>NC_142000.1:16581707-16884832 GCF_049901715.1 Pseudonaja textilis
ACTTTTGGTTCCACCATGCGTGATCCCCTTTTCTGATCTCCTGAGAAGCTAAGCCAATGGGGAAGTGTTGGGGAAGTGTTGAGGCCTGTCGGCTGCCAGCCCCAAAATCAGAGGAGGTGGAGGCGGTGTGGGAGTCAGTGCCAGCATCAAGGCAACCTGAGAGATCCAAGGGCGAAGAGGGAATGGAGCAGGCAGAGAGAAAGAGAGAGAGGAGGAGGAGTCTGGGCCCTCCCTCAGCCCTTAGATGGAGAGTCAACAGCCCCCAGGTCTGGAGGTGGCTGATGAGGAAGAGGAGGAACAGCTGGGCTCAGTGCCTGATGCGCAGATGCACAGAAGGCAGAGGAGAGGAGAGCAGTGGAAATCTATGGGCCGGTCTTTGGAACAGAAAAGCCACCGCGGTTAGCGAAGCCACACCCTGGCTCTGGGGATAAAAGGCAAGGGGCAGAGATGAATAGATGTGGCAGACAACTATTCAACTTCTGGCCAGCCGGACTTGTTAGCCTGCGATGAAAGAGAAACTTTTTGTCGGGACTGCCAGCACATCTAATTAAGGCATCTTTTGAGTTCACTTCAGAGGGTTAGTCATGTTTCGGGAGCTGGGTTCAGAACAGGAAGCTAGATTCAACTTAACCACCGGGCTACTCACTTAACAAACTGCAGTGATTCACTTAACAACCGTGGCAAGGAATGTCATAAAACGGAGCAAAACTCTTTTAAGAAGTGTCGCACTTAACCACAGAAATTGGGGTCGTACGTCGAAGGCTGCCCGTATGTGCTAACCCTGAAGTGCAAAAGGTTTAAGAACAGTGCAAAAGTTTTTTTTTTAAAGGAAGATACGCTTCCAACTTAAAACAAATTAGGTTTACCGTCTCAGAAATTTAAGACAGCCTCCCAGGTAGATGATAGGAAGTGTTACCCTCATCCTTCTCTCTGGCTGGGGAATATAAGAGTAGACCTCCAACACGGATACAAGGCATGGGATTGTAAAGAGATGCCTCGGGGCGAGCTCTTTTCATTTTCCGGGGCTTTGAAAACATTTACAGCGGGATGTCTGATAAAATACATAAAATTGGCAATAACCCTGAGAACACTAGAAGGCTTAGTTTGTGGACCTTTCCTCCTCCAGTTGAGGACCAGAAATCTAAATAAAAGCGAAGAAGAAGGACAGGTCTCCGGGGTATCAGCACGTTGGAGGGAGAGACTTTTATTCAAATTATTATTATTTTTTTAAAAATGTTGTTGGCCTTGCAAGATTGTAAGTAGAGCTCCGGTCTCCTGACTCCAGTCCTAAGCAGAGAGCATATTAAAAAAACAGCCTCTTGTTCATTTTTCAGCCATCAGGCGAAGTAATAAAGAAGAGCTTGGTTCTGCCCGTATCAGGAAGCTGAGATCACGCCCTGGAGAGATTGGCCGTGCAGTTCCTATTCATGGCTAGCGGGCTGTGTAAATGTTGAGAATCGAATTCCCAGTTGAAAATGCAGTTGACCTCTTTGAAGAGCTGACCACCGGTAATCTGGGGATGTGTTCACACAATACACGGTACACCCAAAGATATCCAACTCATCTGGATGCAAGTAGACAGTGCAGATCAACAAAGGGCCCCCATGGCTTGTGATACCACAAGGCAAAAGACTTGCATTATGCTGGACATCCGGAGATCGAAACAGATCCTTGGGTCATTTGCGGAACGAGATCATAAGGTTTCTGTCATCCGATTGACTTCAAATATGGTTTTATTCAGGGAACAACCAAAACCACTGATGAATTGGCCAATAGCAGATGAAAAGTCCACTTCATCAAGGTTCAGCTTGACTCATTAAAATTTTTGCCTGAGATTTTGCTCTTAAACAGAAGAAGGAAAGAAGGAGGGAGGGAGGGAAGGAAGGAAGAAAGGAGTGGGAGGTGGAAAGAGAAGGAAGGGAAGGAAGGAGGTGAAAAGTGAGGAGGGAAGGAAGGAAGGAAGGAAGGAAGGAAGGAAGGAAGGAAGGACAAAGGGAGGGAAGGAAGGAAGGAGGGGAGGGAAGGAAGGAAGAAGAGGGAGGTAAAAAGGAAAAGTGAGAAGGAAGGAAGGAAGAGGGAAGTGGAAAGAGGGGAGGGAAGGAAGGAAGGAAGGAAGGAAGGAAGGAAGGAAGGAAGGAAGGAAGGAAGGAAGGAGAGGGAGGTGGAAAGAGAGGAGGGAAGGAAGGAAGGAAGGAAGAAGGAGGTGAAAAGGGAGAAGGAAGGAAGGAAGGAAAGAAGGAAGAAAGAAGAGGGAGGTAGAAAGAGGGGAGGAAAGGAAGGAAAGAGATGGAAAGAGGAGGGAGGGAAGGAAGGAAAGAACAATGGAAGAAGAGGGAGGTGGAAAGAGAGGAGAGAGGGAAGGAAGGAAGGAAAGAGGTGGAAAGAGCAGCGAGATGGGGAAAGAAGGAAGTTATTTCTTTGCCTTTTCAGGGTTGGGGGGGGGCAATGTGACCCATGCTACTGGACCTGAACTACTCTGCTTCAGTGGCTGGCACAAGGGGGGAGGTTGCATCCTTCCTTCCCCTTTGCACACTGCATCCTTGCGACGAATGGCCCAAACGTGCCAATCTACGGAACGTGCATAGCTCAAACATGGGCTTCCAGGGTCCTTTGGCCCACGTCTTTGCAGCATCTTTTTCAGGGCAAAGCTCCAGAGCGGGCGTAAAGGGGGCCAAACGCTTTCTACAAGCAACCCCCTCCTCAATTGTTGAATTCATGTTTTGAAGGCAGACTTTGTCCTCCCAAACAAAGAGGGGCTGATTTACTCCTTAGCCACTCCGCTCCCTCCCCATTCCCTGAAAAACGCTCAAGGAAGGTAGCTGAGGTTTTTGTTTTTTTTTCCTTAAGAGCCCCTTCCCCTTTTAGTCATTATCTTCACATTAGAAATCAATCAAGGCCGCTCATTACCATTAACAAGATGGCACTCCGAATTCCCCAGGCTTCGCCCTTCAGGCTTATTTGTGTGAAGGCAGCGATGTTTTCCCTGGGGTGTATCGTGGAAGGGAGGGGAGAGAGACCCCCCTAAACTCTACCCTGATGGTGCCAGACATCATTCATTTACCAAGTTTGGCTGGGCTGGGGGAGGAGGAAGGAAACCTAATTAAATATGAGGTGAAAGATAGCGGTTGTGTGTTTGCAGGCTCAAAGAAAGCAAACTTCCAAAACGTTTTCCCCAATAAATCTTGGAAATGCATGCCCTCAGGTGCCAATCAAGTCAAATGGAGGAAGAATATAGAATAACAGAGTTGGAAGGGACCTTGGAGGCCTTCTAGTCCAACCCCACTGGTTTGGCAGGAAACTCTACACCACTTCAGGCAAATGGTTATCCAACATCTTTTTTAAAAAAAAAAAAAACTTCCAGTGTTGAAGCATCCACAACTTCTGGAGGCAAGTTGTTCCACTGATTAATTGTTCTAACGGTCAGGAAATTTCTCCTTAGTTCTAAGTTCTACATTCTCAAAGACCCATCTCATCCTGGGCGCACACACACACACACACACACACACACACACACACACACCCCTTTTTTTTTAACTATTACCATCTGGCAGACGGTACAGGATAATAATAATAAAAACAAGGACCAACAGGCTGAAAAACAGCTTCTATCCCAGGGCTGTAACTCTATTGAATTCTACAGTATAATGCAATATTAATGCAATATCAGGGGTTTTCAATTCAGTGTACAGAATGCGAAGGATGCGTGTTTGTGTTTATTTTCATAGTTATAATGTACACTGAAGATGATATTCAATTTCGTTATATGAGGTGCAATGACAATAAACTAAACTAAACCAAACTAAACTAAAGTTGCTTCTCTCCTTGATTAGTTTCCACCCATTGCTTCTTGTCCTGCCTTCAGGTGCTTTGGAGCATAGCTTGACTCCCTCTTCTTTGGGGCAGCCCCTGGGATATTGGAAGACTGCTATCATATCTCCCCTAGTCTTTCTTTTCATCAAACTAGACGTACTCAATTTCTGCAACCGTTCTTTATATGTTTTAGCCTCCAGTCCCCTAATCCTCTTTGTTGCTCTTCTCTGCACTCTTTCTAGAGTCTCAACAACTTTTTTAATATTGTGGTGATCAAAACTGGATGCAGTATATTCCAAGTGTGGCCTTACCAAGGCATTATAAAGTGGTATTAACACTTCACATGATCTTGATTCTATCCCTCTGTTAATTCTATCCCTCTGAGCGTGTGTGAGTTGAAAGACAGCTGGTTCTTGACTTCTGACCACAATTTCTGTTGGTAAGGAAGACAGCTAAGTGAGTTTTGCCCCATTGTTACGACCTTCCTTGTCACAGTTGCTAAATGAATCATTGACAGTTAAGGGAATTCAGCCTCCCCACCGACATTGCTTGCCAGGTCACAAAAGGTGATGTGGATGACTCCGGGATATTACAACCATCATAAATATGAGTCAGTTGCCAAGGCTCCAAACTGTGATCTTGTGACCATGGGGATGCTACAATGGTCATAAGTGTGAGAAATGGTCATAAATCATTTTTTGCAGTGATGTCATCACTAAATGAATGTGGTCAGTTGAGGATTATCTGTAAGTTGGTTTGCTTTGTCTCCTTTGACCTGCTGGGTAAACCAAAGGATTTGCAGTATAGCTGAAGGCTAAGATGTTGCTGGACTCCAATTCTCGGTGACTTTTAGAAAACAGAGACAGTATTGTGGGAAATTGGGCCTTATGGTTTGTCCACATCTGGAAGTACCACTGGTTGGTCCGTACATGATCAAAGCTATCATGATTAATCTATACTTGGAAATTGAGCGTTGAAGGCAAAACATCTTCCATTTCAGATCAGATCTGGGAGAAATGGCAAGTCCATTTCTTTTCTTTTCCTTTGGTCAAAGTTTTGCTAGGGTTGAGTAAATGAAATATCTTCTTCTTCTTCTTCTTCTTCTTCTTCTTCTTCTTCTTCTTCTTCTTCTTCTTCTTCTTCTTCTTCTTCTTCTTCTTCTTCTTCTTCTTCTTCTTCTTCTTCTTCTTCTTCTTCTCCTCCTCCTCCTCCTCCTCCTCCTCCTTCTTCTTCTTCTCCTTCTTCTCCTTCTTCTCCTTCTTCTTCTTCTTCTTCTTCCTCCTCCTCCTCCTCCTCCTCCTCCTCCTCCTCCTCCTCCTCCGAGTTGTCATTCTGTGTTTCCCCGGGCCTCAAGCTTTGGTTGTTAAGCTTTGTAGGACAAAGAACAGTTAACTCCCTTCTAATTTATCCTGGTTAGAAGCTACCAGGTACAGAAGTGGTAATGTGTATGCTGTAAATGGAGATCAATAACAAATTAATGCTTCTCATGTTTGGAGCCTCCCCTTCCAATCGTACTCCTTTTTTCCCCTTCTTCTCCCTAGCTCTCTGATTCGTGCTGAGTTTGTAGATTGCTTAACCTAGTCTAATAAAACTATAATGATTTGAGGTTTGCCTAATGAATTTCTAGGCCTTTGCCAGCAGACTCTAACTGTGAAGGGAGAGTTGAAAGGCTCCTATAATGAACCAGTAAAATGAGGGAGAGCTATATGCTTAATATGAGTAGCTCACCCAGATTATACAGCTATATTTATATAATTTGCAGTGATGCTTTCATGATTGAGGCCTCTATTATGTCACAAAGCCAAGTATTTAAAGGGTTTTTTTCCCTCATGCACACCTTGAACAAAGTATGCCCAGATGGACATCAGCTGAGGTGGAAAGGGGAAAAAAAGAGCAAGACTCTAGTGGTGGATGAGCAAATATTTTTTTAAATTTTTTTTTTATTGTGTATTTTCCTTTATTGTACATCACATTTCCAGTTTTGCAATGTCGATGTACTGGCTACATCCTTTTTAGATATCATTATATACACCCAGGTTATAACCATCATTCTCATAGTCATACAGTGTTGTAGTCTTTTTTAAGGATTCTGTGGTGGGATTCAAATATTTTTACTACCAGTTCTGTGGGTGTGGCTTGGTAGTCTGTTGTTCCTCTCTGAGTTTGGTGTCCTTCCCAGTGTGTGTTCCAATATCTGTGGATGTCTTCAAGCCTTTATCTTGCCTGGTTCCCTTAATTACTTCAGTGTGGTTTGTGTTGTTTTTACTCTTATAATTTATAGGCATTTTTAGTTTAAACGGCATTTCCGTAACTTCTTGTGGGGAAGTTTTTTGTCTCCAGTCAAGGATATTTGGAGCTTTGGAGCAAAGTGAAGGAATAAAAGGGGCTTCACCTGTTTTTGTGACTGTGTTTATTTTGTATCCCACCCTGGGTCAACACAGATCCCATGGACAAGGCAGTTCTTCCTTCCGGTCAGGCTGCAGATCTCTTGGAGGTCCCCAACTCAGCTAATCACAGCTCTGTGATTCCCCCGCTCCCAAACCAAAAAAAAAATTAATCCAAGGCAGAGATTCTTGTACTGTGAGTCAGAGAGCCCTGGAGGCTCATGAGCAAATTAAGGAGGTCACCTATTCAAAAGGACTTTCACGTGGAAAGTTGAAGCTGTGCCAAAATGGACAAGCCAAGAGCAAGGTCAGGATTTTTTACAAGTGCAATTAGGAGCAAACCTTGATTTAGAAGAATGGAATTAAAAGTAAGAGTGGTTGTTTCAAAATGATAGCTCAGGCTTCAGGAATTGCTGAACGCTCAGAAAGCCCCTTCTTTCCATAAAAACATGGACTCTGTGTTTTTTTTTAATGCATTGTTTTGTGGCTTATTTTCAATGAACAGGTTCTGTTTTTAGATGGCTACAAGGTTGTATCATTGTTTTATCTGATATATTGATTCAAGTGTCATTATTAAAAGGAATGGGTGTGCTTATTTTTCCTCCCAGTTCTAATTAAATCTTTAGTTTCATTCATTGGGCAATTACAGAAAATCATTTATCATCTTAGGGCATCATGTACTGCAGAATTTAAGATTCTAAGGACTAAATGACATGTATCATCTGAAGAACACAGAGAGGCCAGGTCCATAGAATTGCTAAGAGTCAGACAATACTGAATGCATAACTCCTTCTCTTCCTCTTCCTCTTCCTCTTCCTCTTCCTCTTCCTTTGTATTGAAGGCAAAAATCTTCCAGATCAGATCTGGAAGAAATGGCAAGTCTTTCTTTTCTTTTCCTTTGGTCGAAGTTTTGCTTGGTTGAATAAATGAAATACTTCCTCCTCCTCCTCCTCCTCCTCCTCCTCCTCCTCCTCCTCCTCCTCCTCCTCCTCCTCCTCCTCCTCCTCCTCCTCCTCCTCCTCCTCCTCCTCCTCCTCCTCCTCCTCCTCCTCTTCTTCTTCTTCTTCTTCTTCTTCTTCTTCTTCTTCTTCTTCTTCTTCTTCTTCTTCTTCTTCTTCTTCTTCTTCTTCTTCTTCTTCTTCTTCTTCTTCTTCTTCTTCTTCTTCTTCTTCTTCTTCTTCCTTCTCTTATCCTCATCCTTCTACCAGAGATTGCTGATTCCTGGTATAGACAACAATGACTAAATTGCATAAGGCTATTTACTACATCTACGTCTAAGAGAGGTAGGATGAAATCTGAAATGATTGGGCAAAGGCTGTACCCCTTCCATCTTTCTTGCATCCATATCTGCATATTCTCCAGACACATCTCATCCATTCATGGATAGGGAGTGAGAGAGAAGAGGGTTGGGATACAATAAAGATAGCTTAGAGATAAACATAAAAATCAACTTTGATTGTCTTCAAGGGTCTGAAAATCCAAGATTCATACCAGAACTACAGACCATGCAAAAAATGACATTTGGGGTGTGACCATGTTGGGAGAAGCCCAGCTCCTGTGACAGCTGTTTGTGTGAAAACAGCAAATATGTTTCATCAACTGGTAAGACTTGGCTAATATGAATCTCACCTATGCATTTATGTGTTTTTTAAGGCACTTCTTTCCATTTGATGGAATTTAGGATTTACATATATTTGTCACTAGAATATATTCCAGGACACACAAGCATATTGTTATTTGGAGTTTTATCCATGCTTGGATGCAGGTCCCATTAAAAAATCTGGAGTCCCAATAAAGCTTATCCTGTCAATCATTGTTTAATGCTGGCTTAGTGCCTATGCCAAAGGAATTCATTTTTTTTAAAGAAACATGAAGTTCTTTGGTTGGTTGAACAGCAAGAGGTTGACTCCATGGGTTCCTAGCCTTGTTTTCAAAGGCAGGGTTGGAATTTTGAAGATGCCATATCAATTTCTGGGCCTTCTAGTCAGTTTCCTCTTCCTTTTCAACCTCCTTCTTCAAAAGACTTTCTTTTTGTTTCTGAACCTGTGGAGAATCTGGTTTTTATTTTATGTCCTCAGACTTTCGAGGGACAACTGAATCAGGAAATATATTAAACTCTAACTGCTCTTCCCTGCTTCGTTTTGTTTTCTTTGCAGAGATTCTTAAAATAATTCCTCCCAGTGGGGAAAGCAAACTGTATATCAAATTAAAATGGATCCTGGGAGGTCACATGTCCCTCCCATCAAACAACAAATATCTGGTGAGGAGGAGGAGGCTCACAATTCAGAGGTTTTTGAAACAGCAAAGGGAGAGCCGATAAATAATTAAATGCAACATATAAGCCTGTGAAAAATAGGAGTGTTCAGCACCAAGGACAGTGCAGCTTCCACCACCACCACCACCACCAACAAAAAAAGCTTCTAAGGAAAATAAAAACAGTAGAAGCAACAACAACAGAAAAAGAGGCAGAGCAGAAAAAATTTAAGGATAAAACTATAAAATACGGCTGAAATGTTGATATAGCACAGCGCATGTGTGTTTACTATGAAATCAGTATTTCCAAACTGTGGTTATATATTTTGCCCAATCCTTGTTCACTTAGAAGTTGTACATCGTTTAATTGGGTTTGTTTTCAACTATCAGAACGCTAACCCTTTTAATGTTTACTCCAAAACAAAGCTGGTTTATTTTAGCGATACTTACTCTGTACATAAGATGGCGGTTCTTGTTTATTAATTAATCAGGGTGCAGCATCTAGTCAAATCTGGCTTGGAAACTAGGTGGAATGAGGAAGGAAGGAAAGGAAAGGAATCCTTGCGGATTTTACTCCGCTTGTCATTAAGTAACTATATGGGGTAATGCTCAGCTCTGTTTCAAGGGCCATAGAGCCAGCATTGTCTGTCTGAAGATTTCTGCAGTCATGTGGCCAGTATGATGTCTCAGAGCACTGTTTCCTTCTCACCAAAGTGAGAATTTATCTACTCGCAAGTGCATGCTTTCAAACTGCTAGGTAAGCAGGAGATAGGCGAAGATGGGAGCTCACCCCATTGTACAATGGTCAGGTCTCAAACCTGTCCTGTCGGCTTTCCAGTGTAATGAGTATAATGAGGACACTCCTGCAAATCCCAGGATTGTTGGCTAGACTGGGAAACTGAAAGACACTTGAGAAGAAAGCTGTCACAAACCAGTTCTGTAATATTCCCAAGAAAGCTTGGATAATTTCAAGGAGTTGACCATTTTTAGATTGGGTATCCTATTTCCATCTAGAACTTCTCTATGTGAATGATGGGGAGCTTTTTTGTTTCTAAATTCCATCCATTTTTAACGTACATTTTCTGTACTGTTTTAACTTGCTGTGTTATTCCTGGAGAGCCAGCGAAAAATGTTGGTGGCCTTGGAACAAGTCCTGGTCCTCTTTAAACTTAGATGCCGGTTGGGTGACCTTGGGCCAGTCCTTCCCACTTAATCCATAACAACCTCAGACTCTGGGACAAGCCTTCTGATAAACTAAGAATGAGGAAAACACTTTGAAGAAACAATTAAACCTGCAACCAAGTAACGACAAACACAAAGAATATGTTGGTACTTTATTTATTGTTTTCCACTTTGACCATCTATCCTGTTGAGATATTTTATGAGAAACAGAACACAAAAGCTTTTAAAAATAATCAAAATCCAATTGATTGAAAGCTGCTTGGGACCTATTATTACTCAACCAACCACCTCCATTGTGCTGATCCACCACTGGGGCCCCAAGACAACAGTTAGAGCCACATCTGTAGACCCTTATGAAATGATAGGAAGGTTGGGGCCATACTCACCTCCTTAGTTTTAGCTTGCTTCTCTCCTTGATTAGTTTCCATTCATTGTTTCTTGTCCTGCCTTCTGGTGCTTTGGAAAATAACAGTTAACAGATAATCAGAGTTGGAAGGGACCTTGTAGGTTATCTAGTCCAACCCCCCACCCAAGAGGAGACCCTGAACCATTTCTGACAAATGGCTGTCCAATCTCTTCGTGAAAGTCTCAAGTGATGATGCTCCCACAACTTCCGAGGGCAAAGCTGTTCTCTGTTTAAAAAAAACTTCTGGTGTTGGAGCATTTACAACTTCTGGAGGCAAGTTGTTCCACTGATTAATTGTTCTGAAGTTGTGGGTGCTTCATCACTGGAGATTTTCAAGAAGAGACTGGACAATCATTTGACTGGAATGGTATAAGTTTTCCCGTTTGAGCAGGGGTTAGTCTAGCAGACCTCCAAGGTCCCTTCCAATTATGTTATTGTGTACTGGGTATTCTGTATTCTCTGTTACTCACTTCAGGGAGGTAAGTTGTTCCAGACAGCAAGAGCAACTGCAGAGAAAGCCCCCCCTCCTGGATCCCACCAGCCAAAATAATTGGGTTGACAGACCCCCAGCATCAGAGGTGGCATTCAGCAGGTTCTGACCGGTTTTGGAGAAGCGGTAGCGGAAATTTTGAGTGGTTCAGAGAACTGGCAAATCCCACCTCTGACTGGCCCCGCCCCCATCTATTCTCTGCCTCCCAAGTCCCAGGTGATTGGCTGGGTCTCCTTTTGTTGCCCTGCACAGGAGAACGGAGCTGGAAAGCAGGTCAGTGGGGTGGGGAGGGAATGGGGATTTTGCAGTAACCTTCCCCTGCCATGCCCACCAAGCCAAACCCACAGAACCAGTAGTAAAAAAATTTTGAATCCCACCACTGCCCAGCCTGCCTCTTCTACTGGTACGTATGGGACGGGCCAATTTAAATACATATTCCACCTGAAGATTTAAGTTTAAAGTTGCCTCAGTTAAAGCTGTGGGTCTGACCCGAGGAGTTTGCAACCAGGCTGCAGAAATGGGCCGGCCACTCACACAAAACCATCTCCCCCTCCCCTTCACACCAGTCCACAAAGACGGAAACATTGGAGGATTCTGCTTTCAAGAACGCCAAGAAAGCTGGACAGTGGGAGGGAATTCATAATATCTATTTTTTGTTTGGATGTTTCACTTTTGATCATCTAGCTATTAATCAATAGAGGTAGGCATAGTTATTATATCTCCATGTCTCTGCGGAGGTGTCGTGTTTGGTGTGCGCTGTGTGTTATCAATCCAATTTACTAGACTCCTACAACACCCCGAGTGATAAATGGCTGAGTTTGTACCGTTGCATTAAGCTAAATTATGGCTGATTAGTCTGTGAGTTTATATATGGTGCAAACACCTGCCCCCCACCTCATCTAGTACAAATTTAATTCTTTGTTATTGCCGAATAAAAGTTTGTTACAGCTTTGTTATTGCCCTTCCTTTTCATGCAACAGTAGACAACCTAGTCAATGGCTTAGACCATTGTATACAACGTGGATGAGATTCCCAGTGTCCTTGCTTGCACTGCATAGGGGAAGGTTTTGAACCCTCTCAACAAACTTCAAAAGACAAAGCAGTGGGTATGCCCAGTGTGCAGAAAAGAAACAGCGTAACTATTATCTTTTCTAAACATGCACTCTTAGCTTTGAGCCTGTCCTGTAATCCTCAAAACTGAGCCATCTTTCGTATGTTAGGGGCTGAAAAGTTTAACTGCTGTTATAATCTGTGCAGTCTCATGTTAGAACAAATAAGTACAATTGTGGTAGGAATTAGCAATTCAAGTAGTGAGGAATATTTGCTGGTGGGGAATTAGAATAGAATAGAGCTGGAAGAGACCTTGGAGGTCTTATAGTCCAACTCCATGTTCAGGCAGGAAACCCTACACCATTCCAGACAAGTGGCTATCCAGTCTCTTCTTAAAAACCTCCAGTGATGGACCATCCACAACCTCTTGTGGCAAGCAGTTCCACTGGTTAATTGTCCACACTGTTAGTGCATTTCTCCTTACTTTTAGGTTGCTTCTCTCCTTGATTACTTTCCATCCATTGTTTCTTCTCCTGCCCTCTAGTGCTTTGGAAAATAAGTGGACCTATAGGGAGAACCTACATCTCCTCTTTTCTTGATCACAGGGTTCACCCAACCATTTCAGATACAGGCTTAAGAACAAATTATTCATAAAGCAAACATCATCATTACCATCGTGTGGCATCATCTAAAGTAGCATTTAAGTCTAAATAACATTGCTTGCATGTTACTGCAGTAATCCTGAAAAAGACGACTTTATAATCATGCTTAATGCCTTATTTTTCCTACTAAGATCCAGTAAATTGTTTAAGAACTCAGGTCAGGAGGCACAACGAGCATCATTCTTCGAATCATGAACTTGAATTACAGCATTTATCTTCTCGTGGAGAGGAAATGGACCAACTCTCCCAACCAGCTTAAAACTCTGCTCCTCAGTTTGGGAAGACTTCCAAATGGTAAGGTTGACACCCAAACCCGTCAAGCCACTGGATGAAGGAGACCAAGAAAGGAAAATATTTGTAGCTCAGGGTTGAAATGAAGGGTCCACGGTGCTCTCTGAGCTTGGTGGTTTTTGTTGCAAGATGTTTCATGACCACAACTAGGTAACACCAGGAGGACAAGATACCCATTGAGAAGGAACACCTCTCGTGGCCTGAATTCTTTGAAGTGCCAGAAGTGAGCTGCACACACTACCGGAAGCCATTCAGGAGCGGGCAAAATGCAAAGACACACATAGAACCGAACGCATTTCAGCAGGGAGACACAGCTGCCACGTTTATTTGTCCGTAGTTCTCATCCACTCAAAGATTTCTCAGAAGAACTGGCTTGTCAGCCACACACCCACTTCCCATTCTCAAGTCTGTTTGCGAAGGGAGCTATTAACAAAGACACTTCTTCACCCTAACAAAAGGGAGGGTGACAGCAAACATAAAAAGAATAACATTGCTTATTAAGCTAGAATTAACTGCCCTCTTAGGAGCTAATTAAATTTGTTCTTGGAACCCAGGGCTTCTTGAGCAAGGGAGGGGAGAAAAGACAGAAAAACCCATCCTGTTTTAACTATATAGCAGCCATTGCCCATGTCATGGCTGCAAGTAGACACTGGCAGTTCACGTCCGATGATTATTTTGATTTATCGAGGAATAATTCCATCTTGAGGGCTCAGGCAACAAAAACAGAACAGTACAGTAGGAAGGAGATTCAGGTCTATTTATTTCTCCATCTCTTCCCCTCTCCTCCAAGAGGTCGGTTTATTTATTTATTCCACCAGGTTTTTTTTTTATTTCACATTATGATTCGAATACAATCCAAAGTGTTTATCTTAACTGCACCTTGATCATAAAAGTAGTTATTTTCTCTAGAGGGCTGCAAAAATTATAGCATTTACATCTTTGAGATACTTTAAACAAAAATAATACTAGCAATTAATGAACACTAGCATTTTAGGTCTATCACGGAAGGGGTTTCCTTTTTTCTTTTATTATCTTAATAAGACAGTTGTAGAAAAGGGGATTTGACGGAGAGATTATATGCTATAATACAGGATACAGAGGGAAAATTTGTCACCTGTGTCTGCTTAAAGGAAAAAAGGGGTCTTCCCCCCCAGTTCAGGACTTAATCAGCCCAGCAATGTTTGCAAATTGAAAATACAGTCTCTAATATTGACCAATTGACTCATCACCACCCATTCCCCATTCTCCCATTCTTGAAAAACAGCACATAAAATAATGGGAAGAGAGACAGAACAAAGCCAGAGATCAAATACAGTTAAACGGAAGTCTTTACACTGGGAGTCCTGAACTTTTGTTTCATTCAGTCTTTCCAAGAAACAGGAATTTGTCAGAGATGGAGTCTTGGGCTGGGCCCTCTGCACACCCAACGCACACGGTGGCATCCTGCAACATTTATTGTTGTTGCCTGTTGCAATTTCTTTCTTGTATTTTTTTTTCTTTCTTTCTAGGTTTGGCTACGGTTGCATTAACCGGGCCAGGTTTTTGATGTAAGAGAGGGAGGGGAAATGATGAAATGAAAAGGCCATTCAAAGAGGTTAAGTGGTCAACAGTCACAATTTGTCTTTTGAGGTGAACTAGGAAAAGTTTAGTCTATTTTCTGTAGCTGAGCCACATGTTGACTAGAGGGAGAAAGAACCAACCATCAAGTAGTTGGAAAACTTTGCATTCGTTCCAATTTCCATAGCAATAGGGCAGGCTAGTTCTACATTATAGTGACATACATACATAAATACATGCGTGTGTATATATGCATGTGTGTGTATGTGTTTGTGTGTGTGTATTCTTGTCTGCTTGCTAGCACTCATTTGCATCACATTTCTTACCATGGCACCATATATTCAAAAATATTGTTTTTTTTTTCTTTAAGGTTAAACTCGGGGAGAGAGTTAAAAAATATGTATACATATACATATAGATATAGATATAGATATAGGTATAGATAGATAGGTAGAATGGTAAAAACAAGCCCAGATCCATTGTACAAGGGTCATGTAAAGTAAAGCAAAACAAAACAAAACCAAAACCCTGGAGGAATTGGGAAGGTTGCAAAGATACAAGAGACACACTGAAAGTGAGGAAATGATGGATACAACATCACCAGATTAATGTAGAGGACGCTAAAACTGCTTGTAAAGAAAAGAGAGCGACGTTATTGAAGGATGTCCACCGCCAGCATCTCCCTGACGGCTGTCCGTCTTGTTATCGAGATCTTCCAAGCACAAAAACCTCAGAGTCAGAGTTTTAAACTTCTGCGATAGGGTCTTATCCAGGTGTGAGTGCAGTTTCCAAGTTCCTTTGATTCAGGGGTTGGAAACGGTAAGTGACTCTCAAGCTTATGTCTGGCTGAATTGTCCCCTGCCTCTTCCTCCTCCGCCTCTTCCTCCTCCTCCTTCAGTCAGTGAGTCATTTAAAGAGGAAAAACTAGAAATCCTGAGAAAGTGGAATACTTCCAGCCGCCCATCAAATTTCCTCGCTCCAGTTTTAAATAGGCGCGGTCTCCTTTCTCCATCTGGATCAAGACCCCGTTGCTGGCAGCTTCTCGTGTGACATCTTGGTCTCCAGCAAAGGCGGAAATTACCGGCCAGCCGTTCAGCATTAAGCTCACCTGGAAGCAAAGGCAGAAGACAAGCCCACTTCCCCATCAATGAAAGGAAAAGGGGGAACAAAGGAAGACTTTACTGAACAGATGTAGGCATGCACGGAGCTGGGAGGGGATGTTTTTAACTCAACGCATCCAGGAAAAGAGATTTCCTCCACCCACGGAGTCTTCATTACATACTGTTAGCTGCTCCTTCAATTAGGAATGTTGCAGCCAGAGCACAGGAAAGAATAGAAGTACAGCCTGCTACCAATTTACGCATTATTTTTTATTTATTTTTATTTATTTGGTTTGTCAATTGCTTACAAGATAATAGGTATGAGTAAAAACATAGTTATGAATACATGGATACATATAAGAAAAATAAAAGAAACAATAGGACAGGGACGGTAGGCACATTGGTGCACTTATGCCCGCCCCCTACAGACCTCTTAGGAAAGAGGTGAGGTCAATAGTAGAAAGTCTAAGGTTAAAGTTTTGTGGGGTTTGGGGAAGAAACCACAGAGTCAGGTAGAGTTTTCCAGACATTGACCACTCTGTTGCTGAAGTCGTATTTCCTGCAATTAAGTTTAGTGCAATTAATCTTGAGTTTGTATCTATTGTTTGCTCTTGTATTGCATTGTTATTGTTATTAGCTAGTCTTCCTCATGTTTGAAAGGTAGTAGGGCCGCAGACATGGGGAACTGTGGGTAGACCTGCCCAGGACTACTCTTCCAGCAATGATCTTAATAAAAACAGTTGCGTTGTTATCTTTCCTAAATTTGTGCTATGGAAAGATGCACTTTGCTGGATTCTGTCAACTCACGGGATAAAGATCTTCAACAGCAGCAGCAGCAGAAGAAAGAAAGAAATGTAAGAAGGAGAGGCACAGGTGGCTTAAGAGGTTTGGGATTTTGGACAGTATCAAAGTGTCCCTCTCTGTAATTTTTAGAAATGAATATCAGACATAATCACCTTTCCTTCTTTTCTCTATCATCTCTTCTCCCTCCCTCCCTCCTGCCCTTCCTCTCTCTCTCTCTTATCTATCTATCTATCTATCTATCTATCTATCTATCTATCTATCTATCTATCTATCTATCTATCTATCTATCTATCTATCTATCTTCTCTCATCTATCTATCTATCATCTATCTATCTATCTATCTATCTATCTATCTATCTATCTATCTATTTATCCATCCATTTATCTATTTATCTATCTAGCATCTATCTATCTATCTATCTATCTATCTATCTATCTATCTATCTATCTATCTATTTCTCTCTCTCTTATCTAGCTATCCAGCCATCCACCTATCCATCTATCTATCTATCTATCTATCTATCTATCTATCTATCTATCTATCTATCTATCTATCTTCTCTCATCTATCTATCTATCTATCTATCTATCTATCTATCCATCATTTATCTATTTATCTATCTATCATCTATCTATCTATCTATCTATCTATCTATCTATCTATCTATCTATCTATCTATCTATCCATCCATCTATCTATCTATCTATCTATCTATCTATCTATCTATCTATCTATCTATTATCTAGCTATCTAGCTTCAGACATCTAGCCACTCATCTATCTATCTATCTATCTATCTATCTATCTATCTATCTATCTATCTATCTATCTATCTATCTACCTACCTACCTACCTATCTATCTCATCTATCCATCTATCATTATTTCTGCTGCCAAATCAAATTTATTTGCAAGAACAAAAGTTATAGATTTTGGGGGGAGGGGGGCTTTAGCGCTAGTGTAATTATCTTTCAAAGCCCCAGCTTCTCAACTCATCATTGTATAAAGTTATAGACAACCAAATAAGAAAAGGAAAAAAAAACACAGATCCGATTGCTTTAGGGATCTCTAGAAGAAGAAGAAATAATGAGGTCATGTAAGTGCTAGGAGCAATGGGCTCAAATTTGACCCCCTCAAATTTGACGCATGTAGATCACGGCTGAGATTCCAGCATGGAATACAGTCAGCCCCTACTCTGTATGGTAGGATAGTCAGGAAATCTGGGTGCTTCGTCCCATACTAAATCTTCAAATGTGACACAAGGGAGATACAGGAATAGTCTTCTTCCAGGCAGTGTCTATGAGGCCAGGGCATGGGGTGGGGACAATTATTCTTTTGTGGACCAGCAAAAATGCTGAAATCTTGATAAAGGCAAATGCGTCCCAGCAGAGATGACAGCGTTCTTCTTGAGGAATGTTAGAAATTCAACCCTTTGCATAGCTCTAGAGCAAAATCTGCCACAGCCAGTAATTAAAGTTCCCATAAATGCAATTTTCCTTCTTGTGTCATTCTCTCTGTGTTTCCCTAATATTTGCTCCCCATCTTTCTACACATATGTGCACAATCCTTAAATTATAAATAAAAGGTAGGTGAAGGTTTAATAAAACCCACAATCACTATTGCCAAGTGATATGGAAATAGATAGATGATAGATAGATAGATAGATAGATAGATAGATAGATAGATAGATAGATAGATAGATGATAGATTTAAATAAGGCAATTCCTCTCCCTGTTTTTAGCATTTAAGTCAATCAAGGAGACTGTGATAAAAGGAAAAAGGAATTGGCCCTGGATGTAGAAATCTCTAATCTTTTTGGAAGAACTGAGCTATGGCTTGCTAAAGCAGACTTCAACACTGTTCTTAAAGAAGTATGTATACATTTGCCCCTTATGTGTAGCAAAAGAAAGAAATTGTTATTTATGGTGCAACCTGGCTGCACACTTGGGCTTAAATCTCACTCAGTTCAGCAGGATGATTTATAAGCAAACCTATGCAGGACTAGACATTTTACCTGTCCATTTTCAGGTGTGAAGTTTCACCCTCAAATTCAGAATTTAGAGAGAAAGAAAAAGACTGTATCTCAAAGATTCAGGAAGACCCACTATGACCAGGAGACAATCAATGGATCTAAATTCTCCATAGTTCAAGATTTCAAATAGCTTAATTTCCATTGTGTGTATATAGAGGGGTGTAGTTGAAAAGGAGGAGTTCCAGAGTTATTGGGAGGTACATACCTTAGATTAGTTTAGTACAGATCAAGGGTTCCCAACTCAGCTTCATGGACTGGCACCAGTTCATGGCATGCCAGCAATCTGGTCACGCAAACCAGCCAAGCCCCATCTGTGGGATGGGGGCAGCATGCAAAACTACACCCCCTCTGGTCCCTGGAAAAACCTTTCTACATGGAACCAGTCCCTAGAACCCCAAAGGTTGGGAGCCATTGATATAGAAGACTAGACTAGATTAGATTAGACTAGACTAGACTAGATTAGGAGGTGTTGGTTGAGGTTCTTTAGATGGTACTATCATCCCAACCATCCCAATTTACATGTTCACTTGGTTATAGAATTAACTCAGGGAGGGACACAAGGTACACTAAAACATAAATTAACTCATCAGGCTGAATTCTTTTAAAATGGTAATCTCACCTAACCAAGAAGAAACCAAAATGAGAACCCAAGAAAACTCAGATTAGAGCTGGTTCAAGTTTGCATTGAACTATACAGATTATGTGAACACAGCCTTGCTGATCTTTACTCGCTTCAAAGAACGCAATTTTTAATTAGGTCCCAATTATACCGACAAATGTTCCTTATAAAAAGCTGAAGGGTTGGGGAATATGCTGTTTATGCTACTCTACCATCAGCAAATTCTGGGGGAGTCTAGCATTACTTCTGTGCCTGAGAGATTTAGCTTCTGTCGGGTGGCTGTTCCAACTTTCTTTGCAAAATGATAATTGGACGCAAGCCGGACTTAAAAACTCACTAACATGTTTTTCCCCCTTCCAGGTGTTTGTTTGTTTTGCTTAGCAAAGAGTTTTTAAAAACTCAAATAGTATTTTGCAGCATTTCCTGTTGGTCTAAAAATAAACCCCAACATCTTCAGGAAACATGGTTTCCATCGAAAAGATAGCTTTCCCCAGTCATTTGTCTGAGAGTCCGTAAAGAGAGCAGGCATGAGTTAGAAAGTAGCTCCCAAGAAGGGGTGTTTCTGTTCTTTTTTACAATAGTAAAACTACAGGTCTAAACACCATGCTTTTCCTCCAATGAGGACAGCAGACAATGGATGAAAGAGCCATGGGTGTATCAATGACAAGAAATGGGATTGTGACTGTTGAATGACAGATGCACCAAACACAGTTTGCACAATTGGAAACGTGCTTTTTCTCCAAGATGAAATTCAATCAGCCAGGCAACCATTCTCTATCTCTAGAATCTGAGCATGTGTTTATGTATTCTGCAGTACAAGATAATTTTGAAAATAAAACCTGAATTTCAGATCATTGAAATTAATCCAACTTACTGCTAAGTAGACCTGACTGGGGCTCATGGTTTTGTCCACACTTATCTTTAAAAATGTCCTCCCTCCTTTTATTCCACATACTGGATTTACGGCAGTAACATATTTTATGCTTTTTATGAATACAACTTCATCTCACTTAATTTCTTTCTGGGAGAAAGTTTAAAGGAATGTTAAGGAGAAGAGAAGAGAAGAGAAGAGAAGAGAAGAGAAAAAAGAAAAGAAAGGAAAAGAAAAAAGAATAGGAAAAAAGAGAAAAGAAAAATTTGGCTTCCCTGCATGGATACGATCTGTATATTAGTAAGAGAGCACATTCTGCCTCATTATTAAAGATGTGTTCTTGGAAGAAAATCCAACTTTATAAACAGGGAAGCCTTTAAAAAAAAAAAAAAAAGCAACTGCCTGAATTTTAGCACAAAATACTGGAAACATGAAGACCTTAAACAAAAAGCAGAAGAACACTGAGACTATTTTTTTTCCTCTAAATCAGAAAGGCTCAATTTAGGGAGCACAGCTTTTGGCAACTGTTTTCAGCTCCAGAATGGTCGGAAGCTAGACAAAGACCAAGCTGAGCAACCGGACAGATTTATAAACGATGATAAATAATAGGGTGGCTCATTATTCATTTCATTTTTACTGCAGCCAGGAAAGAGCTGAAGCATGAAAGTAGCTGATTCAAAGAAAGCTTTAAAATCAAGAGCAGGATTAAACTTCAGCCTTCCAGGGCCCAGCATACTTTCTTCATTTTTGCATTATTCTTGGCCAGATACATGAGAAAATATACTGTATGGGTGTATATTGTTCTATCATCTGTCTGTCTGTCTGTCTGTCTGTCTGTCTATCTATCACCTCTCTCTCTCATCTCTCTCTTTAGATCTATCCATCCATCACCTCTCTCTCATCTCTCTCTTTAGATCTATCTATCTATCCATCCATCCATCCATCCATCCATCCATCCATCACCTCTCTCTCATCTCTCTCTTTAGATCTATCTATCTATCCATCCATCCATCCATCCATCCATCCATCCATCCATCACCTCTCATCTCTCTCTTTAGATCCATCTATCTATCTATCTATCTATCTATCTATCTATCTATCTATCTATCTATCTATCTAATCTCTCTCTCTCTCTAAATCTGTATCTGTATACACATTACTCCCATAAATCTTGCCCATGTAGTATAATTCTGCAATGAAAAACCCAGAAACCGTTTTCACCCTGATTTACACAGACCTGAATTTCAAAATCCGCAAAGCAACCCCAACACACACACCCCTACACACACACACACACACACACACACACACGGGTATTCCATATCGAGAAATTCACAACTACCTTTTACGGGATGGTTCCTGGCACACGATTTCTGTACTGAGCAGATGATGGATATCACACACACTCACTTATGCCTCGACATCAAAATACGCATACAAACATGTGTGCCTGCACAGACACACACACTCCTCCTGGCAGAGAGCTTCAGCATTTATTGTGCAGTCCTGGAGCTAGGCAGGCTGACTCCGAAAAAACAGCTTAATTCAAAGGTGTCAGTTTCTCACAGGTGAGTTGAAAAAAGTTGGTCCCTCTCATTCATTCGCATAAATTAGGGGAGGCCACTGCTTTCCCACCCAGGGCAAAAAAAAAAGGAAAATTCTCAGTTGAAGAAGCCATGCAATCTCACCTGAATAGTCTGCCTGTTGTACACCTTGACCACGTGGAAATTAAAGCTGTAGATGCCCTTCCGGGGAGCGATGAAAGTGCTGCGTTCAGAGTCGAAGTTGAGCCCAATGTTGACCAGCACCTATGGGACGGAGGGAAGAAAACAGAGAATGGGGAGGATAAAGAAAGAGAGAAAAGGGGGAATATCGCCCAGGTGTAGATCAAAGTTTTTCTTTAAGGTCGTTTCTCTGCAACCATCCAGCCTTCTTTCCTTCTCCTTCCGCTGTCCACTCTGAAGGTGAGACTCCATTCTCACATCTCCCTTTTGCACCCTCTTCCCTGAACACAGAGAGGCTAAACCTGGGCTAGGTAACCCTCGCCAGGTTCAGGGCTGCTCCTCCCCAAGGTAGGTCCATAAATCCAGGTGCTTGGGATGGAGAGGTGTTGAAGTCCCAACTGGAGGGAGACAGGTTGGCTCTCCCGGCATTCAACTGGACATCTGGCTTTGTGGCTGAGGACTTGACTACCCTACCTGTTCCCCCCCCCCCTCTAATATCGGGGTGTCTTCTGGAGAACTGAAAGTAGGGGCTGAAAGTGGCAGAAGAGGAGGAAGGCATCTCCACCTTCTATTCCTAAGTGTGCCCTCCCTTCTCCCACCCCTCCAAAACCCTCCTCCCCACTTCCCCCCCTTTCCCCGAACCCCCCCCTCTTTAAATACCCCCTTCCCGGATTTTTTTTTGGGGGGGGGGTGTCCCTACCTGGTCGAAGTAAATGATCATGGTGCGATTGCTCATCTCCGACGGCTCGTGGTTGGTGCTGCGGATGGCCGAGAAGGCCACTTTGGCGCTGCCCGACCGGACCGAGATGCCCAGCGCCGTGCCGGTGGGATCGGAAGCCGGGTTGGAGTCACACACCACCAGGCACTTGCCCTCCAGGATGATGGGCTCCGTCTCGTTCTGCCCCATCGCCACGCCGGCCAGCCAAGCCAGGCTCAGCAGCTCCAGGGCCAGCATCGCGGCGACGCCAACGCCAACGCCGCCGCTGCTTTTTTCCCTTTCCTTCGCCTTGGCTTGCTGGCTCGTCCCGCGGCTTTGGCGGGGCTTCTCCGAAGGGACGGGCGGGCGGGAGGGCGGACGGACGGACGGGCTGGCTGGCTGAGCCCCCGCTGCTTCCTCTGCCCTGCCCTGCCCTGCCCCTTTCCCGGGCTCGGCTCTTGCGCTGTCCCGGGCTCTCTCGCCTCTAGTCCTCCCGCAGGGCCCGCGACGCCCCTCGAGGTGCGGAGCGCAGCGCCAGCGGCCCCCGACAAGGCGCAAGCGGAGCGCTCCGATGCATAGTGCGGCGCGCAGGGGAAAAAAAGCGAGGGAGCTGCGAGCGAGCCGGTCAGCAAGAGGCGCAAAGCGAGGAAGGGGTGCGGTGGGTGGGTGGGTGTGTGGACCCCGAAGCTGCCGCCTGCGACGGCGTCCACCAGCCCTCCCTGTTTGGCTGCGCTCGCTGCCTGCCCGCCCGGCCGGCCGGCTTGGCTGGCTTGGCTGGCTCTCTGCCGCAGCTCTGGCCCGACCGCTCCCCGTCGCCCGACCGAGCACACAAAAGCCGCCGCGGCGCGCCTCTCCCCACCTTGCCTCTCCCCCGCCAACCCCAGCCCTTCCTCAGCGCCGGCCCCGCCCCGCCCCGGACCCCGCCCGCGCCCAATGGGCAGCCGGAGCGCTCGCGGCCAGCCAATGGGGTCCCCGTCCGTCTCCGGAGCGCCCCCCCTCCTCCTCCCTCCTCTCCCCGACGGGTTGTTGGGTGGGGGGGGAGGCTTTTTGGTGCACCCTGCGATTAGGTGGTCGGGAGAGCAGGTGGCGAGGAGGAGAAGCGAGAAGGCGCAGCGGTGTGGCGCCGGACGATCGGGGCGCCCGGCCGCGCGTCGCCCACGCCGGCCCAAGGGGAAGAGGGGGGCTGCGGCTCGGCTCGGCCCGGCCCGGCCCGGGCGTGGTGGGGGGGTGGTTCTTCCGTGGAGCCGTCGCAGGTAAGGAGCGGGTGGGGTGGATAGGCGCAAAGGAGCGGGATCCTGAGTGAGCCGTCCTGGGTCCCTGTGCGCTTTTGGGGGGACAGGACGGGTTAGGGTGGGCGGAGGGATGCTGCGCTGGCATCCTTTGGGAAGGATCGGAGCCCGCTCAGCTTCCTCTTAAGGTTGTTGGACGGCTGGCGCGGAGGCAGAAGGGATGCGCGCTCAGGAAACGGCATCCTAAACTCGGGATGGCGGTCGCCTGGGTAGCCGAGGAAGGGGGAGACCGTCCCCGAGGTTCCGCGACGACGGGCAAGTTCGAAGGAGCAACTTTGCTGAGCGAGAAGGAAGGGGGATGAAGGGGGGAGTGGGCTGAAAGTTTTGAGCTGGGGAGGGAATTGAGAGGTTCGCGTTTGGATCTGGTGTGATAGAAAGTGTGTGTGTGGGGGGGGGGGTCCCTTGAGAGGATGAGTCATAGAGGCCACCCTCCAAAGTTCTGGGTACCTTTAAGAACCTTGCGTCTTCTGGAAGTGCTGGAGTAGGACAACCTCTCCTAATCCCCAGAGCGAAGGACTTCCTGTCAATCCCACTTCCCAAAATCAAATATAGGATCAGGGTGCCTGTTTTGCGTTCATTGTTTTGGGTGCTTCCTCCTGTAGGCAGCTTGAAGTTCAGATCATATCAGTCTCACAAAACAAGGAGAGAGAGAGAGAGAGAGAGAGAGAAATCTTCCTTAAATCTTGAGGAATTGATGCCAAGAGATATGAATGCTCTGATGTGATCACTAGAAACTATCCTAAAACAATCATTTCAGGTTTTGTGACATTGATTGTACAAGTGCCACTTGTGCATTTTTTTAAAAAAAAAAAATGGATAGGGACACAAGTGTCCCTTGGTCCAAACTGGCTATTTAAAGGATTACAGCCAGATTTGTATTATTAGTACATTCGTAGAAGCCTTACCTGATATCTCAGCCGTCCAGTGTTGAATATGGCCAGAAATATCCCTAAAAAAAAAAAAAAACCAGCCAGTTGCATAATCAAATTTTATCCATCCTTACTCCTATATCAAAATGCAGAAGAAGGAGCTATAAAGTAAACCCAGGTTTGAGTTTATCCCTAATGTAATTGAATCATACAGAAATATAGAACAGGATGGGGAGGAAAATAAATTCTGGAAATGTTGTGAGCTCATTTACGCTGAGCTTTTATTCACAATTTTGCACTCCGCTACTCATCAGTATATTCAAGAGGGCCATGGGTCTCTTGATGTCATCACAGCCATATCTCTACGTTCTTGACTTGACATTAATTTGTATAAAGACTTTGAGAGTTACTTATAACAAACAAGGTGGAGCAGCCAAAGTATATTTTGTTTACTTTGGAGTGATAGTTAGTAGCACTGTAATTGATCTTTCTACATTGCGAAACTCCAAAGTAAACAACTTCATCTTTTGATCTCTTGTTCTCTGCTGCTGAGAGAAAAAACATTAAAAAGCCAATAATTATTTGAAAACTATGACTTTCTGGTTCTAGAATTTCTGGAACTTTTTCTCTCCATTCACGGAGAAGAAAGTTTAGGTGTATGTTTCTTTTCATGAGAAAGTGGTGTGTGACTCTAAAGCTGTATATGTAAAAAAAGAGACCGGAGGTTCCTTCTTAAAATAAATAGAGACCTGACCGTGGTTTGAGATCTACAATTTCTTTATCGTTTTCATTTGTGTGGTAGGAGGAGCATTGTTCAAGCCAGGAAGTCAATAGGAGTGGTTGAAGAAAACTCCAAGTTTGAGTAAGCTAAAGTAGATTGCATTTTTTGTGCTTCACACCTCCTTAGTTGACAATTGCCTTGCTGATAGTTTGCAACACAATTTTGGTTGATGCTGTTGTTTTAACAGAGACAGGTAAATCATGTTATATGATATAGTGCTTGCTAGAGCTATCAATTAAAGAGTTGTCTGCCTTGTAACTAGCGGATCAATAAACCAGCTATATTAAATATGTTTGCATATTTCAGCTTCTCAACTTCCCTACACTAGCTAGAAACACACATAGTATAAGTGCCCCCTCTATTTCATATTGGAAAGACAATTTGGGTAAAACTGCCTTCTATTTCTGTTGTCCTTCTGCCTAATCCCTTAGCTTCTGGATGTTGAAAAAGATAAAATGAAAAATAAACCCAATTACCCATTGTATCCTAAATTGTATTTCATTAATTTCCTGGTGAAGAGAGAAGCATTTTATCTTTGTGAAGTACTTAATATTTGAGTGGGAGTATCTCCTTCATTGTTCTGTCTTGTTTTTTTTTAAAATAATAAAATAAGAATTGATTATGATTTCTGATGAGTTCCAGGAACTTCACAAAAGAATAGAATTCTTTGTTGGCCAAGTGTGATTGGACACACAAGGAATTTGTCTTGGTGTAAATGCTCTCAGTGTACATAAAAGAAAAGATACATTCGTCAAGAGTCAAGAATCATAAGGTACAACACTTAATAATAGTCATAGGATACAATAAGCAATCAAATTTAATATAGAATTTCTGACACATGCAAAATCGGTAATGGTGGTGTCAGTTTCCTTATGGCTAGTGTCCTCCTACCATACTTCCCAAGTTTGAGTAAGGGCTCCTGAGTTGTGGAGAGTTCAGAACTTGCCCAATGAGCATTGTAGGTGCTCAATGGCTGTGAAATATTTGTGCAGAAAGAGGAAAGAATCAGGAGAAGAAAGAGGAAAGGTGTGGCATATTCAGCACAATACCAAGTTCCATGGTAATATTATGTTGTAGGGTCCATCGGTAGAAAAAAAAACAAGACCTTTTCCCCTGACCTCTCAAGATCTACTGTTGAATGTCTATGGATGTTCTCCATCATCCAGCTCATGGTTGCCCCAAAGGTGCTTTTCCAAAAGGCAATTGGACTTTCTTCGTTTTCCTCCTCCTCCTCCTCCTCCTCCTCCTCCTCCTCCTCCTCCTCCTCCTCCTCCTCCTCCTCCTCCTCCTCCTCCTCCTCCTCCTCCTCCTCCTCCTCCTCCTCCTCCTCCTCTCTTCTTCTTCTTCTTCTTCTTCTTCTTCTTCTTCTTCTTCTTCTTCTTCTTCTTCTTCTTCTTCTTCTTCTTCTTCTTCTTCTTCTTCTTCTTCTTCTTCTTCTTCTTCTTCTTCTTCTTCTTCTTCTTCTTCTTCTTCTTCTTCTTCTTCTTCTTCTTCAGAACCAGAGGAAACTTCTTGGATGTGAGAAGCGAAATGTTTTCAAGTTAAAAAAAAAAAAGCAAGAAAGACCAGTTTGCCTTTTGAAAAAAAAAAAAAAACCTTTGGGACATCAACTGTTCAACTGTAGGAAGGGAATCATTGGAGCCACACCTCTGGCAGTGTGATGACTGAGGTTCCAAAATTAAACAGGCATCAAATGTTTGCACATAGGAAAGGCAGGTGATATTTTCAATGAAGCCAAATGGAAAAAAAATTATTGCAAATTGCATTTGATCACACACACACACACACACACACACACACACACACACACAGAGAGAGAGAGAGAGAGAGATGGAAAGCTTAAAAGCAGTTAAGCAATAGAACCAACTGTGTGGAGATGAATGAACAAGAGAAGGGTAATGGGTTAGAAGTAAGCTGACATGGAGAAGATTCCCCATTTCGATTTCATGATATTCACAGCTAGGGCTCGAGAAATAAAGTATCCCTGCCTTATACCCCGGGGATCACCTGCCATTCAAGATTAACTACGAAGGTGGGTTAAACCACTGTCGGCCTCGCATGCAAATGATCGCTCCAAAAACTAAACGGCTACCTGTTGGGAATGCCGAAGACATGGAAATCTTGTATTCGATAACTAGCCTTAAATGAGATAGACGGCTGCATAATTACTGAGTCATCTCACTGATTTCACCAAGGTATTTTAAGCCAACATCAGTTCAGCAATTTCCAAATAAATGTGCAGATGTTTGCAGGCTCACAGTGCAATCCTGGGAATAATTACCTAGGGATAAGTCTCAAAATATGCAAGAAGTTGAGTCCTGGGTAAATAAGATTGCATTTCCAATCAGCACCCATTTTTCGCCTACATTTTCTCCATAGTAAGAATTAGCATCCTTTTTGTAGAATACCGGTAATCCTGGATTGATGACCGCAGTTGAGCTCCAAATTCCTGTTGCCAAGCGAGACAGCTGTTAAGTGAATTTTGCCCCATTTTATGACCTTTCTGGCCACGTTTGTTAAGTGAATCATTGTGGTTGTTAAGTGAGCAACACCGTTGTTCAGTGAATCTGGCTTCTCTGTTGACTTTTGCTCACAAAAGGTCGTAAAAGGGGATAATGTGACGGTGCAACCGTCAGGACGGTGCAACCATCATAAATATGAATCAGTTGCCAAGTGTCTGAATTTTGATCACATGTCTATGGGGATGCCACCATGGTTGTAAGTGTGAAAAATGGTCGTAAGTCCCTTTTTTCAGTGCCGTTGTAACTTTGAATGGTCACTGAAGAAACATAAGTCGAAGACTACCTGTACTTCTGGAACATGGGCACCATGAACATATAAAAAGAAGATCAAACTCTACTCCCTTCTAGCACTGATGATGTTGCCTAGTTCAGTGATGAAATGTCTGCAAGAAAACCACCCAGCTCAGAGAGCACCAAGGACCCCATGGTTCAACCCTGAGCTACAAATATTCTCTTCCGTCGATAAGTAGTTTGATTGTGATGTGGTGTTTGGGGCACTGTGCTGGAGTAGCTTTCAAATTTCATTGTGTTCGTGGAATGCAATGACAGTAAAGGTATTCTATTCTATTCTATTCTATCCTATCCTATCCTATCCTATCCTATCCTATTCTATTTTCCTTCCTTCTCTATTCTATTCTATTCTATTCTATTCTATTCTATTCTATTCTATTCTATTCTCCTTCCTTCTCTATTCTATTCTATTCTATTCTTCCTTCCTCTCTATCCTATTCTATTCTATTCTATTCTATTCTATTCTCCTTCCTTCTCTATCCTATCCTGTCCTGTCCTGTCCTGTCCTATCCTATCCTATCCTATCCTATCCTATCCTATCCTATTCTATTCTATTCTATTCTATTCTATTCTATTCTATTTTCCTTCCTTCTCTATTCTATTCTATTCTATTCTATTCTATTCTATTCTATTCTATTCTATTCTATTCTATTCTATTCTATTCTATTTCCTTCCTTCCTTCTCTATTCTATTCTATTCTATTCTATTCTATTCTATTCTATTCTATTCTATTCTATTCTCCTTCCTTCTCTATCCTATCCTATCCTATCCTATCCTATCCTATCCTATCCTATCCTATCCTATCCTATCCTATCCTATTCTATTCTATTCTATTTTCCTTCCTTCTCTATTCTATTCTATTCTATTCTGTTCTATTCTATCCTATCCTATCCTATCCTATCCAATCCTATCCTATTTCATTCCATTCCATTCCATTCCATTCCATTCCATGCCATTCCATTCTATAAATTGTCAGAAAATGGGTTGGTGGGCATGGCTAACCAGCACGCCCCCTGATCAGAGTCAAATCGGATAAGTTTGCTCCCTACCATCACTTCTATTCTTCGGGAATGCTCTCTCCCACCGCCGCATGTCTCAGAGGGTTTTCTAAGCAGACAGGTGATTTCTAAACTATGAAAAAAAAAGAGAGAGCTATGGCTACCTCTCTCTTTGTTGTTGTTGCTGTTATTGTTCTAAGAGTGCTTACAGGATCCACGTAGAATGTTAAAAGCTTGTGTTTTTTGCATTCAGCAGGCCTGCTTCCCTATTTAGGTGTTTCAGAGGAGTTTGAATTAAGAGAGTGAAATAAAAATAGATCCACTCAGACAGTGATGGGATTGAATTTTTTTTTTTACTACCGGTTCTGTGGGTGTGGCTTGGTGGATGTGGCAGGGGAAGGATACTGTAAAATCCCCATTTCCACCCCACTCCAGAGGAAGGAGACTGCAAAATCCCATGCCCTCCCCACCCCACTAACCTGCTTTCCAGCTCCGTTCTCCTGTGCAGGGCAACCAAAGAAGACCCACCCAATCAGCTGGGACTCGGGAGGCGGAGAATAGATATGGGCGGGGCGAGTCAGAGATGGGATTTGCTGGTTCTCTGAACTACTCCAAATTTCCGCTACTGGTTTTCCAGAACTGGTCAGAACCTGCTGGACACCACCACTGCACAGAGTTGGGAGGGGACCGTGGAGGTCCTATAGTCCAACCCCCTACTCAAACAGAGAAATGGTGGTCCAAACTCTTCTTAAAACCCTCCAGTGTTGGAGCACCCACAACTTCTGGAGACGTCGTTCCATTGATTAACTGTTCTCACTGTCAGAAAATTTATTCTTAATTCTAGGTTGCTTCTATCCTTGATGAGTTTCCATCCATTGCTTCTTGTCCTGCCTTTAGGTGCTTTGGATAATAGCTTGACTGCCTCTTCTTTGGGGCAGCCCCTTGAGGAACATTGCTAGCATGTCACCCCTAGTCCTTCTTTTCCTTACACAGCAGAGAGGTGTCTACTCTTCATTGGGACTCCATGAAGTCTATTTCTCCTATTCCTGGCTAGGATGTTTATCTAAAGCTTCTTCAGGTGAAGTAGATTTAAAAGCTACTAAGATTTTCTCAGGCTGCAAACATTTTAGAGAGCAGTGCCTTCCTCATTCAGATCACTTCTATTCTTTGGGGGTTTTTCTCTTAACTGCTTGCACCCGTCGGGAACATATTTATAGTACTGCCTAGGCTCAAAAAAAAAAAATATGGCTTTCTATAGATAGGTTATTGCCTGCATTGATTTTGAATTGGATGGCACAAAATTGCAACCTGGTGTCAGAAAGAGAAAATGGATTCATCGTGTGGCTGAAATTAAACTGTCACAGCCATGTAACCTTTTCCAATCTCGCCATATTGACGATTTTGTTTACGAAATGCAAACATAAAAAATGTCTGAGTGGGGATTATTATTTATTTATTTATTTTCGAAACCTCCATCCACAAAGCTTTCGTAAGTTCTCGTGACCTTGGGATAAAATGGCATGACTTCACAGCAATGCAACCGTAGTCTGAGGCTCAAACTTGCATGTATGATGTTAGTTACGTAGCCTGCTACAACTTGTTTTAGGGACACATTACAATGCATGTAAAGTGATGGATTTCATCATTTTCTACACAGCTTTAGAAGCGACAGTTAAGCCCAAATGGGGCCCCTTGTTTGATTTTTTTTTCCATATCTCTTCTCTTTCTGTTGTGTGGCCTTTTTCAAAAGTCCATTTTCAATGTGGTAGAATGATGATATTTCCACTGAATATTGCACTGCATAAGACAGTGACCATCCCAAAGTCTAGTTAAAACCTCTATTATCTGCAGAGAATTCTAGAGTCAGAAGAGCTAATTTGTGCCACTGAGTCCATTTCTTCCTGCTCAGGGCAGGAATGCAGATTAAATTGTGCCCAACACAACTCAACAGCTTCTAATTGAACTTAGATGGTACCACATTCCTAAACCGCAATTGTCACATTGCTATGTGTTCTGTTCTGTCACAACCTATGCTTGATTTTTGAGAACAATTCTCCTGGACAAACATTCAAGAGCTTGAAAAATCCAATGAAGCTTTGAGTACAAAATTGATTTCTTCAACAGACATTTTGTAGTAAGGTCCCATGTTTCATTCTCCGTCCATTTCTGTAACAAGGAAGGGCTCACTGTAGCTCATTGGAAGACGAAAATGTGGTTTTAGATTTCAACCTTGGCATATCTAAAAAAAAACCCTCTAAACCCTGCAAAGTTATTGCCAACCCATGCAAATAATGCACAGCTATTTGACTTGTATAAGGCAACTTATATTCTAGACCTGGTTCAGTTTTCATTTTACTGATGAACCAAATTACATTTCCTGAGCCATGCCAGGGTCTTTCAGTTTTAGCGCTCGGTTTTCAATTTTGGAGACCACATTTTGCCTACCTGAAGGATTTCAGTGCTGGTAATCAAACTTTTATGGTGGAAAATAAAAAAGGCAGCACTGTGTGCCTTGTAGCTAGGAATTCTACTTGGTCCAGTGGGAGATTCATTGTTTTCATAGATTCTAAAAATCTAATTTTAATTTCTGTCGGGCCAAATCCAAGAAAGACACACTACAATTCTAAGCAGATTCCTTTATTGTTCCTCAATAAAAAAAACCTGTAGGACAGTAATAACATGGTTAAAGTAGATTGAATTTTTCGTGCTTCACACCTCCTTAGTTGACAATTGCCCTGCTGATAGTTTGCAACACAATCTTGGCTAATGCTGCTGTCTAACAGACACAAGTAAATCATGTTATATGATATGGTGCTTGCTAGAGCTGTCAATTAAAGAAGAGTTGTCTACCTTGTAACTAGCTGATCAATAAACCAGCTATATTAAATATGTCTATATATTTAAGCTTCTCAACTTCCCTACACTAGCTAGAAACACACATGGTATAAGTGCCCCCTCTATTTCACATTGGAAAAACAATTTGGGTAAAAACTGCCTTCCATTTCTGTTGTCCTTCTGCTCAATCCCATTGAAAAAGATATAATGAAAAATAAACCCAATTACCTATTGTATCCTAAATTGCGTTTCATTAATTACCTGGTGAAGAGCAAATTGTTTAATCTTTGTGAAGTATTTAATATTTGAGTGGGAGTGTCTCCTTCATTGTTCTGTCCTACTTAAAAAAAATAAAAATAAGAATTGCACATGATCTCTGATGAGCTCCAGGCACTTCAAAAGGCTTTGGAGATGTGCTTTCCTGGTTTGACATAAAACTTCTGAATTTGATAACTTCTGGTATCAATTTCCTTATGGCTAGCGTCCTCGCACCATAATTTGGAAGGGCATATAAGAAAGAGAATATTTTGTGTTCGGCATGGAAAGCAGCCACAGATCAAGAACATCCCAGAATTAAATAATGGGTGTCTTTACCGAATAACAAAATAAGTTGGAAGTGTTGGAAGGGACCTTGGAGGTCTTCTAGTCCAACCCACTGCTCAGACAAGAAACCCTACCCCATTCCAGACTCATCTTAAAGGCCTCCAATGATGGAGCACCCACAACTTCTGAAGGCAGGCTGTTCCACTGGTTTAATTGTTCTCATTGTCAAGGAAATTTCTCTTTAGTCCTAAGTTGCTTCTCTCCTTGATTAGTTTCCACCCATTATTTCTTGTCCTGCCAGAAGGAGAATAGCTTGACTCCCTCTTTTTTATAGTAGCCCCTTAGATATTGGAACATCAGATATCAAGTCACCACAGTCCTTCTTTTCATCAAACTAAACCCAATTCTTGCAACCGTTCTTCATATGTTTTAGCCTCCAGCCCCCTAATCATCTTCGTTGCTCTTTTCTGCACTTTCTGAGACTTCTCTGAGAGTTTTTCTAGAATCTCAACATTTATTTTTTTGTCCTCCTACACTGCTTTCATTTATTTGTAATGAACAGCACCATCATCTCAGGAAGCTGGCTTGTAAGTCCTGGCGTTCATTTAAGATGAAGAGGAGAATGGAGAATTTTTTCCAATATTTACCTCAGCCTTAAGAAACATCCCTTGGTAGATTATGTTTGCCTTAGAAGCCAGTCCACCTCTGAGGTCAATTTAGGAGGCAGAGGAAAAATAGGGGAGATGTTTGCTTAGCACCATGACAAGCCTCTTCTCTGTGTCTTCTGCTTTTAAATGCACCACGGTGGGGCTTTGGCCCCAAACCTTAACTTCTGAGTTCAGTTGCAAACCTACAATAACGTATTCATTATTGCTAGTTGTGTTTTATCATCACACAATCTGAATGTTAAGCATTTATTAGAGGCATCTGACAGTGGCTGACATATGCATTTATAAAAGGTGTTATGCTCAGTCTTTTAAATGTAATGTCAATCTTAACTTTTAAAAGATCCAATTAGACAGAAGTAAAGTACAAGGGTGGTTTAGCATGATATTCAGGTACAATCCAAATGAAGATTAAGTTAGTTCAACTGGTCCTGGGTTACATTTTGGGCCTCTCTGTTTTAGCATTGGGTTGTTGTTTTTCAGATTAGTGGAAGCCAATCCGGTTTTGAAACAGAGTTTCTTCGTGCATCTATTTTGAAAGACTTTGAATCTGGGATCTGCAAATCAGATCCTGTGTAGATTTACCAGTTAGATCAGTTGTCCCTAACTTAATCATCTCGAGATCCCATGGACCACAACTTTGCAGAATTCCTTTCTAATAAAACTCCGCATTGGGTGCTTGCAAACCACATCTGGAAATCCTTCAATTGAAAAGGGAGCCTTCCTAATTAATCAATCGGTTGTGCATATTTTAGCCAAAGGACAAAATTTAGTTTTTTGTAGCTAGTAGTCTCAGACAGCGTTCAATACAAGTGTTAAAAAAAGATAAAACAGCACATACATGCATCATTTGGGAAGAAACTGTTTTGTTTTTACCCATGTGAAGATTGGCGCTAGTTTAACTCAATAGAGATTAATTGATTACTTAACCAGAGTTCATATGATTAATCACAATTAAGCGGGTTGCAGCCCTTCTATAAAACGCTTGCGGCTTGCTTAATTATGTAGCATGTGTTGTTTTAAGTTCTTCAATGAAAGCCATTAATTGATTTATTTCACAGATGAATTAATGAACCCATGCAGCTTTGTATATCTCCCTGAATAAATATTTGAAGATATAATTATTCAGGTTTTGATCTGCACAATATCAGCAGCATTTGTGATTGCTCCTTATGCAACTGAATGAAATTTGCAATTACATCTCTAAAAAAATTGGACCTAAAAGTCCTTTAGAACAAAGGATGGCAACAGAGAACAGAACATCTGTCCTTCTAAAACACTGATATGTTTCCTTTAAAAGTCTATCATTTTTCTCCTGGTCCATTCAGTGTAAATTAAAAGTTAATGAAGTGTCAAATGTCAACAAAAAGGTGTTCTTATTTTTTTTTTCCACCAAATACAGGAGACTTCCTGCTCCTGAAATTATGTTGGGTTGTTTTAAAGCAGGAAAACAGTCAAGGTTTTTTGGAATTGGGACATGCACTTTGAGTTGCAATATTTCCAAGTACCAAACACAACCATACAAGTTTTCGTTGCACTTATTATGCAGATGGTAAATGTTGCTGTTTGTGGACAAGTACATTGGGATGGGATCCAGTTATATGCTTTTATGGAATTGGCTTTGGGGCCATTTGGCTGTATTTTTAATGATGTTTTAAGTGTGAGGTTTTTTTTTTGATTTGCTGATTACTTGTCACTTGCATGATTTTGTCGGTTGCACTGCTCCTTGATCATCTTGCTTAGTTGAAAATGCAAGAATAAATCGGGTTGATACACGCAGCATCTCTTTGCAGGATTAAACGAATGTCTAGCAATCTAGTTGGGGGCTATAAGCACAAGTATCTCCCTCTCTCCTTCCCTCCCTCCCCTCTCTCTCTCACACACAGAGATATTGATTTGTATGCTGATGACACAGCCTAGAATTTTCATCTCCTTGATAATATTGACTGTCATATCTACTGGCATCGATTTTACAGAACTACAATTGTACAGTCTGCATTTTCTAATAGACCCTTCAAATTGTGGTCTGGCTTTATATCTCTGCCTGTCTCTTTGGCTAGCTTTCCAAAGGCTTCCAGATATCAGTTTTCCAGGGTTGCCACCTCTATTGTGGGCTACAATTGCAGGCAGAAACTTAACTCTTTGGAGTCGGTGCATGTTTGTAGTTCTCCGGTAGTCATGGCCAGAAACAAGCAAACAAATAAATATTCCACAGAATCATGTCTCACCAAGAATGGGATGGCATAGCATGGCATGGCATGAGATAGCATGGGATGAGATGGAGGGAAGGAGGGAGGGAGGGAGGGAAGACGGAAGGAAGGAGGCAGGGAGGGAGGAAGGAATGGAAGGGACGGATGAAGGAAGAAAGGAGAGGATGGAGGGAGGGAAGGGGAGGAAAAGAGTGAGGGTGGGATGAAGGAAGGAAAGGAAAGGAGAGGATGGAGGGAGGGAAGGAAGGCAGGAAGGAAGGAAAGGAGGGGGAAGGCAAGGGAAGTGGAAAGCTTTTGCAGATACGGTGAGCATAGGATGAGCAATGGAAGGTGTGACGAAAATAAAAGCAACATGCAAAATTGGGGGAAATGCAAGATCCTCGAGATGATTCATATTCCCACTTTAAATCTTTAGACTGGGAGTTGCAGACCAATTCAGTCCAAAGGATAAGCACTGCGAGCATTTCTAATTTACAAAAGACAATGGATGTGTGCTAATTTTGATTATATCGAAGAACGAACCTTTGCATCTGGCAGAGGTCTCACATCCCTTCTCTGAAATCTTTTTTTTTTTTTTTTTCCTCCTGAGCCCCGGCTCTGGAGACCAATTTTCCTGCTATCAAATATTCTTCAGCTGCTGCATTATAGTGAAAAATAGCTGGTGATAACTTTGGGGAATGGCGGGGCAGAGGGGGAGAGAGAGAGAGATTTAAAAAAAAAACCTGCTGACTTGAATTCTGAACTCATGGCCCATCATTTATACTAATGAGCTCACTGGTGGGGAATTTGTAAAATGTTTCTTTTTTATATATAATGTAAATAATTTCAAAGAGCCATAACTCTGTTAAATCTGATTGGAGCAAGGAAAGAAAAAGAGAAGGGAGGGGAAGAAAAAGGCCCAAGTGGGATCTATAAGAATATGTTGCAAGGTAATGCACTTGTAGTCATAATTGCCCAAAGACTGTGGAACCCTTTTGCTGGATATTCCTTTCCTTCCCCTTCCCCATTTCCTCCCCTTCCTTCCTTCCTTCCTTCCTTCCTTCCTTCCTTCCTTCCTTCCTTCCTTCCTCCCTCCCTTCCTTCTTTCCTGACTGCCTGCCTTTCCCTTCCCTTCCTTTCCCGTTTTCTTTCTTCCTGTCTCCATTTCCTTCCTTCCTTCTTTTTCTCCTTCCTCTTCCTTCCTTCCTTCCTCCTCCTCCTCCTCCTTCTCCCTTCCTCCCTTCCTCCCCTCCCTCCCTCTCTTTTCCTCCCTCCCCCTCTCCTTTCTTCCTTCTTATCCCATCCCATCCCAATCCATAGAATTCTTGCCTCTCTTAAGCCGGCAGAGATGCCTGCCTTTTTCCCTTCCCTTCCCTTCCCTTCCTTCCTTCCCTTCCCTTCCTTCCCTTCCTTCTTTTCTTCTTTCTTCCTTTCCCTTTTTCCATTATTTTTCTTTCTTTTGTCTCTCCCTTCTCTCACTTCCCTTCTCTTCTCTTCCCTTCCCTTCTCATACCATACCAATCCATAGAGTTCTTGCGTCCCTCTCATGGTGAAACATGGAATGTTTGTTTGTTTGTTTATAAATGTTATATGGCCACATAACTCACCCAGGATGGCTTCAGGTGGTTTTCCCATCATCCAGGGGGCCTTCTTTTGAGCAGGTCCCCTGATCTATGGGCAGAGGGCAGGTGTTCACCCTGTGAAACCAACTTCTTCTCAGGGCAGCATGGAAACTGTGGCCTGTTTGTTCTGGTGTCAATGTTTACATCATTTCAAACCATAGTAAAGTCTTCAGGAGGTTGTTTGGCTTTGGCTTCAGCCAGTGGGTAAACCCATCCACCATGACTTTAGCCCAGTATGACAGCCTAAACAAATTATGTGGTTTTTTTAAAAAACCCATCTTGGTTTCGAATGAACCCTAGTTTAAATTGATCCGTTCTAAAGATACTGAAATTTCAAGATGGCCATGGAATGGCTTCCATGCCAGCTGAATATCGTTGGACTAAACTGCATCTTGCACCGTCCACTAATTGGAATTTTGTTTTTACAAAAAGGTGATACTTTTTTTTCCTGATCAAGAACAGGTCAAAGCATGACTGCCACCCATCCCATAATATCTCCAGCATTCAGACAGTGTTGAGACTGTAGTTGTAAACCATTGAAGGCATCTCTACCTGCTTCAGGCTTTTTTCCCCATCCACCTGCTTTCTAAATCAAATGTCACCTCATTGCAGAGACATGAATTTCTATTAGCAAAAATCTTTGCTTTTGGGGAGACTGTTTTTTTTTTTTCATTTTCTGCCTACCTCCCCGCTTGATTGACAGCGAAGCCCTCAGCGAATAACCCAGCATTTCGACATGCTTTCAAATTCGTCATGAAATCAAGGGGCCTTTGTTTTTGTATCCGTATATAAGCATGTTTTTTTTTTCCTCCTTTTCCACCCCCGTTAAAGTTCAGAGTTGTGCAGGCCAGGTGTCTTTCTTAACGAAACCGCCTTCCTCGTTGTTGGGTGAAATCTGTTCAGAGTCACCAAGATGTCAGCCGTGGTAATTACGCGCAGCTTTTCGTGACGGCAAGAGTCAGTCAAGCATTGTTGAGAGAAGCCCCTTGAAGTGACACCAAAGTCCTGCTGGTGCCATTTATTTGTGAAGAAAACGAGGAGTTGAGTTTAAACGGTGACGTGCCAATGAGCCCCCGGGTCTGAACGCGCATGCTAATCAAATATCAAACACTTAATTATCAGATTATCAAGCATGTGAATGGAGCCCGTTTGTTTCATCACATCCTGAATATACAGGGAGTCCTTGACTCAACGAACACCACTGAGTACAAAATGTCTGTTGCCAAAGCAAGACAATTGTTAAGCGAGTTTGGCCCCATTTTATGACCTTTCTGGTCACAGTTGTTCAGTGGATCACCACAGTTCTTAGAAGAAATAGCACTTCGACTTATATACCGCTTCACAGTGTCAGCCCTCCAACAAACCCACCCTCATTCAAATCAAAAGTCTCCAGCCGCATCTCAGAAAAGGTAAATTGGTTTATTCTTTTTAGTTGACACACAGTGCTTTCCAGCCCTCTCTGAGCGGTTTACAGAGTCAGCACATTGCCCTCAATAATCTGGGTCCTCATTTTACCCACCTTGGAAGGATGGAAGGCTGAGTCAACCTGGAGCTAGGCAGAGTCAGCCTGCAATACTGCATTCTAACCACTGCACCAGAGCTCTTGAGATAGATGGATGGATGGATGGATGGATGGATAGATGGACGGAGGACAGACAGACAGACAGACAGAATATAAATAGCTAGACAGAGACAGATAGGCAATGATAGATATTGTACATAGAAGATATGTATCGGGTTGACAGCAACATCATCAGTGCTAATGTGGTTGTTGTTACCCACTTTGGGTCATGAAACATCTGCAAGAAAACAACCAAGCTCAGACAGTACCGAGGATTTCAACCTCATCTCAACCCCGAGCTACCAATGTTCTCCTTTATTGGTAGCATCCTAGGGTCCGGATTGCAAAAGAATTTAACTGATGGTTGATAGTTAGCAGTAGCACCGAGACTTATGCACCGCTTTACAGTGCTTTACAGCCCTCTCTAAGCGACTTACAGAGTCAGCCTATTGCCCCCAAACAATCTGGGTCCTCATTTTACTGATTTAGAGAGAAGGCCATAAAGCACTATACAAGTCTAAGTGCTACTGCTATTTGATAGCTCTCTTATGAGCTGCAACGGCAAGCGATCAGTAGAAGTCCTTCACTTCACCAAACAGTGGCTGGAAGCAAGAGAGGGTTTTCAGAAAACCATTCCCTAGACAATCCCTGCTAATCTGTTCCAATAACTCTGCTGATGTAGGGATATTGTTTATACAACTGAGTGATGACAGCCCAAAGAATAATCTGTCCTCGCTATTGATTTGCCTTGTTCAGTGTTACTGCACCTAATCAATAAACCCCCGAAGACTCATGTCCTAATGGCTTGCAGTGTTCAGCCTCTTTGGTACATTTTCAACTGTCCAGAACGTGGAATCAATACACTGAAAATGCTCTTCCATGCTCATCCTTATGAAATGTTTGTATTTCTCAATGAGAGTAAATGGCTTTTCCGATATGCTGAGGTTTTTTTTTTTTTTTAATCTAGTGCTCCATTCAACTATGCAGATTTTGCACAACCCCCCAGACAGCTAGGATAACTTTTTAAATCATGGGTGAATTGACTAAAGGAGCTAAATACATCTTTCAAAGGAAGCCAGGCAGATAAGACTAGAAGCAACCAAATAGTTCCAAATAGGCCACTCGCAAGAATTCTCTTGGTCCATAATGCTCAATCTTGGGTTGCCAATGTTCCTTCTTGGAATGCTAGAGTAGGGCCTGATAGGACAGTGTCTTGAATAGCTTTAAATCTACCAGAGGTGCCATCCTATCCTTGCCCTTCTTCCTACAGGTTCTCTACAGCTGAAAAAATGCCAGGCACAAATGCAGTTGGCGCGCAACTTCTTTGGAAGATAACGGAATGGAAAACGAAATAACAATTAAGGGGAAAACGTAACCACAGAAGCAGTGATGGGATTCAAATTTTTTTACTACAGGTTCTGTGGGAGTGGCTTGGTGGGCATGGTGTGGCTTGGTGGGTGTGGCTTGGTGGGCATGGCACGGGAAGGATACTGAAAAATCCTTGTTCCTTCCCCACTCCTGGGAGAAGGTTACTGCAAAATCCCTCCTCACGCCACTAACCTGCTTTCCAGCTCTGTTCTCCTGTTTAGGGCAACCAAAGGAGACCTAGCCGATCAGCTGGGACTCAATGGGAGGCGGAGAATAGATGGGGTTGGCGGGGCCAGTCAGAGGAGGTATTTGCAGGTTCTCTGAACTACTCAAAATTTCCGTTACCGGTTCTCCAGAACTGGTCAGAACCTGCTAAATACCCACCTCTGCACAGAAGAAATGAGAAGGCAGGTAAAATTGCAGACGGCTCATCTGAACTGTCTATATTTGAAGGGGTCCACAAATAGTATTTTGAACTCATCCATTCAGTTCTGTCAATGGCTCTCTCATCATGTCTCTTTCCAAAGGTCACGCCTGAGTTGTAATCCATTCCATGGAAAGAGGAAACATGACTGAAATTACATTAGAAGTTCATTCTTTATAGCTGTTGATGTTTCCTGAAAGCCTTCAGTCTGGCTTTTGGGGGATATCTATACATTTTTAAGTCAGGAAATTATCCTGCAAACCTAACTCATCTCTAGATGACTTGGCATCCATAGTATGTCATATTCTGGGCAATCTGTCTTCTTCAAGATTTTTTTTTTTAAAAAAACTCCCTGGTCTAACGTGCAGCCCTGTTGTTCCCTTGCCATGAAGACTGAAGATAGTCGCCTATAAGACACATGGTCCAGATCAGATGCAGAAAAGCAGATTGTGGGGTCCTTGGTGCTCTCTGAGCTTGGCTGTTTTGTGGCAGATATTTCATAATCCAACTAGCAATAGCAACAACACTTAGTCTGTTTTACAGTACTTTACAGTCCTCTCTAAGCGGTTTATAGAGTCAGCATATTGGCCCCAATAATCTGGCTCCTCATTTTACCCATCTCGAAAGGATGGAAGGCTGAGTCAACCTTGAGCCAGGTGGGATTTGAACTGCCAAATAGCAGTCAGCTGGCAGTCAGCAGAAGTAGCCTGGAATAACCACTGCGCCCCCATGGCTGAAGGTGACATCTTTAGCAAATAATCCCATGTTCCCCACAGTTCAACCTTAAGCTACAAATACTCTCTTCAATTAGACACACAGTTATGTGTCCCAGCCTATAAAATCAACAAAACTGTGGACTCTCTTCACTTTCTTCCTTGTTCTGATTGAATTATTATAATTTGATCTCATTCTTTTATGGGAATCTGGATCTGGCCATTCTTCAAAGGACGATAATACGCTTCCATCCCCTAGTTATTTTCTGAATTATACAGGTGTCTTCAAGATTCCTGCTGGTCACCGATTTTGATGTTCTTGCTCAGAAATAGTTCGCGGAAAATCACAAAAACACCACATTTGAATGCAATGGGTGAGTTTGCAGAGCCAATTATATCTGGCACTTTCCAAAAATGACATAAGTCAATAGGCAGCATTAATTTTTATTGTGTGTATGCTATCGCACATTGATCGTTCCAAGTCCTCGTATTTGTTTGACTAAATATGTTCCTGGTCCAACAGGGAGATTTGGCACAACACTTATCTGTTGTACTCTGTTTTCTCTGCTTCTGATAAACTACTGATTAATTTTTAATACTAGCATGGCTCAATGCTGCATGAAAATTCTACCCTTTAATTGGGATCTTTTTCTTCTTTAATTACAGAAGGGACAAATCAAGTTATGCTTACATAGTTGATCATAGTTGCTCAGAACTGACTGCTTCCCACCAAGCACTAAACCTTAAATGTAAGTTAATAAAGTTAATGAACGCAAGTACTGTGTTCTAATAACAAATGATATTCAAGCCAATAACTACGGGATGTCTTAATATGGTAGTTTGTCTCACACATCACACTAAAACAAAGGCTGGGTTTCTTCAACAAATTATCAGATCTAGAACAGAATTCATTTTTTTACAATTAGATCACAATCATAGGAGGGGATGAAGGTTTTGGAATAGAATAGAATAGAATAGAATAGAATAGAATAGAATAGAATAGAATAGAATAGAATAGAATAGAATAGAATAGAATACTTTATTGGCCAAGTGTGATTGGACACACAAGGAATTTGTCTTGGTGTAAATACTCTCAGTATACATAAAAGAAAAGATACATTCATCAAGAGTCAAGGATCATCAGGTACAACACTTAATAATAGTCATAGGGTATAATAAGCAATCAAATCATACTAAGAAACAGTCAATACAGATCATAAGGATACAAGCAACAAAGCTACAGTCATACAGTCACAAGTGGGAGGGGATGGGTGATAAGGAGTAATGAGAAGATTAACAGTAATAGTAGTGCAGACTTTGTAAATAGTTGGACAGTGTTGAGGGAATTATTTGTTTAGCAGAGTGATGGCTCTTTGGGAAAAAAACTATCCTTGTGTCTAGTTGTTCTGGAGTGCAATGCTCTATAGCCTTATTTTGAGGGAAGGAGTTGAAACAGTTTATGCCCGGGATGTGAGGGATCTGTAAATATTTTCACAGCCCTCTTTTTGACTCGTGCAGGAGTCTTCCATGGAAGGCAGGTGGGTAGTAATCTGATTTGATGCTCTGATCTCCATGATTCCTGGTTTCATATAGGAATCTCCACTAACTGCAGACCTGATGCCTCTATCATTCTTGTAAGAATGGGTTCCTGGATTGAACTGCAAAAATGAGTTAGGGTCTCCTGCTTAAGGAGGAACCGTGGTGGTACAATAATTAGAATGCAGTATTGCTGGCTAATTTGGTTCACTGCCAGGAGTTCGATCCTGACTGGCTCAAGGTTGATTCAGCCTTCCATCCTTCCAAGGTCAGTAAAATGAGGAGCCAGATTGTTGGGGACAAGAAGCTGATTCTGTAAACCACTTAGAGAGGGTTGTAAAGCACTGTGAAGCGGTATATAAGTCTAAGTGCTATTGCTATTGCCTACCCATCCATCATCCATCCATCCACAAGGTGCAGTGGTTAAAGTGCAGTATTGCAGGCTGACTCTGCCCACTGCCAGCAGTTCGATTCTCACTGGCTCAAGGTTGACTCAGCCTTCCATTCTTCCAAGGTTGTAAAATGAGAACACAGATTTTTGGCTGCAATTGGTTGACTCTGTAAACCGCTTAGAGAGAACTGTAAAAGCACTGTGAAGCGGTATATAAGTCTAAATGCTATTGCTATAATTGCAATTGGACTAGAGTACCTCCAAGGCCCTTTCCAACTCTCTTACTCTGTTTTATCATGGATTTCCATCTCAGGTCCTCAAAAGTACTACTGTTATACAAGCTTATTTTATGGGGTCCTCTACTGCATCCAGTTTTGGTCACCACGCTGTAAAAAACATGTTGAGACTCTAGAAAAAGTACAGAGAAGAGAAACCAGGAAGATGAGGGGACTGGAGACTAAAACATACGATGAAGCTTTACAGGAACTGGGCATGACTAATTTAGGGAAGAGAAGGACCAGGGAAGACAGGAAGCAGTCTTCCAATATTTGAGGGGCTGCCACAGAGAGGCGGGGGGTGTCAAGCTATTTTCCAAAGCACCTGAAGGCCGGACAAGGAATAATGGATGGAAACTGAACAAGGATTCAACCTGGAAATAAGGAGAAATTTTCTGACAGTGAGAACAATCAACGGATGGAACAGAAGTTGCCCTCAGAAGTTGTGGGAGCTTCATCACTGGAGCCTTTCAAGAAGAGACTGGACTGCCATCTGTCAGAAATGGTGTAGGGTCTCCCACTTGGGTGGGGGGTTGGACTAGATGACCTACAAGGTCCCTTCCATCTCTGATCATCTGTTTATCTGTAATGGCATTGAAGCCCAGCTCCATTTAATGGTGATCTGGTGGAAAACAAGGAAATCTGGTGGAGAGCAAGGATCAAGGAAAAGAAAGGCTAGACTAGCGGCGGGCAACTATGGCATTCTTATAATCTGTGGACTTTCTGCTGGCTCAGGAATTCTGGGAGTTGAAGTCCATCCCTCGACTAAACTATTCCCCCCATCTATTCTTAAAACAGCCCAAGATACGACATTGTGGGAAGAAAATTAAAAATGCTTTCGAGATACCACAAATCATACCATGGGGAAGTTGATCTTTTCTTGGGAAGTGAGGAGTTGACTTGATACTATAATTTTTATTGATTGATCTTTGCATATTTTATCTTCTAGACAAGAGAGTGAACAGGGGACTGGCTTCAGGTGGCATAAATCTATATTTATTTTCCCTCTCTATCTCTTAATTTTTCTTACAGGAAGGGAAAACAGTTTATGATCGAGTTCAAGATAACAGCGTAATGCAAACAATAAACCGCATAAACTAAAACTGTTAAACTTAACAAGAAAAAAAATGTAGCCTGGTAAGTCCCATCAGCAGTATAAAAACTGTAAAATTCCCACAGAGGCCAATTAGCTGCTTTAAGAAGAGCACAAGGGTATAATAACATTCTTCTGTATGTGTTTGCTTGCTATCGGTATTCAAAGGCGGATTGTCTTAGATGGTGGATGCTAATATACAGCCATTCTGATTTGTGGTGCCCAGTGTAGGGTATAGTTTAAAAATCAGTGTTTTTCAACCTCTGCAAATTTAAGCTAGTGGACTTCAAGTCCCAGAATGCCCCTAGCCAGCGTGGGGGAATTGAGCCACTGGGAGCTGAAGTTTGCCCAGCTTAAACATGCAAAGGTTGAGAAGCACTGGTTTAAATCAAAAATGAACTAAAACAAAAAACCTCTCTGTGTTCCTACAGTGTACTAAGTCACACTCAACCCTGCCTCCCTCTAAAATTAGCCAAGCTTAGAGAGTTGGGTAGTGAGTGTACGCCTCAGGGCTCTTAGTGACATTGTGAAGCTTGGTGGACTAATACAACTGTCTTCCCATCTGCCCAAATTAGCATCCTAATGAGGGGTCCTTGCTGCTTGGTTGTTTGTTTGTTTTTTGCAGATGTTTCATGACCCAAGCTAGGCAACTGTCAGGGGTCCAAGTCAGGGGTCCCCAAACTTGGCAACTTTAAGACTTGTGGACTTCAACTGAAGTCTTAAAGTTGCCAAGTTTGGAGACTTCTATTCCAAGTAATAGACCCAAAGAAAGCAAAACTCCAAGGCAGATATATTCCTCAACAAATAGCTTTATTGGATATATATTGGCACAGATCTGGTGAAAGCCAACTCTGGAGGTTCCCGAGGTTCTCACTTGATTAAAAGTAAAAGTGTGTCACTTTTCTCAAAACGATCAGTCACATGGTCCAATCACGATGCTATCTTGTTGCCTGGTGACATCACTCCGCCTTCCTCTGACCAGGTGTGGGAATGACCTTGGTTCCCAAGAGAAAGCATTTTGCTTTGGCTACAAAATTCGAGCTACCTAAAATCCTGCCTCCCAATCCCTCAGCTCCAGTGTGGCAACACCAAAGTTTCCAAGGGGGCTTCAGTCAGGTCAGCTTCAGGGTTGACAGCAACATCATCAGTGCTAATGTTGTAGTTGTTGTTGATGAAGGTATTGTTGCCTACTTTGAGTCATGAAACATCTGCAAGAAAACAACCAAGCTCAGACAAGCACCAAGGATTTCAACCTCATCTCAACCCCAAGCTACCAATGTTCTCCTTTATGGGTAGCATCCTAGGGTCTGTATTGCAAAAGGATTTAATTATATTCCAGACTCAACACTCCTGCTTGGCCAATCCAATCACCTTCTTCCAGACAATGCCCAGCAAGCATCCTGCCATGTGCTCCATTCTGTAGCTGTCCATCAACAGCCCCGGAGGCTTGACCTGCTGATTCTTTCACTCACCAACACGAATGAATGTTTCCAAGGATCTACCCCTTGCTGTTGGGTAGACTAGCACCACGCCAGGTTGCCCTCTTGAAATAAAAGCAGACCGTCTCCCAGGTTAGTGACTCTCTGGCATGCAGCTGCCAGCCAGCCTCTCTTTTCTGAAAAATCTCTAGCATCTGCTGGGAATTCCCCTTTGTTCAGCCATTGAAAATCCGAGGAGGCCAGCAGAAATACTTCCCCGTGGCTAATTATTTCAGAAGCAAAGCAGCCTTTGTTTGCAAAGCCTTGGAAGGATTTTTTTTTTGCAATAGAAAAGAATAAAGCAAAGGAAACCTTTGTCTTTGCGATTTCAGTCCTTCCTCCTCCCCGGTTGCAAAGATGCTTTGTCCAAAACCAGCCAGCCCTCTCCTCTCTTGAATGTTTCTTTGCTGCATTCCAGTCCTTCTGACAACTCGGCTTGACCTTCAACTTTGTCCTTGGCGTTGTGAGGGTTTAGAACTAAACATGATTATATTTTATTGCAAAACAGAGAAACGGGGGCGATGCAGGGTTGTGGTGGCAATGGTTGTTTTTCTATTTTCCACACCCCCAACCAAGCATTATCATCATCCCAAGCGTGGCATTTGTGTTCTTGCAGTTCTCGGTATAAATAAATACCCCAATCTGCGTCCCACTAGGAACAATAAAGAAAAAATAATATGCCATTGATTTTGCTTTGGGTGTCTAAATGCGTTTTTTATTCTTGTTGTATGTTTATTGCTTTTCCACACTAATGTCATGAATTCTGGGCAATTAAAAAGGACACAAATTCCAAAATGTTTAACCAAGGGAAATCTGCCTTCCAAATGCAATGCATTAAAAGTTGCAATAATTTTAACTAGGCTGAAGCAAGAGGAGAAGTTAACTCTCATAAGCAACGATAAAAAGCAGCATACTGTACAGTAGTCCAAAAATAAACTTTTAAAAAGACTCTTTGATGGTTGGGAACACCTGGGACAATTTTTGCCTCCATGTTGAAGACACTTTGCAATGTTTCGAGATTTGAATGCCACCCACTCATCCTCCCACTCAAATTTGGCATCCGATATAAATATTTAGGCAATTAGGCTTAACTTTATGCTAATTTCTTTTAGCTTTCCTATAGTACGTTCTTCCAGTTCCAAAAATTGTTAAGTTCATCATGGAAATGAGAAGTATAATTAGACTTTTCATTCTGGAATAATGTTCATTCACAAAAGGGTTTTAAAGTACTCCGTGGAATTGCACTCAGAATACTTTCGCTTTTGGCAGGAGGAGGCAATGGATGGACATCAAATTTCCCCTTCATAAACTAATTGACAAATGAATGCCAGTCTTGTCTAACATGGGCACCCTCCATATGTGTACAGGGATTGAAGTTTTCCCATCGGAAGAGCCCCCGTGTTGGCAGAGGTGGATGTAGGCACTGAAACAATGGGATAGAATCATCACCATTAAAATACTATTAGTAAAGATAAAGCTTTATTATTTTTGAATATACTACTTGGGTTTTTTGTGAATTAGCTTGATCTTTAGATTATTCTAATCAAACACACACACACACACACACACACACACACACATACATATGTTTTCTTAAGTTTTTGCGGGTACTTACATGTATGGTATTCAGCTTTGTTCAGGTATTTTCCCACGTCGTTATAGTTGTGCTATAATGATGTGGGAAAATACCCGAACAAAGCTGAATACCATACATACATACATACACACACACACACACACACACACACACACACACACACACATAAGAGCCGTGGTGGTGTAGTGGTAAGAATGCAGTATTGCAGGCTGACTCTACTCACTGTCAGGAGTTCGATCCTGACCAGCTCAAGGTTGACTCAGCCTTCCATCCTTCCAAGATCGGTAAAATGAAGACCCAAAACTGTTGGGGACAATAGGCTGACTCTGTCAACAGTTTAGAGAGGGTTGTAAAAGCACTGTAAAGCGATATATAAGTCTAAGTGCTATTGTTATTTCTATACACACCCAAATACAGTGGTCACGAACACATCTGTTCACGACTAAATCAGGTGATGACCAGAATTTTTGCTTCTGTTTTGTTTCTGGTCATGAACAGATCTTTGGGTGGCAGCCAAGCAAACCCCAAAATCACCGCAGCAATTTCTCCTCTGGTGCCATTTTGGGGTTTTTTTTGATCCGTGCATGTGTAAATGGTCGTGCTTCCAGTCAGGACCACATCAGGTTGTAACCATAGTCCTGGAATGGATTACAGTTGTGACCCGAAGTTCCAATTTCATTAGAGTCATCAAAACCTATCCCTAACTTTCTCGTTCTTTTGTTTCTAAGGCCTTTGCTCACAAGTTATTTTCATAGAGAAATAGGAAAGCTTCTCAAAATACAACACAACCCATCATGCATCTCATACACCACCGTAAAGGTCTCCTACCTCTACCCCAACACCCACGGTTGCATATCTTAAGAAAATCCATACAGTCCTTTGAAAGTTTGCATTGTACAGGTATTCTCTCAGAGAAATAAAGCACAATGCACACCAGATAATTAAATTCATCCTTCTCCATGGGAGAAGCAAAACGAGTAAGCGAATGCTGGGAAAAAAAAAACACAGTCGTGGTTTGAAGCACAACCCCAACTGGGCTCCAGACAATGACCAATCGGGCTAGTGTACTTTTCAAATCAGGTTTGATGTATGACTTCCAGAGCTAAAACCATTCAGAAAGAAAGACAAGAGTTATTTTTACTATTTATCGTCATTCTTTCCTCTCTCACTCCTCCAGAAATAGCAAGGATTCCGTTTAATTCCTAAACTTTATTTCAGTGACCAAAGTATCGAAATGTTATGTGTTTTTCTCTTTCTCCTGTTCTCTTCCTCTCCTGAAATACTTTTATTAAGGAGAAATTCTGGAAATCAAAAGCAAGCCCACTTCTGTTTGGAAATGCTACCTCACAAGCTTTGGCTCCCCAAAAAACTCCTTCGAATGGAATCTTTAGAAGAAGAGCTGCAACACAAATTTTAATTGTAATGTTTAATGTTTAATTAAGAGCTTAATGGCTTAAGCCAAACTTTTACAGAGCAGCTCGCGCAGTGAACGGAGAAAGGTCTAAAGATTTTAAGAATTGTTTTATCCGAGCTCCTGCTGGGCTCACACAGATATGAAAAGAGGAAGCAACTTCCACCCCTCCTTTTTTTGTTTATTTATCTAAGTTCTGAGTGAAATAGGAGTCCCTGTGGATTTTACTGTGCTAGTCATTGCCGCCTGGGGGGTGGGGGTGGGGGCAGTTCTCATCTCTCTTTCAAGGCCATTGAGCCAGCCCTTTCCAAAGATATCTCTGTGGTCATGTGGCCAGCATGACATCCTGGAGTGCTATTACTTTCTTACCAAAGTGGTACCTATTTATCTACTCGCATTTACATGCTGTTGAGCTGGAGCGAGGACAAGAGCTCATCCCATCAGGTGGCGCTCGGGTCTCAAACCTGGACTGCCAGCTTTCCAGCCAATAAGCCCACCATCTTAACCATTGAGCCACTGCACTGCTACATTTTGACCAACTGGAGTATCTATTGGAACTTCAAATTCAAGAGGTCTGCTGAAACGTCTTTACGTGGATGTCAATCCACGTAACAATCAAACCTTTGATTAGAGAGAAATTGTTCTTCTGTAGTTCCAATAGTTACTCAAACTCCACCCCAGGCGATCTAACACAATGATTTCTGCTTGAATATTTTGAAATGGAACTTTCAAGAATCGGACTTAATATTCAGATTTTGTAGAAAGGGGAGAGAAATCAAGAATAACTAAGTTTTTTTTAAAGATTTTCACTCCAAAGTTTCCTTCTCAGCTTCACTTAAGATACCGAGTCATAGATATTAAGAAATCAGGACATTGAGCAGCAAATGTGGAGCTGTGGCAGGGGAAAAAATTTAGGACATCTTTTGATTAATCCTTCTTAGGCTTCATAGCTTCAAGATGCTTTGTTGAGCATTAACAAGATGAGCAGATTTAATGAAGAAACTTGACCTTTGTTATTCCCTTATCAGATAATGCACGGATGCACAATCCAAACCCCTTTGGCTGCTGCTGTTTCTAGAGTCTTCGCAGTGGTTGACACCAAACTACAATATTTAATGTAACCAAAGAAGACACTGATCAAAAACATGGAGGATAGAAAGGTTAATGGCAAGACTGATTCACACTTTCACCTACATATTGTCCTTCGCTCGCAGCTCGACAATAAAAGGGAGGTGGGTGAGTGGAACGCAAGGAAGGGAGAATGATATTCAAAGCATCCATCGTGAGACATTGCTGGCATCACTGATGGGATTTAAAAAAAATTACTACTAGTTCTGTAGGCGTGGCTTGGTGGACGTGGCAGGGGAAGGATACTGCAAAATCCCATTCCCTCCTCACTTCACTAACCTGCTTTCCAGCTCTGTTCTCTTGTGCAGGGCAACCAAAGGAGACCCAGCCAATCAGCTGGGACTCGGGAGGCAGAGAATAGATGGGGGTGGGGCCAGTCAGAGGTAGCATTTGCGGCTCTCCACACTAGTCAAAATTTCCGCTACCGCTTCTCCAGAACTGGTCAGAACCTGCTGAATCCCACCTCTGGCTGGCATCCCAAGGACACACCAAGCAGGTATACCGACATGGCTGGCTGTTTCCCATAACAAAACGAACAGGAGTGATTGGTGGATGTTTTGCACTGTGAGGAAAAGGGGGAATTAACTCTGCTTGCTTTTCCACGAGCTGATTATGCTTCTCCTGTGCCAATGTGTTTTTGTTTTTCAGGAAATTTTTATGCTCTTGGTAAAATAATGTCTCAGGAGTTCCTTTTTCCTGGATTCGCCAACCAGGCAGTGGACATGTTCACTGGATTGAAATTTGATGAAAGCAAATTTCATGAAATCGAAGCTTTCCTAGAGACCCATGTGTACGGGTAGTTCTTGACCACAATCGAAGCCCGACATTTCTGTTGCTAAGTGAACCATTCACGAAATGAGTTTTGCCCCGTTTTACAAACTTTCTGGCCACAGCAGTTAAGTGAATAACTGCAGTTGTTAAGTTAGTAACACGTTGTTAAAGGAATCTGGTTTTCCCATTGGCTTTGCTTCTCCGAAGGTCTCAAAAGGAGAGATTCCACCTGGAAATAAGGAGAAACTTTCTGACAGGGAGAACAATCAACCCATGGAACAGAAGTTGCCCTCGGAAGTTGTGGGAGCTTCATCACTGGAGACTTTCAAGAAGCGACTAAATTGCCATCTGTCTGAAATGGTGTAGGGTCTCCTGTTTAGGATGGGGTGGGGTGGACTAGGTGACCTACAAGATCCCTTCCAACTCTGATTATCTGTTAAAGGGCATCATGTGACCCCGGAACTCTGTAACCGTCATAAATATGAGTCAGTTGCCCAGCATCTGCATTTTGATCGTATGACAATGAGGGATGCGGCAACGATTGTTAAGTGTGAAAAATGGTCCTGGGTCCCTTTTTTTCCAGTGCCGTTGTAACTTCAAATGGTTATTAAGTGAACTGTTATAAGTCAAAGACTTATAAAGAGCCCCTGTTGGCCTATCACCCCAAAGCTTTGGTTGGCTCTTGAGCTGAGAAAAATGTGAGGGAAAAGGTTGATGTCGCTAGTTTAATTTGCAGTCATTTCAATATGTATATATATATATATATATATATATGGATCTTTGGTTGTTCGGGTTTTCTCCCGCGTAAGATTCGAAGTATTACGCGGGAGAAACCCGAACAACCAAAGATCCACATACAAATACCCGAGAACCTCAGAAAACATATATATATATATATATATATATATATATATATATATATATATATATATATATATTCTTAAGTTTTCTGGTACTTACATGTATGGCATTCAGCTTTGTTGGCATGATGGCAGATGAGATTGATTAGGGAAAGAACAGGAGCTTGTTAGAACATGGAATATATGATGGGAGTTTGCATTTTTTAACAATTGGACTTCCTTTTCTTTCTTTCTTTCTTTCTTTCTTTCTTTCTTTCTTTCTTTCTTTCTTTCTTTCTTTCTTTCTTTCTTTCTTTCTTTCTTTCTTTCTTTCTTTCTTTTAAAATCTTTAAAATCTACAGAAGAAGATCTTCCCCACATTTATGGGAGGAAGGAAAGAGGAAGACACATTGAAACTGTCTTATTAAATTCCACCAGGGTCATTGAGCTGCCACATTTGCAGAAGCTATTTTTCCTGACAGATCAATAAAATCTGGACTCTGTGATGGCCTGCAGGGAGATTGGGTAAGTTTCTCCTTCCTCAAAAGAAATCAGTCTTGGGAAGCTGGCTTCCTGACCAGTCATGAAGCTAATAAAAGCTGATTTCACTCAAAAGTTTTTCCCTTCCTGAGACCTAACTGGGCTGCAAATCCTGAATAAATGGATATTTGTGTGATTTTACTGAGTGCATACAAATATCTGTAATCGGGGCTTTATTTGGGGGAAAATAAATCATAAGGGTCTTCATTTGTTGATACAACTTTCTCAAAGCATATACTGGCTATTTTTATGTAACTTTGCAAGGCAGGTACTGTTCTATGAATGTTTGTAGTGATCTCCCATGAATCTCGGGGGCTGCCCCAAAGAAGAGGGAGTCAAGCTATTCTCCAAAGCACTTGAAGGCAGGACAAGGGGGAATGGGTGGAAACTAATCAAGGAGAGAAGCAACCTTGAACTAAGGAGAAATTTCCTGACATTTGGAACCATTAATCAGTGGAACAACTTGCCTCTAGAAGTGTGGATGCTCCAACACTTGAAGTATAGAATAGTGTTTCCTACCTCAGCAAAGGGTTGGACTAGAACAGCGGTCGCCAACTGGTGGGCCGTGAGAAAATTTTGGTGGGCCGCAGAGAAATCTCACCCCCAGAGCACCCCCCTCCAAGGTAATTAATCCAGGCTGCACAGAAACACAAGGCTGCTCAGCCCACATGGCCCACGGGAACCCTCCCCGCCCACTCACTCCTTACCTGGTACACTTGCCTGCTAAATCGCTATTTTTCCTTTTTCTGACCATCATCTGTTCTGCTGTGCGGGGAGATTTAGATTAGCTAGGAAGCAGGAAATGGTTGGATTTCTTGCTTTCTAGCTAGTCTTTAGATCTTTGGCTCAGCACAGCCGAACCTCCCTTAGGACTGAAGGTTTGCTTGCAAGAAAATTCAGTGCAGACTCACGGCAGGCAAATTTGAGAGACTGAGCTAGCCGAGGGCAGACAGATAGATCACTGAATGATTCTGTGAGCAACTCAATCTGTCTGCCTGCTTTGCCCGATTTGGGGTAAAAGTTGCTCTTTTCTTAAATAAAAAATTCAATATTTACATGCATGGTGTGTTGTGAGTTAATTTTGTGAGTTTGCTTGCTAGCAAATTTTATGAGTTGGCTTGCAAGCAAATTTTATGTGACAGACTAAGTTAGCCAATGGCAGATAGATAGATCTCTGAATGAATCTGTGATTCTGTGAGCAACTCAATCTGCTTGCTCTGCCTGATTTTGGGTAAAAGTTGCTCTTTTTTAATAAAAAAATCAATATTTATATAAATATTTATAATATTTACATACAAACCATGCCCAGCCAGTCACATGACCACCAAGCCACATCCACAAATTAGGCCGTGCCCACAGAACCAGTTAGTGATCCCTGGGATCTAAAATTATGAGTTTGGTGGTCCCTGAGGTCTAAAAGGTTGGTCACCCCTGGACTAGAAGACCTCCAAAGTCCCTTCTGACTCTATTATTCTGTTCTGTTCTGAATCATCAAAGTCAGTAATTTATTGTTTGCCAGCTATGTTACAAGAATCTCCCTAGACAGCTTGCCTTCCCCTGGGAATGACCAGACAAGGCTTCATCGATCTTTGGAGAGATCAAGTTTATGTTGCTTGCAGCTCTGCAAGGATTCCAACCTAGACTCTCACTTGACACCACCACCCCCTTGGAGCCTGGCTGGAAATTTCCCAACATCAAGTCATAACAAAGGATGGCATGGGATTCTGTCCATTTTGGCAACTGGGTATATAATATTTGTGCTCTATCCAGCAAGCAATGTCAACAGCATTGACTATATAAGGCTGTGTTTCTCAACCTTTCAGATATGGGGATTTCAACTCCCAGAATTCCCCAGGGATGAGATAATTTTCGAAAACATTAGGAACTAAGCACCAAGACAGCTCTGAACAAGGAAGCCTAATTAAATAAGTGATAGGTTCCAAATGACAATCCAAAAAGGATATTGATATGTGTCCAAATCCTCGCTGATAAAAGAAGCATAACTTCATTTTAATATTGTCCTTTTTTTTTCTAGAGAAGAGCAGTGTTGCCTCGCAACATTGACAATTTTGGGGAGAATATTTTTCTTTAATGTTTTTCACAAGGCGCTACAATGGGAGGGTGCTGAAGGCACTGTGGAAACAAGAGTAAACAAAATGCTTTTTTCTAATTGAGTTTAAATTTATGCAGTTTGTTTGTTTGTTTTAACTCAGAGAAAATGTCCTTTTAATGCCTCTGCATTAAGGAGAAAAAGAGAGACAGGTGTTGGAACACTGGCATGATTTTGCCCTGATGAAATTAAAATGAAGCTAATTTACAGCAACTGAACACGGAGAAGGATTTAATTGCATTTCCTTGAAATGCATGTTTTACAACAGGGAAGACCTTTTTTTCCCTCCACGATGTGCTTCTCCTAACTCAAACCTGCTTCGAGGATTGAAATCAATCATATTAAAAGCCTTTGACTTCTTCAACCAACAATCTGAGTGAGGCTTGACCTTCCAAACCTGAATGAAAATCACCCTAAAAGCAACTTAAATCCCTATAAGTGCTTTCCTGACTATAATGCATTCGCTTCCATTATTATCAATCATGATAAAAATCCAGAGACCTTCCCGTCTGATTATTCAGTCTAGCTCTGTAAAAAAAAAATAATCAGGAAAGGACTTCCATTTTTCAAAATTGCTAAGGTTTCAACAGTTTAGGCCACAGAAAGGCAGTATCGTATTATTGAATGCTTTCATTTTTTTCCCCCTTTTATCCCAAGAAATAGGAAAAACCTATTGCTGAAATATTTGTTTTTCCCTTGAGGACCTTTTGCTTCTCATCCAAGAAGCTTCTTCAGTTCAGACGGAATGTTGGAGAATGGAATGAAATCCTTCCATTCTCCACCATGCCGTCCAAATTGAAGAAGCTTCTTGGATGAGAAGTCCAGTTGCCTTCTGTAAAAGCCCCTTTGGGACAACCACCATCTAGATCAGGGGTGTCCAACCGTGGCAACTTTAAGACTTGTGGACTTCAACTTCTGAACCCCTGATGTAGATGACTGAGAATCCCTATAGACATATTGCTGAAATTTATCCCTGGATCTCATCTGTTTTCTTGCAGGCATTTTATTAATCAACTAGATAAAATCTAGATTACCACTCCTTACTATCACTGATGATGTTATCTAGTTTGGGTAATGAAACGTCTGGAAAAAAAAGCAACCAAGCTCAATTCAAGTTTTGGGTTTCCAATGGACAAACCAGTTTCCCTAGCCAGCTTGACATTATGAAAAAATGTATTATATTTGTGCCCGTTCGTTAGGTGGTTAATTATCAGACTTTCATATATATCCACCGACTGAAGTTCTCTGGGTGAGATGGAAATACATTCAAAACATAAAATTCAAAAACAAGCTACAGATCTCCAGATGTTTTGAGCAAGAGCATCCAGAATTTCCTAGAGGACCCCAGTTGGAGAAGATTGGTGTGCACAATCCAGGCAAAGTTAGGTTGTTTATGATGGCAATTTCCACATAATTACTGAAGAGTAAGAGCCACAGTCCACAGGAAACCTGAACTTGGAGAAAGCATCTGTGCATAACGCATTGCAAACATTTTTTTTTCTCTCTTGGACAGAAAAGGAAACATTCTGAATTCTTCTATTTAGATAAATCATGTTTCATTCCAGCTGGATCTTCGGCAGTAATTTATCTTCTGTAATGTTTTAGTTTACCTTTGATTTGTGGTTGAGGATTGGGGTAAGGGAGAGCATCTGCTTTGTTTTAGTTACATTTTCTCTGTCTAGAGAAATGAACCTTGTGAATAGAGAAAGAGAAGGCTGGCAGATTTATAGCTGCAAAAGGTGACAGTTTTGTGCACATACACACTCTGACCTTCAAGAGGAATATCTTCAAGGTGAAAAACACATCTTTCCAAAGATGCTATATTTCATGAATCAATGACTCAGATAAATCCCAATGTTTTTAGAAACAAATCATATGAAGATTTCACTAACACTAACAAAGAATTATATTAGGATTCATTTTGCCTAATTTGCACTTTCCTTTTTATTAGTCGCTCTTGATTTCTGGTGTCTGCCTGGATGAGTCACTTTTCTTGGCAATGGGTTGCCATTGTCTTCTTCCTTGACTGAGGAAGAGTGACTGGCTCAAGGTTACCCAGTTGGCTTTGGGCCTAAGGCAGGACTAGAACTCACTGTCTGGTGAGTTAACCACTACACAAAACTGCTTTAATTTGCTATGTGGCAACTTTCAGTGAACCCAAAGTGACATGTCTTTCCTGATGATAGGGAAAAAAAACTGGAAGAAGGAAGGGAGGAGGGAGGGAGGGAGGGAGGGAGGGAGAAAGGAAGAGAGGGTTGATGGATGGATGGGAGGAAGGAAGATGGAAGGAAGGAAGGAAGGAAGGAAGGAAGGAAGGAAGGAAGGAAGGAAGAAGGGAGGGAGAGAGGAAGGGAGGATTGATGGATGGATGGAAGGAAGAAAGATGGATGAATGGATGGATGGATGGAAGGTAGGTAGGTAGGTGGATATATGGAACGAAGGAAGGAAGGAAGATGGAAGGAAGGGGAAAGAGAGATCTATCTATCCTTTGTAGTTGCAACATTCATGGAACAATTGGCCATTGCCAAAACTATCAATATCTAGAAACAGAATTCTCTTTCGGTCCATTCAGCAATGAGTAGCATAGCCAAGAATGATGGCCATATCCTAAAATGATGGGTGTTTTCATGTGATGCAATTTAACAACTTCTGCCCACTGAAGAATTCTTGATAGGCTGAGGTGGCCTCACAATATAAATCTTCATGACCCCCAATGAAGCTGTATTGGTCAAAAAATGTCAATCAGAAACTCACCTTTCATTCAACACATCTGTTTTTCCAGCCTGGTGGCAAATTTATTATCTGCCACCATCCCTCTGATTGCTATTCAGAAGACCTCCAGTAATGCCGCCTTTATCTCTGTAATGGTCATTTAAGGACCATAAATTACAGGCAGCTGTTGACGGAATTTGATGAACGCTTGCATAGGATCATCGGAAGATTTTGAAACGGTTTCTAGCCCTCATCGATTCAGAAGGACCTGAGAAAACCGAAACAACATGCGTGGCAGATCTCAACACAAAGCAGTATGGAATCATATTGATCTGGTATTCATATTTATCAGTTTCTTTTTAAAAAAATAACTCCATAGGGAAAACAATTGTTCTTTGACCTGGATCGTTAAGCATAGATGTCTTCTGGATACGAAAGCTTATCTTTGTGAAAGGCTATAGTGGGTCTCCTCTCTCTCTCTCTCTCTCTCTCTCTCTCTCTCTCTCTCTCTCTCTCACACACACACTCCTATCTTGGACCATATGCAAAAATTCAACTATATGCACATATTTTTTTTGCTGCTGCGATCTTTTTTTCTTAACCCATCAAGTGTGCCTAACCAATTTATGTACCTATAGCACATCGCAGCTTGTCTCTATCTACATTTGTCTTCTCTGATTGTGTTGGAATGGGTTTATTTTCCTATTTTAAATAAAAGATTTATGCCTGAGCTGTCAAACGGTGCCTTTATAATCTTGTTTCTGGGAGTCAAGATTAATTTATTAGATTTGGCTGTCTCTTGTGTATTTCAGGGATGGTAGAAGAGTGTGCATATGTTTTGAGGAGGAGAGAGAGAGAGAAAGTGGGAGGGAGGGAGAGAGAGAGAGAGAGAGAGAGAGAGTTTTATTAAGCACAAAATATTTAAAAGTTGAAGGACCCTATCAAAGCTGCAACACCAAGAAGGACTAACAGGAGAAAAAAACCCTGTAAATATTACCTCTAATTTTGGAGATAATTCATCAAATGCATTCAAGATCATCCAACGGGCATCCAATGTGATGATGCTCCCATTGCACCAAGTGCCAATCTTCGCAACTTCTGACCAACATTCACATTGTTACACCAAATATTGTTGCAGCCTTAAAAACAGGCTGGCTTTGCGTCTCTTGTTCAATATAAGAATATGATATGTGCAGAACTATCTAAGGTCTGACTAAGATAGTAACAGAATAACTGAGTTGGAACGGACCGTGGAAGTCTTCTGGTCCAATTCTCTTCTCAGGCAGAAAACCCTATGCATTCCGACAAACATCTCTTGAAAATGTCCAGTGTTGTGGGGAGCACCCACAACTTCCAAAGGTAAGCTATTCGAACCGTCAGGGATTTTCTCTTTAGTTCTAGGTTGGCTCCCTCCTTGATTAGGGGATTCCATCCATTGCTTTTTGTCTTTGGTGCCTAGGAGAATAGGTTGAATATCCTCTTCTTTGGGAAAGCCCCTTAAGTATTAGATCAGATATTGGAGAGAGAGGGAAGGGGAGGGGGAGAGAGAGGGGAAGGGAGGGAGGGAGGGAGGGAGAGAGTATGAGAGATGCTAGCAGTCAGGCTTTTTGTGAATTTTTGACACACAGAACCCCAAATGTTTATCATGACTGGTCTAAGGCACATCTCATTTAGCAGTATACAAAGATGTTGAAAGCAGGAAAGAGATGGCAAGGGAATAACTGCTGGATAAACTGAATTTCTTCAGTATTCAACATTGATGGCTTTTTAAATAATAATATGTAGAAGTGTTAATGAAATTGCCAGCTCAAAAACAATAAAACTCTCTCTCTCTCTCTCTCTCTCTCTCTCTCTCTCTCTCTCTCTCTCTCTCTCACACACACACACACACACACACACACACCCCACACACACACACACAGCCTTCTTCCCCCAGAGGACTTCATTGTACCTCTATCGATTCTTCCTTTGCAGGGTTTCATGAACTTTGTGGTGAGGTTTTCTTCAGTATCACATAATAATTCCAACTTTTTTGCAACATTAAGATAACTCACTCCTAAAACCTCGGGGAACTCCGGAGGAGGAAAATAGATTTACTATCCTGCATCATGACAAATTACTTTCGCTGGCTGCTCTTGCTATATTTCTCCATTAGAGAGGTACCTTTACACGCTGCATTCAGGTTGCATGCCTTCTTTGAAGGAGGGGATGATACAATTACTCCTACGGACCCACAAATACGGCATTTTTAATAGAAAATGTTCCAGAGATCATTGTAAGCAGAAACAACCAGAGTATGAAAAGCATCCATATATATAATATATATAAAAGCTGATAGCTTTGCCCATTCAATATCCTTTTAAAACATCTCAACGTTCTTTTTTCTCTCTCCATCCATCACATTTCCTACAACAGGTTCTTATATATAAATTACCAACACTACATTATGAGAAAAGTATTCTGAAGTTTCCTCAAAGGTGAATTTCCAAAGAGCATTGTCACTCAAGACTTAAGCTGGTTTTTTCAGGGACTAAATACAGATAGTCCTCAACATACGGCCACAATTGAAATTGGAATTTTTGTCACCAAAGCGATGTGGTCCCCCCCACTGTGATCAGTAAAAGTGAGTCACATGTTTGTTAAGCAATTCCAGCTTCCTCAAGTTTGCTTGCCAGGTGGGAAAGTCACAAATTGTGATCAGGCGACTGCAAAACACTGCAACTGGGGTAAATGTGAGCCTCTTGCGAAGCTTCGGAAACATCCTCCTGTGACTGTACAGAGAGTACAACGGTTGTAATGCTGAGGATGAGTTGTGAGTCACTTTATCCAAAGCCATCGTAACTCCGAATTGTCATTATACAATTGTAAATAGAGAAGTACACACGCCAGTTTTTCCAGGGCAAAGATTCCCAGTTGAATCTTCCATAGCATTACCAAATTCTTGTCCAAATTCCTGACTAATCATTACAGTCAATACTGGATAAGCAGACCAACATTCTGGGTTCTTCAATTGTTATAATCATCATCTTTTTATTCTTCGTCATCATCATTGTTAGAAGGTCATATAGGCGAACTCCCTGCTGAAGCAGGAGACTCTAGTAGGATGGGCAGAGGAGGTATTCAGCGGGTTCTGACCAGTTCTGGAGAACCGGTAGGGGAATTTTGAGTAGTTTGGAGAACCGGCAAATCCCACCTCTGACTGGCCCCGCCAACCCCATCTATTATCCGCCTCCCTGGTCCCAGCTGATTGGCTGGGGCTTCTTTGATTGCTCTGCACAGGAGAACGGAGCTGGAAAGCAGGTTTTTAGTTATTTATTTTGATTTGTTAATTGCTTACAAGATAATAGGTATAAGTATAAACATAGTTGTGAATACATGGATACATATGAGAAAAATAAAAAGAAACAATAGGACAGGGAGGGTAGGCAGGTTTGTGCGCTTATGCACGCCCCCTACAGACCTCTTAGGAAAGGAGTGAGGTCAATAGTAGACAGTCTAAGGTTAAAGTTTTTGGGGTTTGGGGAAGAAACCACAGAGTCAGGTAGAGTATTCCGGACATTGACCATTCTGTTGCTGAAGTCGTATTTCCTGCAATCAAGTTTGGTGAGGTTTACCTTGAGTTTGTAACTATTGTGTGTTCTTGTATTGTTATGGCTGAAGCTGAAGTATTCATTGACAGGTAGGACATTGCAATATATAATTTTATGTACTATACTTAGATCGGACTGAAGGCAGCATAGTTCTAGATTTTTTAGGTCTAGAATTTCAAGTCTGGTGGCATAAGGTATTCTGCAACGAGAAGAGGAGTGGAGAACTCTTTGTGTGAAATATTCCTGGACTTTCTCAACTGTGTTAATATCAGATACATAATGTGGGTTAGTGAGATGGGGAGGGAATGGGGATTTTACAGTACCCTCCCCTGCCACACCCACCAAGCCACGCCCACAGAACTGGTAGTAATTTTTTTTTAATCCCACCACCATTTAAAGGGCTGCCACAATGAAGAGAGGGTCAACCTGAGGGCAGGACAAGAAGCAATGGGTGGAAACCAATCAAGGAGAGAAGCAAGCTGGAATTAAGGAGAAACTTCTTAACAGGGAGAACCATTAACTAGTAAACGGCTTCCCTTCAGAAGTTGTGGGTGCTCCAACAGGGGAGGTTTTAAAGAATTTCAATGATATGGGGGTTCCTGCTTGAGCAGGGGGGTTGGATTAGAAGACCTCCAAGGTGCCTTCCAACTCAGTTATTCTATTGTTATTGGGTTTCTTGATGTTATGATCACGGTGTGTTGGCTTTTCCACCCAAGGTACCACTGTACACTGCTCTACAGTACTTTACAACATTCTCTACGTGGTACACAGAGTCAGCTTATTGCTCCTAATAATAGGGGTCCTCATTTTATCAACCTCAGAAGAATGGAAGGCTGAGTCAACCTTAAGCCGGTTAGGATCGAACTCCTGACAGTGGGCAGAGTTCACCTGCCAATACTGCACTCTAACTACCCTGCCAGCACAGCTCCTAACTCACCTTAAATCTGAGCAAGGGCCCATTAGAACTTTTAGTACATGTTGCTGCATAAAATATAATTTCAATATTTCTTTCATATTGGCTTTCCACCCAAAACAGCGACACCTCCCCCCCCCCCAAAAAAAGAAAGCACTGAGAAAGACTGCCTGTCAGCAATCAACCAGGAAAAACAAGATAATGGCACTGAATGGGTTGCCTCTAGTCAAGGTCATATTTACGACCTTCACAGAAGTAAAGCAGACTCGCTGGTTTAAAAAACAAGCACTGTAGGATCCAGGAGCATTCGGTCTCCTAGAAACAAACTCCTTCTCACAATGACCTTGTACGGATTGGTGGAATCTCATCAAAAGCTAGATAAAAGTGGGGGGTTTATTCTTTGGAGCTGTTGCTAATATGCACTTATGCATTGCGTGGTGCTCAAACATAGCTTTACACAGGCCCCCATCAGCTTCTCCTTGAAAGATAGGTTGGAGAAAATTAGCAAATTGGACTGTATCTCTTGAAGTCCACCATCCTCTGTATATTCAGTACAGCACATTCTTCCTACCCGCCTTGCTTTCTAAAAGCTGCCACTTCGGTGATAATAATGCGCATTTGCACTCTTTGTTTTAATGGACTCTTTGGTGGACCTCAGTGGGGAATAGACAAAGCTACAAACCCAGACAACACCTGGTTCGATTCTGGTGGGAGTCCTGCTTTGTTAATCGTGATCACTGCATGTTACAATGTAGCATGATCAAGCATGTTTACCTAGTAGTTAACATGTATGTTCACAATTCCAGCTCACGTTGCAGGATACTAGAGCCAGTTTGGTCTAGTGCTTAAGGTACCAGGCTACAAAGCTGGAGAGGATGAGTTCTAGTTGCACTTTAGGCATTAAAGTCAGCTGGGTGACTTGGTCCAATGACCAAGAGATGGTGAGTTCTAGTCCTATGTTAGCCATGAAAGTTAACTGGGTGACTCGGTCCAATCAGAGGAGATGATGAGTTATAGTTCCACCTTAGGCATGAAAGCCAACTGGGTGACTTGGTCCAATCACAGGAGATGGTGAGTTCTAGTCCTGTGTTAGCCATGAAAATTGGCTGGGTGACCTTGGGCTACGCACTCTTTCTCAGTCCAATCCACCACACAGGGTTGTTGTTGTTGTGTGGGCAATAGGAGGTGGGATTAGTATTAGCTATGTTAGCTGGCTTGAGTTATTTACAAAAGTAATAAAGGCGGGATACAAATTAATTAAAAAGCAAAATATGTAAGGTTCTAAAGACAGTACAAATGGATGAGTGTAGATAAGAAAGCACAATAATGTTTGTGCCCTATTCTCTTTTTCAACTCACTGTTTTTCCAGAATAAAACAAAAAGAACCCAAAAATGGACTGTCTGGAATTAACAAGCAGATGGGGAAAACACATACAGACTCGGGCTTGAGCTATCAGAAGACCTCTCTCATTCCGTAAAGCAGAAAAAGAATGACTGAAGCGTTTAAAGACTGGCTTGATTGAAAGTATATATACACACAGAGAGAAGAATATACATACACACACACACACAGAGAGAGAGAGAGAAGAAAGGAATAATAAGGGATATTAGCTCTCTCTTTCTCTTTCTCTCTCTCTCTCTCTCTCTCTCTCTACACACACACACACACACACACACACACACACACACACACACAGAGTACATCCCTTTTTATTCCTTTCTTCTTCTTTAGCCGGGCCCTGCAAAGTCTCACCTCTCTTTTTTTTAATAGCACGATCGCCATCTCCTGCTCGACCCCGGCATGGCAAGCACCTTAAAAGAGCTGGCCCAAATTTTGTCGATCGAAGGTTGACACCCAAAAGGCCGAAGGACCGTGTCACCTTTCAAAGAGCATTTGGCTCATAATTATGGTGAAACGGTCTGTGTTTGTTGTTGTTAACTTTAGGCTTTCGCGACCCATTTCTCTTGTCAAAGAAATCCAATTTCCACATTCTCGCTGGCTGAGAATGCCTTTAATGGTCCAAGGAACTCTCGTGCATCTGACATCCTTCAGCCCATGTTCTGGCAGGCCAGGAATCTCAGCAGAGATTTGGAGATGCTACAGCAGTGGTGGCGAACGTATGGCACGCATGCCACAGGTGGCACATAAAGCCCTCTCTGTGGGCATGTGCGCCAACGCCCCAGCTCAGCACCGTGCATGCATCCATGACTCCCACCAACCAGCTGGCCTTCGGGTCTCTGTCATGCATGCATGGGGGTGGGATGCGTGCATGGGGAGATGCACACAAATGCACAGGGGTGGGACGCATGTAAAGGGAGCCCATGCACAGTGGTGGACCTTGCCTTTTGGGTATGTGCACATGCATTTTGGGCACTCAATGCCCAAAAGCTTCGCCATCACTGTGCTATAAGATTTACAGCTCCTGGGCATTTATAATAGATAAACGATAGAGAGGTTATTGTGAGTAGTTATTTACTGATCTTCCCATCAGCAAGAGTTTGTGTTGATTTAGTAAGCAAGACCCACTGGTTTTTCATTTCCACCTTTAAGTTCTTAAAAGCATCAAGCGGTCACTTTTGTAGAGGGACAATTGCATCTATACAACAGCACACCTGGGAAATGACAGAGAGCCACAGAAGTGGGTTTGTTATATGGAGCTTCAGATAAAGAAGAGGAGGAGAAAGGAAAGGAAAGATTTTTTTTTTTTTTTTGCCAGGCGAAGAAAAGTGGGTGATTTCAGGGAAGGAAACAGAGAGGCACAAAAAGGCCTCGCTCGGAAGTGCAAGAGCACATTGTCTAATCATGACTCATCAAGTGCACCTTTCCTGCTCCTGGAGCAAGTGAAAGAAATACCTTCAGCCTTTCATAAGAGTAAAGTACAACTTGCTAGAAATGGCTAACGAAGAAAAAGCCTTGAATGGGGCCACAGAAGGATAGTGGTCATGGGTTGTTAGATTAAAATCAATTGCTGAGCATTTCTACGGGGCTTCTACTATAGTCATCAGGGTTCTTTCCAAACCACTAGCTGGAAAGCCAATATGAAAGAGATATTGAAATTATATTTTATGCAGCAACATGTACCAACAGTTCTAATGGTCCTTGCTCAGATCTTAGGTGAGTTAGGAGCTGTGGTGGCCGAGTAGTTAGAATGCAGTATTGGCAGGTGAACTCTGCCCACTGTCAGGAGTTCAATCCTGACTGGCTTAAGGTTGACTCAGCCTTCCATTCTTCTGAGGTTGATAAAATGAGGACCCATATTATTAGGAGCAATAAGCTGACTCTGTGTGCCACGTAGAGAGTGTTGTAAAGTACCGTAGAGCAGTATACAGTGGTACCTTGGTGCTCAAGTGCTTTGAAACTCATCAAATTGGATACTCAACACATGTTGACATGCAAATTTTGTCCAGATGCTCATTGTTTATTTGGTACTCAATGCACAAGCTAGAATGTGTCAGTGTCGGCTGCCTGGTAACTCACTATATGTTCCCTTATGAGAAAAAAATGTTTGCACTCCTAATTTTTTGTATTCATCGCACCTCCCAGAACCAATTAACAATGAGTATTGAGGTACCACTTTATAAGTCTAAGTGTTGTTGCTATTAAAGGAATGAAACAATACAGCACAACAATGTAGAATGACAATAAACAAAGAGAAGAGATGCACTTCTTGGACTTTCCTCATCCATACCAAGTCAACAACCCATTTCAAACTTATTCTTAAGCGGCAGTGAAGACAACTGGCATTACTAGAATTTCTTTGTTGCTGGAAAATTAGGCATCTGTTTGCTAGCAGCAGTTCCTTAGATGCAAAGATAGTATTCAGAAGGTTCTGATCAGTTCTGGAGAACCAGTAGTGGAAATTTGGAGTAGTTTGGAGAACCGGCAAATCCCATCTCTGACTGGCCCTGCCCCCATCTCTTCTCTGCCTCCCATTGAGTCCCAGCTGATTGGCTGGGTCTTCTTTGGTTGCCCTGCACAGGAGAACAGAGCTGGAAAGCAGGTTAGTGGAGTGGGGAGGGAACGGGGATTTTGCAGTAACCTTTCCCCTGCCATGCCCACCAAGCCAAGCCACACCCACAGAACTGGTAGTAAAAAATGTTGAATTCTGCCACTGCTTAGATGCCTTCTAAGGTATAATAATGGAACATGGGAAAGACACCCCTTTGCAGAGTCATGGGGCATGAGATATGGCTCTATGGTTTAGCATATGCTTCACATACAGAAGATCCTTTGACCTTGGCCTGAGTCTAGATTGTCCAAAAAAAGATGCTCCTAATCAGGGTCTTGTGCATTAGAAAAAAGGTGTTTTCATCCCACATTCTCAACGCTTGGTCATTCAATTAGCAACTAGCTGTGATCCCTGGTGTAAGTTCACCCTGAAAACCTTATAAGAAATAATTTTCCTAGATTTGAAAATACAAGAAGGATCAGTGATGCATTTTGCCAAGCCATCATACCATTGTACCCCAGAGAGTTTCCACTATCTTCTAGTCACTCATGAACAAGACACAAAAGCAGTGCATCTCCCACACGTTTATTATTCCAGAGAAAATTTTTCTGTTGCTGTAACCCACAATGCTGCTCAGGGTCCCTTATAACTTGTAGGCATTATATGGATCCTACACGAATCTCCCTGATCCTCCCTTAAACCCATATGAACTATGAACTGTCAATGTGTTCATGGCAACAAATTTCACGGTTTACTTACTATCATGTGACAAAGTGCTCAATGTTCCTCAGTATGCTGTCCATCATATCAGTCTCACAAAACAAGGAGAGAGAGAGAGAACCTGACATTATCAGAATGAGCTGCTTTCAAACTGAAATATACCCCCATAAAAAAGTTAGGAAAATAAAACACTTTGGTATTGAATTTTGCAGTAATTAAACACGTTCCTAACTTGTGTACAATGCTCAATGGGTTGTTAAAGAAAGATAATTTTCCCAAGTTGGAGGGGAGGGAAAACAATAACACATTTCTTGTTAAATCTAGCATGCACCTGACTTTTTTTTTTTTAAACAAATAAAGCAGATTATGTGAGATATTTTTGAAAATTCAGTCCAGAATCCAGGTGTCTGTGAGAGACACTGAACAGACTGACTGCAGGGCAGAAATGGCTTTGAATGAATTTCCAAATACATACATTTTAATTTTGGCAAAGGAAGCACGGTTCACTTCAGGCTGGAGTCCTCCAGAGGCAATGAACACTAACAAATAAGGACAGACTAAATGGAAATGATCATAGATGCAGTCCAACACATCTGGAAAACTTCTGGTTGGGAAGAACAGATTTAACTGCCTGGAAAGGTGGATCTTAGCTGCTTTGGGGACCTTCACCTGGGGTTAAGGTAGGTTGTAGAAACAGAGTTCATAAACAATGCCTCGTCTGAGACCCGAACTAAATCAAATAATCTAATGGAAATGAAGTAAACTAGAGTATGGAAGCACAAGAGAAAAGCCTGCAGTTCTTAGAGCAGAGATATCTGTTATGCTAAGAAGACTCCCAAATCCACCACTCTGCATGGGCTGTCATAGTGGTAGTTAAAGTTCAACCACATCTGAAAGCTTTTTCTCTTGTAATATTACACTACTAACTGGAGCATACAAAACATTTGCTAGACCAATACTTGAATATAGCTCATCAATCTGGAACCAGCACTATATATCAGATATTAATACAGTTGAGAAAGTCCAGAAATATTTCACGAGAAGAGTCCTCCACTCCTCTACTCGTAATAGAATACTTTATGCCACCAGACTTGAAATTTTAGGCTTAGACAACTTAGAACTATGCCGCCTTTGGTCTGACCTAAGCGTAGTACATAAAATTATCTACTGCAATGTCCTACCCGTCAATGACAACTTCAGCTTCAACTACAACAATACAAGAGCACACAATAGGTACAAACTCAAGGTAAACCGCACCAAACTCGATTGCAGGAAATACGACTTCAGCAACAGAGTGGTCAATGTCTGGAATACTCTACCTGACTCTGTGGTGTCTTCCCCAAACCCCAAAAACTTTAACCTTAGACTGTCTACTATTGACCTCACCCATTTCCTAAGAGGTCTGTAGGGGGCGCGCATAAGCACACCAATGTGTCTACTGTCCCTGTCCTAATGTTCCTTTTTATTTGTACTCATTTCATGTATTAATAATTATGTTTATACTTATACATGTTATTTAATACATGCTTGACAAAAATAAAATAAAATAAAATCCTAATGTATATTATCTTTTCAACAACCTTTTAACAAGCATCATCTTGTTCTTTGCCTCAGATTTTTGTGTTCTCTTAGTAACTATCATTTGTATACCCACTTATGCACATGCACACCTGCATAGGAATAAACACAATTCTCTTAACCAGGAGATAGCCTTCCCTCCCTTAATGCAAGCTGGTTGCTCAGCTATTGTGTCAAAGCATTGGCTGTGATGTAAAGTTAGAATCCAATTTAAAAAATTGTCAAGCCCGTCAGTCATAGTTCTTTCTGAAAAATGGACTATACACAAGGTCAACTGTGGTTATTTTCAAGGTACTTAAGCTAGCAGTAACCCAACCCTGACTGTATTGAACTGCAGTTATTATTTGCTTACACATGTGCTTGTTCTTTTTTTTTAAAGCTACACAATCACCCAAGTTCTAGTAAAGTTAGAATTTATTTGGTTGATCTCACCATGGGATTTCCTTATCTGCTCTTGCAGGTCTTAGACTTACAATGGCCTGAAACCCCATTTCTAATTAAGAGACAGAGTTTGGAGTCCAAACTAGATCTGGAGATGGGCTCCAGAAGTAATACAAAATCTACAGGAACAAACCAAAAGATGTATACAATCCATCACCCAGCAACCAACCATTTGAACTCAAGAAACTCATAAACAATAGCAGGGGCGTCAAACTCAAGGCCTGTGGGCCAGATCCAGCCCACACGGTGCTTAGATCTGTTACGCAGGGCTGCCCTGGAAACAGTGAAGAACTGGCCCTCCCAAGCTCCATTTTTTTTTTTTTTTTTTTTTTTGGCCAAAGGGTTGCAGGCGGCCATCACAGCCAAAATGGAGTCGGGAGCCCGTTTTTGCTGGCAGAGCACTTGGACCCCCTGACAGGCACAGGCACCCCCTGACACAGGTGACATCAAGCTGGCCATGAATATCCCAGACCCCTGAGGTCAAACACAACCCTGATGTGGCCCTCAATGAAATCGAGTTTGACACCCCTGACCTAAGGCAACTATTCCACAATGTTGTTAAGACAACTACCCCAAAGTAGTGATTAAGAACCAAGCTTGACCTGAGGACAGCATCGTAATTGCACTTCCCAGGGAATCACGGATGGTAGCACCTTTGATTCGAAAGGAGAACAGGAACAGCAGCTCGATTCCAAAGGCAAACAGATGGGTCCATCTTAAAGCAAAAGGGACATCATCAGTGCCCCCCCTCCTCTCTGTGTCTCTCTCTCTCTGTCTCTGTCTCTGTCTCTCTCTCTCTGTAATTATATTTCTCCATGTTTTGTAGTCATCTGCAGGAACTTGCTACAGAGATGAAAATGACCATTAGCATTCTTTGCAAGGAAGACTTCACAGCCCATTGACAGTGCAGTCAACAGAATCAGAAAGAGCCAGAGAAAGCCATCATCCTTGATTTAATGTGTGCGTCAAGTGGAAATGGGATGCACAGCTTCTGTGCGAACTGGTCACCGTGATCGGCAAGACCAGCCAGACCAGCTGGAGAGAAAATGATTTGTCTCTTTTCTGACTCCGTGGACTCCTCTATCCAACTCACAAAAAACTCTGCAATGGGAGATGCCGTTTGTCTGCAAGGAGAGGTTGAAACAGAAAAGGTGGCAGTTGCAGCGTTGTGACTGAAGACCTGACCCTTTGAACATGTGTGTGTCACATATAAAAGTGATGAAGTTTTAACTGCATGGTCATGAATGCCATCTTGCCAGTTTTGATACACACACCACAGAGGCCACTCGTGGATAATGTGGGAATATCAAATTAGGCGACAGATGTTCACCCTTCTCCATGAGAAGACGAACTCTTTCTGGAAAAGAAAATGAACCAAAGACGCATTGCTTTTGGGTTGATCTTATTTTAATAGCAAAAATTGCCCATGGATTCATAGAGGCTTTTGCTTCTCTGTACTAGTTCTCGGTCTAATTATGAGACCACGCAAATGCAGAATAAAAAGAGAGAAATGGCTCTCAGATCTGAAAGATCGACTGTAGTTGGTGAGAAAACTCGGTGTAGTTCTCTGCTGCTTTTACTGTTTTCAATTCCTGTTTGCTCCCAGGAGAGAGAGAGAGAGAAAAAAAAATCTCCAAGTGAGAGAATTATTGAAACAAATCAATTCGGCAGGAGAAAAAGGGATACAAATTGAGAAATGTAGTGATATGAAAAAAAAAAATGGCATGTTTTAGTTTGTAGTTACTGAAAAGCACTGAGAAATATTTCAGGTCAACAGATGTTCACAGCACATCACACACACAGTGTGAATCGACCGAAAATGCAGTGTTGCCCACATGTCTTTCTGTGACTATACTACCATTCTGCCTACATCAGTTGTGCTTTTAAAACAGAAATTGTCAACAAAGATAGGGACTTCAACAAGCACTCCAAACAATGGTGACTTCCATGAACAGAAATCCTGGTGTTTGTTTTGTATCTTGTTAAAGACCAATTCTTTATTTATAGATGCTTGGTATGAGTGGTTTAGAAATAAAAAGAAAATAAAATGGCAATTAGGAAAAGAATGAGGAAGTATACAAATATGTATATATGTTATAGAAAAGATTAAAGTGTAAGATGAAATATATTGATTTGTAACAAGAGTAAGATGTAATGGTAATGGAATAAATAATCATATATTGAAAAATGTAAGGAAATGTAAAAGATGTCTTGATGTTGATAATGCATATAGTTTTATTTTATGTTTTTAAACTTTGGAATATCAATAAAATATTTAAAAAAATAAAGACCAATTCTTCAGCATGTGTAAATATCCAGATACCTGGATCTATTCACTGAAGTTCAGCATGTGTAAATATCCAGATACCTGGATCTATTCAGTGAAGTTCTACTCAATTCAAATGTTGGAATCGATTCAATGGGAGGAATCAAGGATTGATCTAATCTGTTTAAACTAAAGGCATCGGAGGGGGTGCAAGTGAACATGGACCTATAAGGATGCCCTTCACACATCCATGGATTTTAAGAGTCTGCGTCAGTTTGAAATAATCAGATCCAGCTCAAAACTTTGATGTGAACAACTCAATTTAGGGGTGTTATCTAAATTAGGAATTAACAAGTTCCTGAGCAGGAAACAAGTAGGAGAAACTGAGCAGCAGGAGGTCCTCTTAACCAGCTCTCTGAGCATTGGATGAGGAACAGCATCTCACCTTTTGTTTAATCGTCCAATTTCTGGACTGGCGTCACCAGATACATCACAGAATGACACTGTAGCCTTTTAAATGCACTTTCCATCATATCTGTGGTGGGATGTAGTCTGGATTCCCAGGAGTGAGGAACGGGCTGCATCCCAGATGACCAAAAGACAGTGAACTTTAGCTAGCTTGCTTGGGAGGAAGAGGGTCAAGTCAACTCCTCTTTGGAAGTTCTCAGAGTATCTCTTCAATGATGTAAGTCATTGCTTTAATTTGGCAAGATTTCTATCTATAGGTGAGGAATGATAAAAGAAACTGATTAGAAGTTAACTCTGCTTAACTTTGTTGGTTTTTTTTTTTTTTTTGAGCTTAACAATGTCCAGCAAAGGCCAAGTGGAGAGGCACCTCATCCTAGTAAAAAGCAAACAACCACCTCTCACAAACCAAACCAAAGTGCAGAACAAATACCCTTGCTGAGATAGGCTTCCCTAATCATTTTGACCATTTGAACTGAGCGATGATTGAATTGAATGGTGCAGTGACCTAGAGGTGGAGTTCTCACCTCACAATCAGGAGGCTGTGAGTTCAATCCTAGGTAGTGGCAGATATTTCTCTCTCTGGGCACAATGAATAATTATCTGCTGTGAACTCTGCATTGGCAACAAGAAGGGCATCCAGCCAGTAAACACTCAGCCCCATTCAGTTGCCCCGACTCCACCCTAATGTAAAGGATTACAGGTCATTAAAAGCCAAAAAAAATATGCACATATCCCTAGCAATCCAACTGTCAGATGGAAAGAGAGATGATACACAACCAAGTACAATGATTGTCATAATGGTCTGCTTATGTGAGTTGAGAAATAAGTGCCTAGTTAGTGTTGGATTCAGTAATCTAGAAAAGATAGCTCTTGATCTTTGGCCAGTGGGCTAATTCATTTTAACATCTTGCAGAAATTTGTGTTGCAATTTCTCAAAAGTACTCTTCTTTAAAAAAAAAGAAGGGTTTTTGTAACCTCGTTCTACAAACATTTGAAAATTTCACTCCACCTTCTCTTGACAAGTGTTTTTGAGTTTGCTTTGTGGTGGGAGGTGATCATGGCAGAGAGATATGAACAGTGTGCCACTGTTTTCTGCTCTATATCTTCCTATTGGCATGAGGCTTCTTAGCTACTTGCTGAAAAAGCACTCAGGATCTCTTCTTCAGTGTAGGAAGCAAAGGAGGAAAGTACAATATGACTAAACGACAACCTCTAACGTGTTCCACTGTCAATTGTTACACTTAGGTTGATAAATAATGGGAAGAGCTTTTTTTTTTCTTTTTCTTTTCGGTCTTTTCAGTGGTCCAAAATAGCTTTTGGAATGGGAATTATGTAACATGCAGCAAATGTTACAAAGAAGATTAATCATCATTTCCAGGTAATAGCTTGTTCAATGAATAACACTTCACTCAAGAGAAAGGTAGGGAAAGGTTGCTTAATGCAATAATGCTCTCGAATTTCACTATTCCAGTTTGTAAGGAAATAGAAAGGCCCCTTCTGGAGATCAAAGGAGGACAATCACAACAAAAGTCAGAAAACCTCTTTTTAAAAGAACCGATTGACTAAACTACAACTTCAGCTGAAAGAACAGAAAGTTTTAAGTATCCTAGTAAACTCATTACAGGTGTGCAATTCTTAGCAAACCCATTTTTTTTTCTTGGAACATGGTCATTGTGCCCTCAGGGTCGCCTGAATAGTGCAAATGGGTGTGGAACCATCTTGGAACCACTGAAAGGACTGTATTGCAAACAAGGGGTGGTTTTATATCCTTCGCCCTCTGTTGATACGTTCAGGGGATACGTTCAATCTTAATGTATCCCCTGTTTACAACACAGTCCTTTCAGCAGTTCCAAAATGGTTCCACGCCCGTTTGCACTGTTCAGGTTTTTATTTATTTATTTTTATTTGATTTGTCAATCGCTTACAAGATAATAGGTATAAGAGTAAACATAGTTATGAATACATGAAATGGGTACATATAAGAAAAATAAAAGAAACAATAGGACAGGGGCGGTAGGCACGTTGGTGCGCTTATGCATGCCCCCGCAGACCTCTTAGGAAAGGCACAGATAAGCCTCCAAGTGGCCTCAATGATTCTCAGAAAGAGCATCAATGACCAGATGACTGCAAGGAATATAAATCCTTCCATTCTCCTCCATTCTTCCATTCTTCTCTCTTCAGTTGGAACTGGAGAAGCTTTTTGGACGAGAAGTGAAATGTCTTCAAGGACAAACAAAGTCCAGTTTGCCTTTCGAAAAACACTTTGTCAGGGTTCCAAGTAATATACCCATAGCAAGCAAATCTCTGAGGAAGGCAAATTCCTCAAAGAATAGCTTTATTCGACATGTCATATTGGCACAGAGCTGGTAAAAAACGACTCTGATGGTTCCATGCTTTTCACCTAATTAAAAGTTTTCCCTCAACTCCAGTCAATCAATCACATGGTCCAATCAAGGCGCTTTCTGGTTGCCTGGTGACATCGCTGCTCCTTCCTCCAGCCAGGTGTGAGAATGTCCTTGGTTCCCAAGAGAAAGTATTTTGCTTTGACTACATAACCTCAGCTTTCTCTAATCCCCTCTCCCTATCCCTCAGCTCCGTTGTGGCAACACTGAAGCTCCAAGATGGCTTCAGTTAGATCAGCTTCAGGTTTGACACACTTTTGCGATAATCAATTTAGAAATACAATCAAAAACACAGAGGTGTTCAGCCCAACCCTTGAGGTACACAGGCTGAGACATCTGCAAGCATTGCTTTGAACCTTAACATTGGACTATCAAAAGATCTGCAGCAGATTGTGGATTCTGCCATTCCGTAGAGCAGTCACCCAGGATTTTAGGTTTTAAAAAACCCATATTTTTATCTGGGAACTCTTAACTAAAGCCTTAAGCACCTGCACCGTCAACCAGGGAGAGTAGGGTTATGCATAGTGATCATCTCATTAAAAGCAGCTGATGCTCCAATTTGCAAAAAAGAAAAAAAACCCACCTAATTTGATGCTGGTCTCCACAGGGAAGGATTTTTTTTTCCTCCTCCTTCTCCTATGGATTCTTCTGCCACAGCTTGATGCAGCTAAGCCCCGGGGCTGTCGATGACTACTTATTCCTGACTAATGACCTACCTTTAAAGCTTCTACTTTCTAAAGTAAGGAATTAGTTCTCCGTAGCCAGACAATGCCAGGCTGAGTTGCAAATGATGGGAGTTATAGTTCTGATTGCTTTGGGACTCCAAGTATTAGAGATGGGCAGGTGTGTGCAAAACGCAAACATCTTTGGACAATTCCTTCGATGTGTCAGGACTGAACATTATGAAGCATCTCAATGAAAGAAAGAAAAAAAAAACAAAGGCTTTGAATTACTCACGGGGGTCCCGAGGGACCACCCTTATTTCAGGTGAAGCCATTGTCCACCTAACTCAATATTGTCTCTTCTGACAAAAAGCAATTTCAGGATCTCGGAGATAAGTCTTTCAGTCCTCTAACAACCGGAGAATTGGAGAGTGCCTCAGAAAGGAATGTGTTCAAGTACAGGTATCGTCCTCGACTTATGACCGCCATTGAGCCCAAAATGGATGTTGCTCCCTGTGAAAAGCATTCGGGGAGTTTTGCCGCATTTTACGACTTTTCTGGCCACGTTTGCAAGTCACTAAATGAGTAACGCAGTTTGGACTTGGAGTTAGAACAAAGTCTTTTGATTTCATCCAAGATAGCATGAATGCAACTGTTCTGACCAAAACTCCCCAAACATGACAAAAACCTTTGAAGTGAATGCAAAGATTCCTTTAATTAAGAGTGCTGGCAGCTGGGGCAAAAAGTTTCTCTCTCACCGGAGGCTAACAACTCCATTCAGCCAGAAGATGCATAGTTGTCTGCCATATCTATTCATCTCTTCCCCCTGCCTTTTATCCTCAGAGCTAGGGTGGAGCTTCGGTAGCAGCAATGGCTCTTCCATCCCAAGGATCGGCCCATAGATTTCCACTGCTCTCCTCTCCTCGCAAGGGAGAGAAGGAACAGCCAACAGGGAGTGGAAGTGTGGACCCAGCTGTTCCTCCTCTTCCTCATCAGCCACCTCCAGACCTGGCTCTTCCGTCCCAAGGACTGGCCCATAGATTTCCACTGCTCTCCTCTCTCTTTCTGTGCGTCAGGCACTGGACCCAGCTGTTCCTCCTCTTCCTCATCAGCCACTTCCAGACCTGAGAGCTGTTGACTCTCCATCTGAGGGCAGATGGACGGCCCAGGCTCCACTTCTCTCTCTCTCTCTCTCTGTCTCTCCCACCTCCATTCTCTCTTCCTCCCTGGAGCTCTTAGGTTGCCTTGGTGATGACCCTGACTCCCATACCTCCTCCCCCTCTGATTCAGTTGCTGAAGGGACCGGCAGCCGATAGGCCATAACAACACACAAAATAGCCCAAAGCACACATTCCAATAGTTGACTCAATGATTAATATTTATTTATTTATTTAGAACATTTATTTTGCCACCTACTCTCACATTGCAACTCAAGGCGGCTTACAAGGAAACAAAAACACCATATAAAAGAAATTAAAAAAAAGAATAAAAGTAATACAATAATACAATAATAACCCCCACCCTGGTAACAATACGCATTCAAACTAGCCATTTAACGGGCTCCATCCTGCTCTAGGTTCCCCAGGCCCACTGGCAGAACCACACCTTCAGGGCCTTCCATGAAAGTGTTAGAGCGGGGGCCAGTCTAATCTGGGGTGGGGAATGATGTTTCAGAGAGAGGGAGCCACCACGGAGAAGGCTCTTCTTCTGGGTCCTACCTGATGTATCTCTTCAATGAAACGGAACCCGTAATATTTCTTGCCTCCCTTCTTTGGTGGGTTGGGTAGCTGTGACCAGCAAGAGATGGTCCTTCAGATAATATCCATATTAGTATGAGGAATAATGAAAAAGTAGGTGGAGAAACACGGTCTTCTCATCCATCCTCAGGACGTCTGTCATGCCCCTGTTGGAGATTGACCCCAAGGGAGAGAAGGAACAGCCAACAGGGAGTGGATGTGTGGCTCCAGAGGTTGTGGAGGAGGCTGGGGAAGGGCACAGGCCAGTTGGGCAGTCAGAGGAAGACCCAGGCCCATCCCCTCTCCATCCTCGGGCACACAGGGAGGAGAGGATAAGGGAGAGACGTGAATGTCTTGTCTACAGGGGAGGAAGGAGCCTTGATCCTCTTCATGGGCTGTAGCTGTGAGAACTGGTTAAAAGAACGGACATGCATATGGACCAGTGCTGGAAACAAAGCGTGGAAATATCTCTAGTCTGTCATTCCTTTCTGAGTTTGGCGTCCTTCCCAGTGTGTGTTCTGATATCTGTGGATGTCTTCAAGCCCTTATCCTGCCTGGTTCCTTTAATTGCTTCAGTGTGGTTTGTGTTGTTTTTACCTTTTATAATTTATAGGCATTTTTAGTTTAAACGGCATTTCCTCCTTTTCTTAATTGCTTGTGTGGGAGTTTTCTGCCTCCAGTCAAGGATATTGGGAGCTTTGAAGCAAAGTGAAGGAATAAAAGAGGCTTTACCTGTTTTCATGACTGTGTTTATTTTGTATCCCACCCTGGGTCATCACAACATCCCATGAAATTCGTTTCATAAGAGATTCCACAACAGAAATGCTCAATAATTTTGTACAGTCCACAGTCTTAAATGAATGGAAATGATTCACATTTCATATATCCACATTGGACTGCAGTAAGGATTTTAGTATCATCTTTTTCCAAATTCAAGGGTGGTCCTGGAATCCAACTTCTTGGATCAAGTACAGATTTTCTAGAGCTGCATTTACCTGCTCCCAACTATTTCTTTCCAAAATTCTCTGCCAAAATCCTAATTAGAGGTTGTTGGTTTTTTTTTTAATAAGACATGCATGAGAAGTGCCCAGAACCAGCCTTGGTGCTCACTGCTGTCACTCCGACTACAAGTCACTTGCAAAGCAAAATTAGGTGATTAGCTGTCAGAGATAATTAAGCATCATGGGCAGCTTAATTCATGCAGATCAAGCTCTCTGCCAAAACAATCTCTATTGTGGATTTCCTGAAAACAATCCTGCAGCCATAATAAGGAAAAAAGAACATTGATGACCTGCAAGGAAATGACTTAGAAGCCAGAAAAAAAGAACAATCCACCATTGTTGATCCAGCAACCCTCTATCCCCAAATGAATAACACTTTGCCAGAGGACTTTTTCAGATATAAATCCCTTGTAGCATACCAGTATTTGTACAATCATCTATTGGGTGTTTAAAAAGAAGATTCAACTTTTGGAAACTAATGTAGAAACTTGGTTGCAGGCAGCCATTATTTTTGTGACTATCATTCTGTTGATTTTATTAGCAGTGTGACCCTCTTGGTGGATTTCCCCGGGATTAAGTTAAGCCACAAGCACTTAGACTTATATACTGCTTCATAGTAGCACAGCTCTATCTAAGTGGTTTATAAAGTCAGCACATTGCACCCGACAACCTGGGTCCTCATTTTACCGACCTCGGAAGGATGGATGGCTGAGTCAACCTTGAGCCGGGTCAGGATCGAACTCCTGACAGTGGGCAGAGTCAGCCTGCAATATTGTTGGCAGTGAGGTGAGTCAGCCTGTTTGAAGACCACTGCACCGCCACAGCTTCTAGCAAGGACAGAACTGGCAAGTATTTGGGTGAAAGATACGCACACAGAGAGAGAGAGAGAGAGAGAGAGAGAGAGATTGGAGAGGGAGGGAGAAAGGGAGAGAGAAAGAGAGAGGGAGGGAAGGAGAGAAAGAAGGTATACCTAGGTAAATTTGGAAGAGATTTAAAAATGGTAACTGTGTGTGCAAAGTCAATTGAAGGTATATCCCATTTGCCTCTAGAATCAGGTAAGACTTGCCATAGTTCCTGCCACCACTTGTACCTTTATATATTTTTCTGTACCACTGTAGATAAGTCGTATGTGCTCATTTTTGAACTGGTCTACTTATGGTGAAATTTGGATCCTGAAACCAAGTGGGGTACCTGTTTCTGGTCTCCTTAGCAACATGGTTTCCCTTTAACTTTTCTCTGAGAAGTGTTACCAGTTTGCCACAAGATGGTAGCAGAGCCCGGAAATGAAAATAGATCCCCCCGCCCTCTCTCCTTCCTCCCCCTCCCTCCCCCTCCCTCTTTCTGATAAAAAAACCCAGAAGAATATCTCAATTTTGGGAGAAATGAATCCGATTTCCTCTCATTTTAATCTTCCATCGGTATCAAAAGCTACAGCTGACAGTCCATTGTAGCAGGGAGCATATTCAGGCTAAATGGAGGAAGGCAGGAGGTGGTGCTGGCCTGCGTTCAAAGCCTCTTAGATGTTTCCTGAATAGTTCTGACCATGTATTGCAAAGCACATTACAAAATAAAACAGATCTCTTCCTCTCTCTCATTACACAGCCATAAACTTACTGAAGAAGGATGAGATATAAATGAGGATATTAATAATATCCACCCAGAATATTTAACCCAGCCAGCAAAATAAATTACGCTCGCTTATGCTGAAGATGAATGGGATGTAATGTCTCCTTTTTAAACAAATCTTTATATTGGGACCAGAATTCATGTGGAAATAGGCATTGGCCCTGAATTTCAATGAACTCAGCATGCCAAATTACATAAATATATTGACTATTCCTCCCTTAATTAGAAGCTTGTTCACCCAAAAGGGGGTTAGGCCAAGATGAATGTGTCCCAACAATTCAGAGAAGTTTCTATTAGCTCCATGTCTAATTTTTCCAACTAATTACACACCAAATAAATTAATGGAAATCCAAAGAGAACTGTCTTTAGAAAACCAGCTTAATTTGGCATGCTCTAATATGGTTTCTAAAAGCACCAACTTGTTCTGGCCTTGAATTAGACCAGCAATTTCCTCTTTCTGGAATTAATCTTTATAAATAATACCAAATTGAATTTGGCACTAAGTGAAGTGTGAAATCCTTAAACTACATCTCTCTCTCTCCCCCTTCCTTTCTCTCTCTCTCCTCCATCTCTCTACCTTTTCTCTCTCTTCCTCTCTCTCCTTCCCTTGCTTTCTCTCTCTCTCTCTTCTCTGTCTCTCTCGCCCTTCTTTTCTCTCTCTCACTCCATTCCCTTCTCTCTCTTCTCCCTTTCTTTCTCTCTTTCTCCTCCTTCCTTCTTTTCTCTCTCTCCCTCCATCCCCTTCTCTCTCTTCTCCCTTTCTTTCTCTCTCCTCCTCCCTCTTTCTTTCTCTCTCTCCCTCTCCTCCCCTTCTCTCCCTCTTTCCTTCTCCCTTTCTTTCTCTCTTTCTCCTCCTTCCTTCTTTTCTCTCTCTCACTCCATTCCCTTCTCTCTCTTCTCCCTTTCTTTCTCTCTTTCTCCTCCTTCCTTCTTTCTCTCTCTCACTCCATTCCCTTCTCTCTCTCTCCCTCCCCTCTTCTCCCCCTCCCTTCCTCTCTCTCTCTTCTCTCTTCCCCTTTCCCCTATTTCTCTTCCCCCTCTTTCTTTCTCTTTCTTTCTCTCATTTCCTTCCTCTATCTTTCTTTTCTCGCTCTCCCTCCCTCCCTTGTTAAAGATATATTAGTGTCACAGCAGCAGCTTTAGTTTTCTGCCTCAAACAAGGACTTCCATTTGGTTAAAAAAATTAGTGGTTAGCGGGACATGCCAGCTGAGATACATTGTGGTTTAGAAAAAAGGAAGGAGGAAAACTGGAGTGAAGGAGCTACCATTAAAGCTGACACTTATTTTCAGAGCTGAATGGGCTTCCTTAAACATTGCTTTCAGACATGCATATTATCTCATTAAAGCACATCTCTCTTGCTTGCAATGGAAAGAGGCCCTGGGTTGAATACATTCACCAAGGCTCCCTCTTCAGATGGCAATATGGGCCAGCTATGCAGGTAGTCCTCAAGTTACAACCGTTCCTTTGGTAACTTTTCAAAGTTACAGCACTGAAATAAGTGATTTATGTCCTTTTCTCACACTTACAACCATTGCAGCATCCCCAGGGTCATACGATCAAAATTTAGATGCTTATTTATGACGGTTTCACTTTCCCGGGGTCATATGATCCCTTTTTGTGACCTTCTGACAAGCAGAGTCAATGGGGAAAGCCAGATTCCTTGAACAGCCATGTTACCAGCTTCATGATTCACTTAACAACGGTGGCAAGGAAGGTCGTGAAATGGGGCAAAATTCACTTAACCACCATCTTGCTTTGCAAGATAAATTTGGGTCATAAGTTGAGGATTACCCGTATTTGGATCGTGTCGTGATAATGGCGACATTAATGTCCGTCGTTTCTCCCCTCTGGATTTTGAAGAAGCAGGAGGCAAAGAGGACTGACATCCTGAATTTCGCAGATTTATGAGAATGTTATGGGCAGAGAAGAAAATAAACAAATGAAACACGCAGAAATAAATCCGACAGAACAAATCAACTCATTTTCACTTGAGGCTCAAATGACCAGCCACAAGTTATATTATATACCGGATATATTATAGACTGGATGATCACTTGAATATGAGCCAGCCATGTGCGGCAGCAGCCAAATAAGCTAATACAACCCTGGGTTCTATAAACAGAGGCATAGAATCGAAATCACGTGAAGTATTAGTGCCGCTTTATAAAGCCCTAGTACAGTGATGGCTAACCTTTCCGGCCTCGAGGACCCAAAGCACGCTCGTGCGCATCCCCAAAATGCGTAAAGTGAATCCACACGTGCCTTTGCCCAAGGGAGGGCTCCGCATGCCACCTCTGGCACACCTGCCATAAGTTTGCCATCACGGCCCTCATAAGACCACACCTGGAATATTGCAACCAATTTTGGTCACCACCTACAAAAGACTTTGGAAAAAGTTGCAGAGAAGAGCAACTAAGATGATCAAAGGCTTGGAGACGGAAGCACACGAAGAACGGTTGCAGGATTTGGGTTTGGCTAGTCTAGAGAAAAGAAGAATCAAGGGTGACTTGACAACAATATTCCAATATTTGAGGGGCTGCCATAAAGAAGAGGGGTGTGTGTGTCAAATTATTCTCCAAAGCACCAGAAGGCAGGTCAAGAAACAATGGATGGAAACCAGTCAAAGAGAGAAGCAACCTGGAATGAAGGAGAAACTTCGTAACAGTGAGAACAATTACAGCTTTCCTGCAGAAGTTGTGGGTACTTCATCCCTGGAGGTTTTTAAGAAGAGACTGGACAGCCACTTGTCTGAAATGGTACAGGGTCTCCTGCCTGAGCAGGGGGCTAGAAGATTTCAAAGGTCCCTCCCATCTCTATTCTATTCTAAATTCTAAATATTACATTATACGAAGGTCCCACCTTTCTATTCTCACTTTAGAGCTGCAAGTTTATTTTCTGGATCCTTCAGACATGAAACACCAGCTTGAGCGCCTTCCACAATTTACTTCGGTGTCTTTTGTCTGAAGAGTTGAAATTATAACGTTCTTTCATGGCTAATTTGATGCTTTTCGCCTTCTCTGTCGGGCAAACATTGATTTTCTATTAGTGGTTTTTTTTTTTCCAGCACACAAGCCAGCTGTTATGTCTGATGAAAAGATTTCGGGGAGGGAAACGGGAAAGATGGCTCAACACCCAAACAAACAGATAAATAAACAGAATGATTTTTTTTTAAAAGAAAAGCTCACTTATTCTGAATTACTTCATTTCTCTGCTGCTCATCCATCTTTCGAGGACTGTCAAAATAGATGCTAGTTCATTGGATTGGACACTGAACCACCACAGCTTCAGATTAACAGAGTTGGAAGGGACCTTGTAGGTCATCTAGTCCAACCCCCCACCCAAGCAGGATACCCTACACCAGGGGTGTCCAACCTTGGCAACTTTAAGACTTGTGGACTTCAATTCCCAGAATTCCTTTGCTGGCTGAGGAATTCTGGGAGTTGAAGTCCACAAGTCTTAAAGTTGCCAAGGTTGGACACCCCTGCCCTACACCATTGCTGACAGATGGCAGTCCAGTCTCTTCTTGAAGGCTTCCAGGGATGAAGCTCCCACAACTTCTGAAGGCAACTTCTATTCCATTGGTTGATGGTTCTCACTGTCAGAAAATTTCTCCTTATTTCCAGGTTGAATCTCTCCTTGTTCGGTTTCCATCCATTATTCCTTGTCTGGCCTACAGGTGCTTTGGAAAATAACTTGACCCCCTTCCTCTCTGCGGCAGCCCTCAAAAATTGGAAGACTGCTTATCTAGTCCTTCCTTCACCAGACTAGCCATACCCAGTTCCTGCAACCATTCTTGATATGTTTTAGCCTCCAATCATCCCCTAATCATCTTTGTTGCTCTTCTCTGCACTCTTTCTAGAATCTCAGCATTTTTTAATAGTGTGGTGACCTGTCAAATCTGTGTATCTGCCATTCTTCAATGGATGAAAAGGTGGGGTTGATGCAAGTAATTCTTTAAAACCTGAATATCCTAACTCTTGTACTGAATCTGTATGACCTTTAGATGATTTACAACCATTACCTGGCACCCCAGATGCCTGGAAACTTCTCGCCTCTTGGAGAGATGTCAAAAGAGGAGAAGGGGCCATATAAATTCCAACTCCAAAAGAAACTTCTTGGCAATCTCTTCTTAGCTACGTTCTCAGAGGCAAGGGGAAAATAACATATTTGCTTACGGGTATTGGCGAAATCCACATCAGACTAAGGGGAGGGGTTCTAACTCCCTTTATCTGAGCTGTGTGCCCGGAAGGACATCAGATCCTGCTTCGAATGTTGACTTGCTTTCTTCCTCTTCAATAAAGAATTCCTTTTGAAATACCCAGTTTTCAAAAGTTCATTCTTATAAGTTGAGCAGGTGGGGGAAAGTCTGGTCCTTACATGACCAAAACCAGATGCAGTATTCTAGGTGTGGTCTTACGAAGGCTTTAGAGAGTGGTATTAGTACCTCCCTTGATCTCGATTGTATCCCTCTATAATGCAACTTAGGATCGCATTGGCTTTTTTGGCTGCCACCGCACCCTGCTGGTTCATATTTAACTGGTTGTCCACTAAGACTCCAAGATCCCTCTCACAGTTACTGTTGCCGGAACCTTCTTTCCAACCAAGCAGTGGCTTAATGAAACTGGAGAGACTAACTGGGTCTCTATTGGCAGTGTAGGAACAAACTGTGGTAGGCAGGGTACCTCGAAGGCAGACATTAGCAGTCTCTCTACCAGTTCCAACAGAGAAGGTTTTCTGTTGAATGCCGCCATGCTGTGATTAGTTAATCATTTAAGTACATGGTGCTTTTAATTAACTGCCAGCTCTGGTTGGGCATCTGTTCCTGGAGTTCACATTGGATGCTGAATGTTCCAATGCCTGCACAATCCAGACATTGCATCAACCTCCAATTATTTGTGCCTGCTCCATCACAGGCTGTAAACTAATTGAGAAACCTCAATTAGACCTCCCAAGACATTTTCAAAAAATATCAACCCACCCTCACCCCAAATAACTGGTCTCTTCCTCCCCCATCCCACCCATAGCACTTATGGCTCCTGTAGTAGTGTAATTTCAGCTGGGCATATTGAAACGAAACAATCGGGGCAATTGGATCAATATGAGAGATTGAGAGGAGACCTCCAACATCCAGAGTGCCATTGTGAGTGTCAACGGTTCTGCCAGCAGGACAGAAAGGAGAACAGCAAAGCACCCGCAGCTTTGATTTCCCCATCTCAGTCACTTATTTGACCAGACTAATTTTAACCAAGGAGAAGAAATATATGTCCAGAAGCTGCTGTGGTCCTTTCGGCTTTAGGGGGGGTCCTAAATCTTACATCATCATCCTCTTCTGAACCTTTGGAAGTAACCAGGGGAAATCAAAAAAGATTGGTCTTAGAGGCTGAGGTGGATCATAGAGGTACTTTCAAAAGTAAGATTTCTCCTCTGAGATCTTTTCCACTCTTCAACCTCAGAGGGAAGGACCTCAGTAAGTATCGCTAGAATGTCCTCTGTGAGACTGAAGCCCAAGGCAATAGATCACCACGGAAGGTCACAGGGATGCTTCATCAGTTCAGGAATAAAACAATTGTGGAAAACTCATGTTTTAATTAAGGATAGATAGATAGAATGATAGATAGATAGATAGATAGATAGATAGATAGATAGATAGATAGATAGATAGATAGATAGATAGATAGATAGATAGATAGATAGATGATACATAGATGATAGAAAACAGAAATGTTGGAGAGAGAAAGAAAAATGGATAGAGATAGATAATAGATAGATGACAGATGATAGATGATGAGAGAGAGAGAGGCAGGCAGGCAGGCAGGCATGGATGGAAAGAGATAGAAAAATGGATGGAGATAGATGATAGAGAGAGAGATGATAGATAGATACATAGACAGACAGACAGACAGACAGATAGATATGGATAGTCACAAAGGGGTCTCATTCTCATAGAGAAAAATAATGGTTTGTTACATAATGAAAATATATACATTGCTCCCATCTACAGTTCCGTCCACTGTGAATGATGCTGCAATAAACCAAGTTCAAGGGTGTTTCCTGGAACATTAGAAGAGCGTTGTCACTTAGGTAACTAACTTTTGTTACTATGGCAACTGCAGCCTTTAAGCCCAAGCCACAAAAGGACCCTGACCAAGTAAATTGAAGTTTTGCTAGCAAAATGCATGCTGGTAACAGTGCAATCCCGTTCATCAGGACAGCATGGGAGTATTTTAATTTTTTTTTTAAGGGAAAGTTGAAGTAACCGGAAGTTTGGCTAAAAGGGAGAGTGAATGGAACTGCCAAGAGGAAAAGCAGAAAATCTGAAATTATCTGAATAGTTACCGGTGAGAATAGTGAGGATCTGGCATGCCCAAATTCAGGGCTATCAAACCCTACAGATAGAATAACTGATATTCTGTAACTTGATAAGCAAAACATATTTTGTGAAACAATGCATAATTTCCTCTCTGCATACAAAGAGGTTTTTTAAAAATTGCAGTTAGGGAAATGAAGCTTACTGGTGGACACCTGGTAGACACTGGTGGACACTGGTGGACACCTTACTTGTGGACACAAAGAGGAATCAAGAAGATCCCTCTTTGGAGCAAGAACTGAATTGTCAAGAAAAGTACTATCTTCTTGGAGACATGGAAAATGACCAAAGGAGACCCAATCACAGCTTCTTGAGATGTTGAATTCTCATTCCAGGAAGGAAGCCAATATCCCATCTGATCTGAGGTCTACATATAAAGCAAATTAATTTCCAGATAATTCTTCAGGGAGAAAATTCTGGAAATCTTTTTAGGTGAAGCTATGATTTAGGTCAGGGGGTCCAACCTTGGCAGCTTTGAGACTGTGGCCTTCAACTCCCAGAATTCCCCAACCAGCATGGAAAATCATAGAACTCTAGTCAACACATAGAAACATACAATAAAGGAATATTTTATAAAGGAATACAACTTCCACATAGAACATGGCTTACATACTTATCTATGGTACATGAATCCTATTTAGATTATATCCGCAATAAAATTTGAAAGCTGTACCCAATCCATATTTATATGCAAATAGACTAGAAGTATCTAAATCCTAACAGTAGTACTTTGGTACTCATCACAAATTGGTTCCAGGAGGAGTGATGAGTACCAAAAAAGATAAGTACCAAACAAATTTTCCACATAAGGAAAAACAGCTCACATCAAAAAATTCTAGCTTGTGTGTTAAATACCAAACAAATGATGAGTACTGGGTCAAAATTTTCATGGCAAAATGCATTGAGTACCAAATTCGATGAGTTTCAAACCAGTTAAGTACAAGGGTATCACTATACTTTAGCATATTACACATGCCCTCATGACTTGGACATCATTTCTCCGTGGTGGTTAGAAAACAAATGTGAATTTGTCGTGACCCTGAAATCAGCCAGAATTTCAAAGGCTGGTGAAAAAGCTTCTGGTTTCCCAGTGGCCTCATAAGACCTTCCAAAAACCCCTGTACAATTAACCACAATAGGCAGGTTTTGATCAGTTCAGGTCTACAAAATAAATCTTTCAATTCCCCACCAGTTTTAAGGCTACACTAGAGAGTTGTACAGAGAGCTTGCTCTACTTCTGGCTGAGTTAGATGTTTGTGAGTGACAAATAGCCTTCAATTTCCAGCCGAGATCCGATGCAATCTGCAGGGCCTTTTTCTCTAAATTAAATTATAAGGTCCTAGAAATATGAGCAGCCAAGTGGTCATAAAGACAGAAAGAACATTCCAGATCAATGGGTGTTTTTCTGAGGTGACCCTGGTCTGCTGTTGGTGAACCTATTGGGCATCATATTCCTTTATTTCCAGGGCCATCACAAATGAAGTGGGACCAAGATTCTATTTTTGTTTGTCTATTGATCAAATTTATTGGTGGCCCATCTTACCATAGTGTAACTCTGGGCAAGATAAAAGAATGTAACCCTAATGAGATAAGGAATACTTTAAGAGAAGAGGAAATTTGCTGCAGATCCTTGGGATGATTCTGATGTCTTTTAAGTTCTTTTCTTCCAAGTATTTGAAAATTCCTTTTTAACACTGACTCTTAACTGTGAAAATTACATCTTAAACAACTCTTCTAATTTTTGGATTTTCCATAGTTCATCCTCAATCCTTGCCAAAAAAAAACAAAAACCAATGATATGTAAGCTGGAAAAGCTTGTAGACTCTGGTGATGTTTTGATTTAGGACTGGATTCAAGATTTTTGTCCTTTCCTCTTTTAGACTTAAAGAGAGAAAAAGCTCTTGTCCAAAAGAAACATTTGAATCTCAATATTTTAAGTGTCTACAATTTGATATATATTTCTATCTTGCTCTTTCTGCAGAAAGATCACGATGGTGCATATTGTTCCCTTTCCCCTAGGTGAGTTGTAGTTTCAGAAAATCCCCACAGGATAAGGCTGGAAGAAAGTCAGTGTAAGGTTTTGCAATGAGTTTTTGTGACTTAAAATGTGGAGCTTAAATCTCACAATCCACAAAAACGGTATGGTTGCAATCGTTAGGTGGTCAAGAAAACAACAAGGCCCACTGTCACTAGTTTTGGGGGAAGTGGAATTCATTTGATAACTGGAACCAACATGGGTTAGTTTCCTCCCCCTTTGTCTAACCTTCTCCCTATACCAGTCTATCCAGCTCCTGAGCATTCTCATGACTTCAAAGTTCAATTTATCAGGAAGAGCTGCCATTTTTCACCTTGCTGGTTTCCAGCTTCACCCAACGCTGAGCTCACTTTCACTGACTAGAGCAGGGATGGGCAACGATGACCCCTTTATGACCCGTGGGCTTCAACTTCCAGGGTTCCTGAGCCAAACCCCAGGGGGTTGGACTAGAAGACCTCCAAAGTCCCTTTCAACTCTGTTATTCTATATTGTATGCCTGGAAGACCAAAAGGAATGGAATGGAGTAGAGTGGAGTGGAGTGGAGTGGAGTGGAGTGGAGAGGAATGGCATGGCACAGCACAGCACAGCACGGCACGGCACGGCACAGCACAAAACAGAATAGTAGATGAGTTCTTTATTGTCAAATATGACTGGACATACAAGGAATTTGTCTCCAGTGCATAAGCTCAGTGTACATACAGGCAACAAAGTAATATAATCATAAGATTCCAACAGGAGAAGGTAGAAGGCGTGTAATTTAAACAATGAAAGGGAATCTTGACAATGAGTTGTAGCAAAACCAAAGTCACCATGAAATCTCGTGGCTTTTTAACTTTTGTGGACAAAAGTCCTTTTATGGTTAAATAGGGTAGGAAGGCCCAGTCCCTGGAACAAAATGATTAGCAAAGTCATTTAGCTCCAAATGTTTGTCTCCTGCTCCCAGGGGTTTGTACCTACCTAATCATATAATCCTTTAAGAACAAGATGGTGGCGATGAGGGATCTAAGTCTTCTGCCCAACCCTTAATGTTCAACCATTAGTTAGCTTCCCTGTCCAATATTTCTAACAGGGGTCCAATACCGCTGATAGCTCCAGTTCCCAGTGGAAACCAATCTCTTCCTGTGACCTTCTTTCATCAAGCTATTAAGATGTCTAAAAACCCCTTGGAGGCTTAGATGAGTCGATCTGAACTTTTTTTTTTAATTCTCAGTTCCATCTTCCCTTTTGAGGAATGTTTATGGGTGAATGATTTTTTCTCCCATTTCCTAAGATTTATGGATTTAATTTAACATCCCTCTGAAAACGGTAACATCCTTCCCCATTCAAGATCCATCGCTACAGAGTTCAAGTAATGTTCCTCCGTGATGGTCTTTGTGTCACCGAAAGGCGTGTGTTGAAGCTCACCGTCCGAGGCCACTGAACGGTCACGTCGTTTAGGATTTCAAAGTCTTCTACGGGATGCTCAGAATTGACAGGGGGAAAAAAAACAGGGTTGGTGGTACCCTCCCAAAATAAAACTGGGCCAAAGCTCTGTTTCTCCATTTTTTTTAAAGGAAAAGGATTTCCAGTTCAATAGAAAAGACATTGAGGAGGGAAAATATGAAAAGTGAAATTCTTTGCAAGCAAATGGGGAATTGCTGTACTCCATTGGAAGGTCCTGCAATGATATAAGTTGCTTTGTCCTTTCCTGGTGTCCATCATAGTTAATTGTCTCCCTGATTTATCTCCCTGGTGGTCCAGAACCCCCTTGGCTTTTCATCTTCCTCATTGGAAGAGGCAACCTTGCCCAGTGAGGAAGGAATACATCATGAGCAAACTTCTCCCTAGAAGTTTTTCATTTCAAACATTTCGAACAGTCACAGAAGCCACCTGAAGCACATGGAGAAATATTTATGAGAATCAACGTAGCCAACATCCTTTTGTCCTAGGGCACGCAGGGAGGAAGGAAGAGAGCAATGTGGGTTGTGTGGCTTATGAGGGAGGAAAGGGCCCTGAATCCCTTCATTAGCCACAGCTGGGAATGAAAGTTTAAAAGAGATACAAGCTGAATGTGGCGTCTGCTGGGAACAAATGTGAGTTTATCTTGTGTTGACTTCCGTTATCTGTGTTCCTGGAATCCTCCCAACTGGATTGATTTACTTCCATTCCTTCACATCTGGAATTCCTTCTCTTGCCCTGCTGGACTAATTACCCCATCTTGCCTTGATTGGACTTATAGTTACAGTTTTTGTTGACCACATTTTGGATTTGATTCTCTGCATCCAAGGGCTGTTCCTGGGAGAGTTTTTCTCCAGCCCAGAAGGTAACCAGGACATTGGGGGCAAAGTTGGAGCTAATAAAGGGACTCCTACTGATTATCTGACTGTGTTGCCTTTGTGCCACACCCAGGGTCATCACACAAAGATTGGTTATTTATCTTGGCTGAATCCTCTAGTAATAATGCCACAGTCCTGTTTTCAGGCTGGTTGCCAAGACAACCCTCCTAGGAGATGGGCAAGAACACAGATTATTGCATCACAGTTCTTTAGTGAGGACTTGTGAAGGTCAGCTAATGGTTTCAGCAGGAACGGGTACCATTAGCTAAATGATGCAGATTTCATACTGCAAGCTACTTCTCTGCTAGCCACGCGCCTTTGGCATGTCTCCACAGCTGCAGTTTTTCCTCCTGCAAAGCCAGAACCATGACTGAAAGGAACTGGACACCAATAGGGCCTGTGAATTGGCTCGATAACAAAAGAGCAAAAGCTTTAAGAGTATCCAATGATAGGGAGATATTTCAGGTATATGGCGTGAAATCCATTGTAATTTGCATTTGCTTTTTGCCACCAGCTGGTTCGAGGCGAAAGTCTGTTTTTTTTCTTGAAGGAGGAGGAGATGGCTGAAGTCCAATGGGGCCTGGAATAGAAATCAACATACTAAGCCTGGGAAGAAAAATGCAAGTCCAATAGCAGTGAGAAGAAAGAGGCAGGTAGTTAAGAAGGAACGGTGGAGGAGGCTATTCCACATAAGGGAGGATCAGGGTTTGTTCCTTACCCTACATTAGTGGTGTTGCAGGAATCATCTTCTTTTAAAAAACCCATAATCCCTTGCGCGATGGAGTCTGGGCAGCTGAATAGAACTGAGTGTTTATTGGCCAGATGCCCTTTCTGTCACCAATGCAGATGTTTTAGGAATGGTACAAGCTAACTTCCAAATCTGCGTGCAAGGTTTTGCAATCCTCTTTGAGAGACCCTTTCTTCTCTGTGTCATTAGATTTGGAAGCAGGTGAATTTTAAAAATAAATTCTCTTGCTAAAAGTATGTCCTTAAATTATATCAAAGGATGCTTTTTAATACTTCCATGTCTGGAAAAAATAACAGGAGCTTGGAAACCATCATGCTATTTCTTAAAAAGCCATTAAAAAAAACCCCACCATCTTAATAGCACTAGCACTTAAGACTTATATACCGCTTCACAGTGCTTTACAGCCCTCTCTAAGAGGTTTACATAGTCAGCATTTTGCTCCCAACAATCTGGGTCCTCATTTTACCCACTTTGGAAGGATGGAAGGCTGAGTCAACCTGTATATGTATATGTATACATACATGTATACATGAATGGTATTTAGCTTTGTTCGGGTATTTTCCCACGTCATTATAGTTGTGCTTTTAAAGTTGTAGCAACGTTTCGGCAGAATCTCATCTGCCATCATCAGGCTTCTGTATTGTGTATATGTATACATACATATACACATACACATACACACATATACATACATACATATACATATATATCAAGAGACAGAGATATATATCTCTCTCTATTGCTACCTATCTCTATTTCTTTATATCTATCTATCTATCTATCTATCTATCTATCTATCTATCTATCTATCTATCTATCTATCTATCTATCTAGTAAAAGTATATAAAACAAACAAAAGGTAGAAAAAGGAAGGAAATTGAAAAATGGATACAATTAAGCCTTCCGCTCTTCTATCTATTGAGTAATTCTCTTATTCTTTTTCCCATTTTCTTCAGTCCCTCGTAATCCCTGAAACCTCATCAATTCTATTTTTTTTCTTTCTTTCAAAGTCCATATAAAGTTTTGGATCTTTTGAAACAAACATCTTTGTCTTTTTTCCCCCTCCAATCAAACTGGTCAGCTTTAGCACTTCTACAAATTCGGTGAAATTTATAATCCAGTCTTTCACTATAGATATTTCATTGTTTTTCCAAACTTTCTGCACACTTTGCAACTTTTTTGCATACTAAAGTTGGAAGAGTCAATTTCCTGATAAAAAGATCCCGTTCTTCACATCTTAGTTGTCCTTTATGAATATTTCCTGGAGTTTATTTATGTTGTGAAGTGAGTGGAAACCCAGATTAACCAACTTTCCATCCTGATCCTTTAGCTGAAGAAGATTAGACGATCACTGGATTCCATGAAGATGATGAATGAAAGCCTCTTGCTGCAGGAGGAAAGGAAAGTGAAAAGGTGGCTTAGGAATCAAGCATCCCTCTCCCCTACCTCTGCCTATAAAGCAGTGTATTATAAGGTACTGATACACCTTGGAAATTACACCAACAAAAGAGAAAAAACTCGCCAAGGAGTGTTTGGTACCATGGCCCCTTGAAAGTGTGAGAGATACAATGTCAGATGTCTATGGAGATTCTCCATCATCCAGGTCATGGTGGTTCCAAAGGTTCTTTTTTCAAAGACAACTGGACTTTGTTTTTCCTTGAAGATGCTTCACTTCTCATCCAAGAACTGAAGAAACTCCTTGGATGAGAAGCGAAATGTCTTCAAGGAAAAACAAAGTCGAGTTTCCTTTGAAAAAGGACCTTCAGGACAATGTCAGATGGCCGCTTGCTGAATGGCAGCAATGCAGAATTTTCACTGGGGTAACACAACTCTCTCCCTTCTTCGTATTCAATGTATATAGTGGGAAATAAATCTTCACGCGTCATGCGTGAACAACCAAAGACACTCAGTGAATAGATCCAAGTACTTTATTGCTGATTGCCTATATTACAAGAATCTCACCAGACTGTCCACATTCCCTTGGGAAATGGCAGATATGGAACTGGAGTTTGACCACAGATGTTTCCTTTCCCTGAACGGACTCCAAGCTGGAATATGCCTTTTCCACCACCACCCCCAGAGGGCAGGTAGCTTCCAAAAAACTCTTCTTCTGGAAAGCTATCAAGCCTTGGTTCACACTCTCTTTGCTTCTTCTCCCTTTCTAAAAGTTGGGATGTGTACAACCGTACATTTGCCTCTCCTAGCCTAGGCTGTAGAAATGTGATATTAAAAAAAAACCTATAATCCCCCAGGTAAATGGAACCTTAACATTAAAGGGGTGGCAAAAGATGTGCTCACCTTTGATATGCCTCTGTGCTTTTCACCTGTCAGCATCCTCCTGTTTTGGTTTGCATTAAAATGTAGCATGGTGTTAAAAAAAAAAATGCATCGGTTAAAACCAGCCTTTTCCAATCGGTTCCTTACCTTCTGCCCAAACATTATTTTCCTTTTGGAAATAATTTCTGCCCACTGATTCCCAAAATTCTGCAAATCCATCATCTTCCTTTGAATTTTTTTTTTTTTTTTTAAGAAGAGAGAGAGATCACGACTGCTCCTTAAGTCCCTTAGATCGTATTTTCCTTAAGTAGCAGATTATCATCTCTTGGGGAACATTTGTCTGTGCTTGCCATCTGTCTCTCATTTTCCCTCATGAATGGGCTTTTTTTTTTTTTAAGGGAGAAAGAAGTGCTTCTTTCTTAAAGAAGAAGTAGGTTGAATGCTGCCCATGAAAAGGAAAATCATGTCTCCCTTGGAATGCAGGTGGAGATAGGCCATGAGGACACCACTTCAAATGCATTGTAATAAGAATTACAGATCTCTTAAATTTTCTGCTAACATCTGCAAATTGCCTGGTTCAGTCATAACCACAAGTACTATCTGGGCCAGGGGTCTGCTTCCTGAAAGGGTCAACCAAAAACCCCTCGAAGAGTGGCTTCCAAACTTAGCAACTTTAAGACTTGTGTATTTTCAACTCCCAGAATTCCTAGACTGGCTGAGGAATTCTGGGAGTTCCTAGACTGGCTGAGGAATTCTGGGAGTTGAAATCCACAAGTCTTAAAGTTGCCAAGATTGGAGAGCCCTGCCCTAGAAGAATCTTCTCCAACCAGATGCTTTGTAGCAGAGGTCTCCAACCTTGGCAACTTTAAGACTTGTGGACTTCAGTTCCCAGAATTCCTGAGCTAACATGACTGGAGGAGGAATTCTGGGAGTGGAAGTCCACAAGCCTTAAAATTGCCAAGGTCGGAGACCCATGCTTTGTAGAAGTGTTGAACTACAAGTCCCATCATGGTCATTCTCGGGAAATGATGTCCTTTATTTTAATCAGCAACTTAGGAGAACAGGAATGTCATCAGTTGGGCTTGCTTGGTGAATTGCTTTTCAGGATAAGCCAAACAATCCATTTTTAGAAAAGAACTGGGGCCAGATAATAAAATATATTACGTGATTTATTTTTGCAGTGATCTATATTAACCATAACTCTTCACCCAGGTCTTTCTGTTTGAACACTGGAAGATTTTTTTTCCTCTCTCTATCCCCAACTTTTAATGCATAATGTTGTATTGGTTTTCATAGTAATGAAAAGCTGAACCTGGGTGTCCTTAGTGCTCTCTGAGTTTGCTTGTTTCCTTGCCGACATTTCATTACCCAACTAGGTAACCTCCTCAGTGCTAGTAAGGAGTGCTGTTTGCTGTTGGTTTATATTCTGGTGTCTTGCCTGTCTGTTGTGGGTGGGGGCAGTTTTAGGGATTCTTTGGTTGAGCTGTTTACTGATGGCTCTTTGGCAGTTTCTCATTTGGGGTACTGCTTACTTGTTTATTGATCTGAAGTTAACCTTGGAGTTAATCTATGTTAGTCTGTCTGGGCTCTGATTACTGGTAGAGAGATGCTGGAATCTTTTTGTTCTCCTTTGGGCTGGTTGATTGTCTCTTTTGCATAGTCTATAGATGTTGTTAATGTCTATGTGTCTATTGACAACTGATTTGTCAGAGTGCCAGGCTTCTAGAAATTCCCTGACATTTTTGGACTTGGCCTGGTCTAGGATTGTCTCATTGACAATTGTCAATTGTCGAGATGAACCTGGGTTTTGAGTATTGTTTTTATTATGTATGTTCTTGCTATTTTTATCATAAATTCCCTAAGGTGTTTCAGAAGAGGAAGGGATCTATCAACATATCAAGTAATAAAAATAATAATAATAATAATAAGGTGTGCATACAAAGCAAGCATCTTTTTGGGGTGGGCTACAAGTCTAATAGAGAGAGATGAACCTAGGACATCAGTAACAGCATCGTATTCCTTCCCTCTTTTCAAGACTTCCAATTATCCCGGGTCCAGCCAAGATCAAACCATAACAGACACCCATCCCATCTCTGCGAAACACTCAGTGGACATTCCTTGGAGCCAGTTTGGGGATCATCTGTCCAACTTTGTGAGCTTTCTACGACTACCAACCAAAAGACGCATCTATGGTAGGAAATGGCCAGATTTTTCCCAACTAGAAGGCTCACAACCAGAAATTCAAGGATGTAACTCAGATAAAATACTGTATGGCAGTACAGTACCCTACTACCATACATCCAGTGGTGGTATGCTACCGGTTCGGCCCAGTTTATCCAAACCAGTAGTAAAAAAAGCCTCCGAGGATTAGCTGAGAGGAGGAGGAAAAAAGCCTCCCACATCAGCTGAGAAAAGAAAGAAGAGAAAACCACAGGATTGGCTCTCCCACGTGCCCCTGCACTTTGGTGCGGCAGGCCTCAGCTGGTGTGTAGAAAGCTGCACGCACGCGCAATCACCAAAACAGTAGTGGAGCAGGTAGGATCCCACTGGTGCATACATCCTAGTAAAGTTCTCCATAATGAAGAAAAGCAGCTCTTGAAAACTCTGCTGTATAAACCCCTATATTGTAGAGCAATTCCCAGGTGGTGTATCCTTGATACCTTGCAAATGTTGCTAGACGCAACTCCTTGACTAGTTTAGTTTATTGACATTGCACCTCACACAATGAAATCAAACATCATCTTCAGTGCATGTCATGACCATGAAAATAAACACAAATACACATCCTTCACACTCCACACATTGAATTGAAAATCCCCGACACTGCATCAACATTGCACTATACCTAGTAGAATTCAACAGGGCTACCGCCCTTGGATAAAAGCTGTTTTTCAGCCTATTTGTCCTTGTTTTTATTATTTGGTACCATCTACCAGATGGTAATAGTTGGGTGCCCAGGATGAGATGGATCTTTGAGGATGTTTTGAACTTTCTTAAGGCAGAGGGAGCTATAAAGCTATCCAAAGAGGGGAGAGGGCAACCAATGATCTTCTGGGCAATGATGTTCACCCTCTGGAGTGCTGTCCTATCTGCCCCTCTGCAACTGGCAAACCATACACAGGTGCAGAATGTTAAGATACTCTCTATGGTGCAGCAATATAAGGTCACCAAGAGTTTTTCATTCAGTTGTTGTTTTCTGAGAAGTCTCGGGTACTATAATCTCTTCTGGGCCCTTCTGACCAGGGCTGCAATGTGAACACCCCAGGTGCTCTACCAGCACTATCAGTCATGGTCATAGAAGTTGGAGGTTGACCCTTCTTCTCTAAGGAAGGTGAATTCCTGGTGAATAGCTCTTTTCCCAAGCATAATGTTCTTGATATTTCTTTTTCCCACAGACCGGAAACATACCCACAATCCCACACCCTTCAGTGGAATGGATTTGCCTACTCAGACCCTTTCGGCCCGAAATGCAAACGCTCCACGAAACAGCATCCCCGGCTCAGCCTCGCCCAACAAGGAGATTCGCAAGACCAGCAGCAGGAAGCCATCCGATTTAGAAAGCACCATCTCTCTCCAAGAGGCAGTGGCCTTGTTCCCTTCCTTGCAACGCCTGCTTGCCAAAAAAGAGAAGCTCTCTATTTCATCTCTCTTCTTTCAGAATCCCAGCACCGGGTTCAATACCTTGCAGAAGAAGCTCAGAAACATGTTGGACAAAGACAGAGAAGACGAGAACTTCAAAATTCCACAGTCGTTGCCTGAGATTAAACCTGAAGAAATCTTGAGCTGCAGGTTAGCAAACTTCGTCCTAGTTTCATTCCCCCATTCTCATTTTTGTCGTCTCTCCGTCTCAGCAAAACCTCAGTACTTCATGGTCCCCGAGCATTCAATTATCCCCATGGGGCTATTTGCAGGACTCTGTTTTTTCCATTTTATTCTATGTTTCAGCAAATTTGGGGTTGCAGTCCTTCTGTAGGCAACCAAATGTAGAAAACTATTGGCATGTACATCCTGGACCTCTATTTTCTGTGGTATCTTCAGTTCTGTATCTCTCCATATTAGGTCTCTGTAGTTGACACTTTGTTATAGATAGATAGATGGAATTCGTTATTGGCCAAGTGTGATTAGACACACAAAGAATTTGTCTTGGTGCAAATGCTCTCAGTATACATAAAAGAAAAAAATACATTCGTCAAGAGTCAGGAATCATCAGGTACAACACTTAATTATAGTCATGGGGTACAATAAGCAATCAAATCATACTAGAAAACAGTCAATATAAATCGTAAAGATACAAACGACAAAGTTACAGTTATATAGTCACAAGGAGGAGAGGGGATGGGTGATAAGAAGTGATGAGAAGGTTAATAGTAATAGTAGTGCAGACTTTGTAAATAGTTGAACAGTGTTGAGGGAATTATTTGTTTAGCAGAGTGATGGTGTTTGGGAAAAAAACTTATGATTAAGTTATGATTAAGTTCAAGAAATTAAATAACTGTGATCAAGTGCATTACACACACATTTTATTTTCTTTGCACAGGTATCTTCGTTTGTCTCAGAGCAATATTGAGACACTACTGGGGCTGTGTAAGGAATCTGGAATTTACATAGATTTGCACCCCCATATGAAAGAATCTGAAATTGATGCCAGCTCTGTACTCTCACCAAACACCCAGCGAGCTCGGTAGATTGTATTTCTGCTCCGAACTTGGTTGCTTTTAGATTTTGTGTTGCTTGGAAAATGAGACTTTTCGGCCTGCATCTACCTGGAAACGAACAAACCAATTTCTCGATCGAAATGAAAATCCAAGAACTACAGACTTTTTGAGAAAGGATGAATGATGCGATGGTTTAAAACAAAAAACAAAGCCAACACTTATTGTCAGTAAAATTGTAAGCAACTGAAATTGTTTTCTGATATTAGTTTTTGTCCAATGGAAGCCGGGAGAAGTGAGGCAAGGAGAGGAGAGAGGGAAAAGAAAAAAGAAAACAAGGATGGGGAAGGGGAAGGGAGACAAGAGGAGAGGATCGGGGCTGGGCTGCTGGGGGTTCGCAGCGGTTCGGGAGAGCCCCTGGCTAGGATTCTGTGCAGTTTGGAGAACCTCCAAATCTCACTGCTGGCTGACACCGCCCACCCCAGCCCACCCTCCCAGGAGTCCCCACACCACCTATTTTGGATGCAGGTAAGTGTAGGGCGCTCAGGGAGGGCAAAAATTGGGCCTCCCAGAAGTTCAGGAAGGCTGGAAATGGCCTGTTTCTGGTTTCCAAAGAGCCTCCGGAGCCTGGGAAAGCTGTTTTCGCACACCCAGAGGCCTGAGGAAAGCCTCCGGAGCCCAGAAAGGGCAAAAAACCCCCCCCCCCAATGGTGTAGGAGGCCAACTAGGCCACACCCACCATGACCACGCCCAGCCATCAACCGGGCAGAGAACCCGTTGCTAAAATTTTTGAAGCCCACCCCTGGAGAGGATACCAAGAGGGCTAAAATCTCTGAAATACATCATGTTGAGCCAAGAAATTGACATTTTTGTGATTTCTTCCTTCAAAACACTAGACATCAGGGCATTTCTTTTCATTAAGGTTGTTGCCAATTGGTCATTCACATTCTAGAAAACTGAGGATCTACAACCTGTTGTGTTTCAAATCATTTGGGACCCGCAATTCTCAGAATTTTTTGCCCATATAGTCAAGTCTTTTTATCTTGGAATTTTAGGAATTGCAATTAAGATGCATCTGGAGATTGTCAGGACACTATTCCTTTCAAAGGATAAATTGCTGGATATTTTTCCAGGGAATGAAGACAAATGAAAGCACAATCGTGAGGGTGAGCATGAAGGTGCTGATGGAATATGATTGACCATATCAGAAAATGCCTTTTCCAAGGGATGTGACCTTAATAGGCCATCCTCCAAGCACAATCCTCCCACCAACATTTTGTTTTCCAATTTAGTCAACTTCTGTAGACAAATGACTTTATGAGTTTTATTTATTTATTTATTTTATTTGGTTTGTCAATTGCTTATAAGATAATAGGTATAAGTAAAAACATAGTTATGAATACATGGATACAGAAAAATAAAAGATACAATAGGACAAGGACAGTAGGCACGTTGGTGCGCTTATGCTTGTTGGATCAGAAGCGAAACAACTTCAAAGAAAATCCAGAATGTCCATTGCCTCTTAAAAAAGCATCTTTGGGACATCTTAGATAGTTCCCCCGAGCTCTCTGGAATGTAAAGACAAGAGAAGAGAATGTGCTTTCAAACTTGCTAGATGGATGTCATCATTTTGGAGTGATCCAGACTTCTCAAAGTCTTTTTGTTATCTTCTTTTGTGTGGAAGGTTGTTTATTAACCATAAAGGTCCACTCTTAGTTTCTTATTCAAATGTAAGATGATTAAACCTGTTTCTTTTGCTGCAATAAAAATGTTTCTAAGACACTAGAAATATAAGCCGAGGAAGCGGAGGCCCACAAAAGAAACGTTGAAGAAATTTCAATTCCAAACAATAACAATTGTGAAATCTATATAATTTAATGTTCCAGTGTCATAAATATTGGTTATTCTTGCATATCGCCACCAGATGGGGCTCAATAATAACTGAAATATACTATTTTATATGTGTAGATATAAACACAGTTTTCCCGACTTCATTACCTTTGGCATCGCTCATACACTATATTAACATCCTTTGAAGAGAAGAAAAAAACAAAGAAAAACCACTCGTTCCTTTTTCACAGTTCACATTTTGAAAGCCACTAATGTGACAACTTAAGGACTTGCAAAAATCTTGAGACATTTATATTTAAGTCTTAAATTGACAGCAGCTTGCTCGAAGTCTGTAAAAATCACATCCAAGGAAGGCTGCACCTATTTCAATACATGTTTAAATTCCCTAAATCCACAAATATATTTTGTGGGGGAATAATTTTACACATGCTTCCTTATAAAATGTTTGTGGAGATTCTCAGTTCATCCAGGCTGTGTTTATCCCAAAGATGCTTTTTCAAGAGGCAACTGGACTTTCTTTGTATTTTTCTTTGAAGATGTTTCGCTTCTCATTCAAGGAGCTTCTTCAGCTCCGACTGGATGTTGGGGAAGGGAAGGATTTATTCTCCTTGCAGGCAGCTGGTCATTTGCATTCTTTGAAAGAGTCGTTGAGGCCACTTGGAGGTTTCTCTGTGTCCTCAGGGTCACCTGAGTGGTGCAAATGGGTGTGGAGCCTTCTCGGAAACGCCGGAAGGACTGTGATGTGGTGTTTTCTGCAGGATTTTTTCTTTTGCCCTGTGTTCCTTCACTCTTCAACACAGGTACGGGCTGTTTCTGCATGCAAAACTTAAGCACAAATGGTTCCTGCAATGGCCTGCAATTTTTCTTATAAAACCCCCTTTAGAGCAGGGGTCTCAAACACAATTTACCTGGGGGCTGCTGGAGGCAGAGTCTGGGTGAAGCTGGGCCGTACAATATTATACTTTATATTATACTTTATATTATACACTAATATTATACTTTCATATCACGGTGGGGGCCACAGGATATTGTCCTGCAGGCCGCAGTTGGCCCGCGGGCTGCGAGAATGAGACCTCTGCTTTAGAGAGTCCGACTATCACTCTAATATTAGTTCCGCTGCTAGGTGAGAGTTCTCGTAATGCACCTGCCAAGGTTCTTCCAAACCTCTCGCCTCTCGTTGAAGATGGTAGGAATTAAACCTGAGACCTTGATTTATGCAAGTATTGAGCGACTTAAGCTGCTATTTCCTGCTATAGGAAAGCCAGGAAGAAGTTTGTAAGAGTATCGGGGACCTGTCTTCTGCTCCTTTGAGGCTACAATCACATCTAGCTGAATACAATTTTGGGCCTCCACGAATGCGCAAATCCTGAGTGGGATGGTGGCCTAGAGGTGGTGCTCTCGCCTCATAATCAGCAGGCTGTGAGTTCGATCCTAGGTAGAAGCAGATATTTCTCTCTCTGGGCACGATGGAATATGTCTGCTAATCACAGAATAACCGAGTTGAAAGGGATCTTGGAGGTCATCTAGTCCAATCCCCTGCTTGAGCAGGAGAGTCTATTCCAAATATTAGCCTCTACCTAGGATTGAACTCACAGCCTCCTGATTGTGAGGTGAGAACTGCAAACTCCACAGAGGTGATAGGAAGGGCATCCGGCCAGAAAACACTCAGCTCCATTCAGCTCCACCCCTGCAAGGGATTATGGGGTCATTAAAAGAAGATGATGATGGATCCACAAATCCTGATGTTGCAAGGTTTATGCTTCTGCGAAGGGTTGGAACTCATGTTCACCGAAGCTCAGTTGTTTCTTCCTTTTCATTTGATTTGGGATTAGCTGAAGAGGGCACTGCCATTTTACAAGTTTAAAAGTGCAGGGACATTTCCTTAACTCAGGGGCATCCAACCTTGGCAACTTTAAGACCTGTGGGTTTCATCTCGACTTTTATTTCAACTCAAAATAAAACTTTGACTGAAGTCCACGGGTCTTAAGGTTGTCAAGATTGGACACACCCCTACAAGCCCAGCCCATTTGCTAATCTGGTGGAAACTTTGCAAACTTCTATAGTGCATGGTCCCATCCGGATCAAGTATCAAAAGTATGCTGTTTTGGATAGCAGAAAATAATTCTAAAAAACATGTTTGTGGCAAAGAGATCTTAATTTCTTTGTATTAATTCTCTCTGAGTTAGAGGCACGAAAGAGGCATCTAAGATAACATGGATTTTTTACTATGGAAACAAGCAATTTAGGGGATTTCTGATACTTCTAGGATCTTGCTCTCCTGTTGCAGCTTCTTGTTGACAACGGGAGGCCTTAACAATCTTCTTAGCCATTACACCTACCCAGGAACATTAGGAATGGTCAGAAATGGCCCGCTGTTGCTGTTATTTCAATTAGTTTTAAACCCACTAGATTAAATTTCTGAATTCCCCATGAATGTAGCTTTCAGTTAAATGGATGTTAACTCTAGTTGATTGTAGGTGGACAGCTTTAATTAATTAAATCTTTAAACCAATTTATATGGTGGCTCAACTTACACGTCGGTGACTTCAGGCAGCTTGGAATGTTAAAAATCACAGGATTAAAAACCCATTAAATCTGCCACCCCATCACAGGGCAACAGCAACACAATCAAATCAGTTACTGGAGCTCAACCATTTTTGAGATTCAACCATTTTTACTATCGTTTCTGTGGGCGTGGCTTGGTGGGCGTAGTGCGGCTTGGTGGGCATGGCTGGGGAAGGATACTACAAAATCTCCATCCCCTCCCCACTCCTGGGGGAAGGTTACTGCAAAATCCTATCTCCTCCCCACTTCACTAACCTGCTTTCCAGCTCCGTTCTCTTGTACAGGGCAACCAAAGGAGACCCAGCCGATTAGCTGGGACTCAGGAGGCGGAGAATAGATGGGGGCGGGGCAGTCAGAGGTGGGATTTGCCGGTTCTCCAAACTACTCAAAATTTCTGCTAACAGTTCTCCAGAACCGGTCAGAACCTGCTGAATACCACCTCTGCTGGAGCCCTATCCCCATTCGTGGTCCCCAGATCTGCTGAGAAAATGAGGATTTTAGAGTCTTTTGGAAAAGCAACAGTGGGGGATGCCACCATACCTCGGAAGGAACAATGCTTCGTAGAGAAGGGGCCACCACTGAGAAGGTCCTTTTCTGTGATCCCATCAGATGTACATCCCTAATTGATGGGAACCATAATATCCCCTGCCAGCAAATTCACACGGAGGGCTAGTGAAAGGCACCTGGAATTCAATCTCCCTTCATTAATGCCGGTGTATGAATGAGCTCTTATGCAGAGATAATTTCCAGTTAGCATAATGCATGCATGCCACATAATGCTTATAAAAATAGGCCTGAGAATATATAGCCATTCTGCAGCTCAACTTCACATTCAACATGTTGTTACGTAAAACGTGATGGTTGGCGTGTGTGGAGGCTTTGAAGAACTCCAGGTGGGCTGATCAGACGCGAACCCCGCAGGGATTAATCTGGAGAGAGCATCAAAAGGTACTTTGGGGCTATCGACTCTCTTTCTCTCTCATCCTTTTGCTAAATAAATAAATATAAATCTGAATCGTGACTGACTTGATTCAGACAGCTCTGACCACTGGGCCTTCCCCCCCGCTCTCTTATCCACCGATCTGATAATGCAAAGAACATGATGTCAGACGTGATTGACCCGTCCATTGATTAGAATGAGGGGAAAGAAGTCAACTCTGTAATAGGGTCTGACAATCCTGCACGGATTTCCTCTATGCGCTCAGAACCATTCACTTCGTCAGCATTCTCCGTGGCAATGGATGATATCAGTGGGTTTCTTTGGGGGGGGGGAAAGAAAGAAAGTTTCTGGAGCTCGATCGATTGCTTGCTTTGTAAACCTTCTTCCGATCTACGAGTCAGGCAAAAGTTCTGTAACAATTGTAGTATCAGCTTACAAGTGGTCCTTGTTTGGTCACAGTCTCGTTCACCATTACGGCATAACTTTACACGGATCCTTTCATGTATGACCTTTGTAGGCCAATAAAGCAAAGTTGAAGTTGTTGTAAGCCATGATTCAGAGTCTGCTTCTGACCTGGAATTTATTTTATTTTATTTATTTATTTGAAGCAATCCCCATCCCCCAGTCCATAGACCAGCAGCCACTGGGCCAGAAACCACCCCACCCAAATAAATGAAGCCCCACCCACAGAATGCAGGTAGCACATGAAATGATGCTCCCTCCAGTCCAGAGGTGGCATTCAGCAGGTTCTGACCAGTTCTGGAGAACCAGTAGTGGAAATTCTGTGTAGTTCGAAGAACCAGCAAATACCACCCCTGATTGGCCCCACCCCCATCTATTCTCTTCCTCCAGAGTCCCAGCTGATTGGCTGGGTCTTCTTTTGTTTCCCTGAATAGGAGAATGGAGCTGGAAAGCAGGTTAGTGGGGAGGGGAGGGAATGGATATTTTGCAGTAACCTTCCCCTACCATGCCCACCAAGCCACGCCCACCAAGCCATGCCCACAGAATGCCATGCCCCTCAAGCCACGCCCACCGCCGATCAGCTGGGTCTTCTTTGGTTGCTCTGCACAGGATAACAGACCTGGAAAGCAGGTTAGTGGGGTGGGGAGGGAATGGAGATTTTGCAGTAACCTTCCCCTACCATGCCCACCAAGCCACGGCCACCAAGCCACCAAGCCATCCCCACAGAATGCCACGCCCCTCAAGCCACGCCCGCCGCTGATCAGCTGGGTCTTCTTTTGTTGCCCTGCACAGGAGAAAAGAGCTGGAAAGCAGGTTAGTGGGGTGGGGAGGGAATGGAGATTTTGCAGGATCCTTCCCCTGCCACGGCCACCAAGCCACGGCCCCAAAACTGGTAGTAAAAATATTTTTAATCCCACCACTGTTCCAGTCCACAGAAAAATCCTCTCTCCACGGAACTGCTTGCTGGTGCCCGAAAGGTTGGAGGGCTGCTGGTTTAAAGATTAAGGCCCTTTTCCAGGGAAAGTCTGCCGAATATGTGACAGGAAAGGCCAACTTGCATAAACGTAGCGCAGGTCTTTGTGGGGAGTGACATTTCTTCCCCTCCGTAGGGAACCGGGCCTCTCAGATTAGTTTGGTGAGCCCTGCAGTTACGACACGCTGACTTACTAAATTCAGATGCCAGAAACCCCCGCCTTTCGCCTCCAAAATAATTCACTTATCAAAGATTACTTTCTCCATCCAGCGCTCCCACACAAATATACTTTTTTTAAAAAAAAAAAACATTGTGTGTGCAGGTGAAATGAAAATAGCACTTATGCTTGTGTACAGACAGGGCTGAATTTGTGTGTTTTTTTCCTTCTTCTCCTTTTTTTTGCAAAAGCCCTCCTCCTCCTCCTTTCCCGATTGCTCTTAACAGAAAACAAACGTACTTTCTCTGGTATTCTTCTATGCTTTTGTTCATCTCGTACCGGTGGAAAAGGAGGACCAGGGGTGACATCATAGCAACCTTCCGATACTTGAAGGGATGCCACCAGGAAGAAGGAGATAACTCAGGGGTGGGCTCCTGGGGGCTCGCAGGGGTTCGGGGGAGCCCCTGACTAAGATTCTGTACAGTTTGGTGAGCTACCAAATCCCACTCCTGGCTGATGCCACCCACCCCTTGCCTCCCCTCCTTGGAGTCTCCATGTGGCCCGTTTTGGATGTAGGTAAGGGCAGGGCATACATGGAGACTCGGGGAGGGTGAAAAATGGGCCTCCCAAAAGTTCAGGAAGGCTGGAAATGAGCCTGTTTCCGGCTTCCAGAGAGACTCCGGAGCCCGGGGGGGCTGTTTTCGCAGGAGGCCGACTAGGCCACGCCGACCCAGCAACCGGGCAGAAAACCCCTTGCTAAAATTTTGGAAGCCCACCCCTGACATAACTTATTTACCAAAACGCCCAGGACAAGAACCAATGGATGAAAACTAAGAGAAGCAGCCCACAAGTAAGGGGAACATTCCTCACAGTGAGCACAATTCACCAGTGGAGCAAAACTGCCTTTGGAAACTGTGTGGTCAAAACAAAATACTTTCTCCTGGGAACCAAGGACATTGGCTGGCACAGGGGGCCGGAGAGAGGAAGGAGTGAAGTTACCAGGTGATTGGACAGCACCTTCATTGGACCCTGTGACTGATTGTTTGGGGAAGAGAAAAAAACGTTTTAATTAAGTGAAAACTGCGAGAACCTTCAGAGTTGGTTTTCACCAGACTGTGCCAATATGAGAAATCCGGTGGTGGGATTTAAAATTTTTTTACTACTGGTTCTGTGGGCATTGCATGGCTTGGTGGGTGTGGCTTGGTTGGCGTGGCAGGGGAAGGATACTGTAAAATCTCCATTCTCTCTTCACTCCTGGAAGAAGAATACTGCAAAATCCCCATTCCCTCCCTAACCCACTAACCTGCTTTCCAGCTCTGTTCTCCTGTGCAGGGCAACCAAAGAAGACCCAGCCGATCAACTGGGACTCAGGAGGCAGAGAAGAGATGGGGGCGGGGCCAGTCAGAGGTGGGATTGGCCGGTTCTCCGAACTACTCAAAATTTCTGCTACTGGTTCTCCAGAATTGGTTAGAATCTGCTGAATACAACCTCTGGATATATCCAATAAAACTATTCTTTGAGAAATCTACCTGCCTCGGAGTTCTTCTTGCTATGGGTGTATTACTCAGAACCCTGACAATCAATGCTAGCCCTGATGATGTTATCTAGTTTGGTAATGAAACTGTCAGCACTCTGAGTGATGCATCCACCAAAAGCAGAACTCCGAGGCAGGTAGATTCCTCAAAGAACATGTTTATTGGATACATCATATTGGCACAACTGGTGAAAAACAACTCTAAAAGTTCCTGCAGTTTTAACCTTATTAAAAGAACAAATAGTTCCCTCCCCAAATGTAATTGTTCACATTGTCCAAGGTAAGTAGCTACTAGGCTGCTTGGTCACTCCTCTCTTCCTTCAATTGCCATCTGTTGGGATGACCTTGGTTCCCACAAGAAAACTTTTTGTTTTGACTGTTAGCCAGTCTCTCTACTTCCCCCTCCCTTCCCCCTTTCAGAGTTTGTGTCAACGAAGGGGCAGCACAAGATGTCTTTAGCCAGATTTGCTTCAGAGTTGACAAGAAAACAACCAACTCAGAGAGTGTTAAGGACTCCACAGTTCAGTCCTGAGGTACAAATATTCCATCCATATTATTGTCTCTCATTTATCATACTTCCCAGGATATTTTTGTAGGGATATAGCTAGAGGAGAAACTCCACCCCACCATCATGTTCTATGTTGGTCTTCTTCAGGTAATGTGGAATACAAGGACAATAACAAATGCAAAGGAGTGACACCCAGCCATGAATGCATGCTATATTTTGCAGCCAAGTAGGCTATTTATTTACTAATGTTTGTATGCCATAAATTTCAAAGATCTGGCTGGTGGCAGTTTTTACAGAATGTACACACACACGCACAGACTCTCTTCCTTCTTTTTTCCCCCCCGTTTTTGGCATGTATAAACAGGCTCCTCTCATAGCTTGCTGCTCCAATGGAAGCCAAATCAACCTGCTTTTATCTTGCCAAGGAGAGGGAGGGTTAAGATTGTTATCCCAAGTCTCAGGTCTCCAATCAGACAAGCCCGAAGCAAAATGAACTGTAAGAAATCCAGGAAACGAAAACAAACAAGCGAAGGAGGAGACATAGCTAGCAATGGAAGCTAATCTAACCCATCAAATATTTGTTGTTGTTGTTGTTTTGTGTGCAGCCAAATCAGACTTGACTTTGTGTTGTCTTTTTCGTTCCCTCTCTAAACACACACACACACATCACAAGCATCCATATCTAGACACACACACTTACATGTTCATGTGTGGCAGAGGGATTAGAGCAGATAGAAAAGACAAATCTACTATTTCCGTTCTGGAAAAAATTGCTAAGGACGGCCTAGGATAACTAGGTTTCTGATGAAAACATCCCCTGGGGTTTAGGAAAGACGGAAAGAGAACAGTTAAATATAAATTCAAGATGGGTCTTTTAGATGGAAAGAACAATTTAACGTGGGTTCTTCCCACTTCAGATTGCCAACACAATAAAAATTGGAGTAGGAACCGAAAACTAAAGTAAGAAGCAAAAGAAGAAATTCTTTCATGTTGAATTTGGCTTCTGAAGACTTTATGGCCCTGTCTTATGGCAAGAATATCAAACTGGTTCCCTATTACTTTCTTTTTAGATTTTTCTCATCTGCTTTCTAGTTCAGCCTAGAACAGGGGGGTCTTCAAACTTGACAGCTTTAAGACTGGTGGACTTCAACTCCCAGAATTCCTCCTCCAGTCATGTTAGCTCAGGAATTCTGGGAGTTGAAGTCCACCCATCTTAAAGTTTTTGGAGTTGAGAAACAATGCCTTAAACTAGGGGTCTTCAAACTTGGCAGCTTTAAGACTGGTGGACTTCAACTCCCAGAATTCCTCCTCCAGTCATGTTAGCTCAGGAATTCTGGGTGTTGAAGTCTACAAGTCTTAAAGCTGTCAAGTTGGAAGACCCTTGGCCTAGAATAACAAAATAACAGAGTTGGAAGGGACCTTGACAAACTTCTAGTCCAGCTCAACCAGGAAACCCTCAAGCAGGAGGCCCTAAACCATTTCAGACAAATGATTGTCCAATCTCTTCTTAAAAGCCTTCAATGTTGGAGCACTCACAGCTTCTAGAGGCAAGTCATTCTACTAATTGTTCTCACTGTTTTAGGAAATTTCTCCTTGGTTCTAGGTTGCTTCTCTCCTTGCTCATGATATGTAGAACCTCACCTTCTTGCAGAAGATGTCACCTGGATTCTGAGGAGAGGCAGGCGGCCCTCACCTCGGTGAGTTCGAAATGGTCACCTTCAAGGAAGCAACGGACCATTTTACCTAGGATTGTCTAGGATTTCTGGTTTATCTCTCATCCAAGAATTGATCAAATGCAGTCATAGTTTGCTTTTCAATATGTTAGTCATCTTATTGGAACGGTAAAGGTCATCTGGTTGAAATTTGGGAATCTCTAACATACAGTATTGTTCATGGGGGAATTAAAGTTATGGCTATTTGGATTTAGTAGGTTGTTAAGAGAAAGAATTAGATGATTCCCACATTAATTGCTATTCTTGCAACAAAGTGCTTGTTCTGTGGGATTATGTGGAAACAGGTTTGGGAGTGGGAGAGAGTATTATAACGACAGAATAAACCAGCAGGGATCAACTTCAAATTTACAATAATTTCAAGAACTGAGAGGGCTTTTTCTTCTTCTTACCTTTCTTTTATAAATGCTTTAATCTAGGCAATTTAACCTTAACTGTTCACCAAACTAAAAAAAAAAAAAATCTCTAACATTTTAAAGTTATAATATTCTTTATTCCTCATTTTTGGCTTTCTTTTCTCTCATTCTCTTCTTGCCGTGGGTGCCAGGAATGTATATCCTTCCTGCCATTGTGCAAACACTTTTGTTTTTTAGCAAAGCAACACAACTCTTTACAGAGCTGGAGTTTTCAAATCTGAATGTTTAATTTGACACTCTCTCTCAACATGGAAGGTCCTTCAAAAATATTGGATCTGGGTGTGTCGAACTTGTTTTCTAAAAATAGTAGTCTATTTTTTTTTCTCTTTTCTGGAGTCACAGGATACCACCACCCAGGAGTGGTCTTCAAAAATTTTAGCAAAGGGTTCTCTGCCTGGCTGTTGAGTGGGCGTGGCCTAGTCAGCCTCCTACACCACTGTGTGTGTGTGGGGGAGGGGGGCTTTTTGCCTTGCCCGGACTCCGGAGGCTTTCCTTGAGCCTCTGGGAGGGCAAAAACGGCCTCCCCGGGCTCCGGAGGCTCTCTGGAAGCCAGAAACAGGCCCGTTTCCAGCCTTCCCAAACTTCCAGAGGGCCGTTTTTTGACCTCCCCGAGCCCCTGGGTGTGCCCTGCACTTACCTGCATCCAAAACAGGTTGCGAGGGGATTCCTGAGTGGGGTGGGGTGGATGGGTGGATTTGGGGAGTTCTCCAAACTGCACAGAATCTTAGCTAGGGGTTCTCCGAAACCCCTACGAACCCCCAGGAGCCCACCCTTGCCTCCCTCACATACCTGTTTTTATAATCCAGTTCCATATCATAGTAATTGCTGCCCGACCTCTCATTACATGAAGTTTGCAAAATAAACCAGGAAAAGGAAGAAAAGAACCTCCTCAGTGCTAGAAAGGCGGAAAGGCCATGGGACTGACAGAATTACAGAATAACTGAGTTGGAAGGGACTCACAACTTCTGAAGGGAAGCCCTTCCACTAATTAATTGCTCTCTCTGTCAGGAAATTTCTCCGTAGTTCTTGGTTGGTTCTTCCCTTGAGCAGCTTCCATTCAGCAGGTTCCGACCAGTTTCTGAGAACCAGTAAGCGGAAATTTGGAGTAGTTTGGAGAACTGGCAAATCCCACCTCTGACTGGCCCCACCAACATCTTTTTTATAATGTGCTGACCAAAACTGGATGCAGTACTCTAGGTGTGGTCTTACTAAGGCTTTATAGAGTGGTATTAGTACTTCCCTTGATCTTGATTGTATCCCTCTCTTAATGCAAGTTAGGATTGCATTAGTCGAGTTTGACCCCACCCTGATCTAGACAAACCATTTAGCAATCGTCACCCAGTATTTTTTCTTAAATTATCTTAAATCAAGTTTTGTGTTTGACGGTTGCATTCGAAAGGGTGACAGGCTTAGAAAGGTCTAATAAATGATGGGACGCTCATTGGATTCACAGAGCTTGGATAACAAGTATCTTTGCCTTCTGAATCACACAAGATCTTGTCCGATCTCTTTTAACCACAAACTGCATTGTTATTATTGTTTTATGAGCTATGAAACATGGATTCAGGAAGCTTTCTGTTCTGCTCTATGGGGGCAGAAGTGGTATGTTTTGCCACCGAGTTGTTCTGTTCCCCAGCTGAGAAGGTGTTTCTTCACCAATAACTGTCTTTTTTTTCTGTAGGGAGAGATAGAAAGAAAGAAAAATAGATCCTTTGGGTCTTTCTACACTGGATACCAGTTGCCATTGTTCCCAATCCAAGAAAGAACTAAGCTAAAAGAGAGGAAAAAAAGTTACAGCTAGAAGATAAACAAGACTCTTTCTCAGCCCTGCTGGGGTATTTATATTTTATTTTAATGACTGCTATTGTGCATGACAGCTGACCTTCGTTGCATAAGTTCAAGTCTAATAGGCTCTCCCCAACCATTTTTTTCTTTGCATTTCATTGCCATTTCACCTCGCTATTTACCATTCCCTCTGTCCTCAGGTGTTCACATATACCTGCAAAGTGAGAGCAAAATATATTCTTTCATTCCGTGAAGCCAGTCTACCAAACCTTATGCAGAAACGTGTGTTAAATCCTTAATGGGGGAAAGAAATAACAAACAAAATTTGCCCTGAAATATTTGCGCCCCTCTTGTTTCTGAATCGCTTGGAAGTCCAGGGCAAGTGTGACTCTTGCTGAATGCTGGATGTCCTCCAAGATAGGTGGGTGTCCCAATCCTTCGAGGAGATAAGAACAATCACTTGTCCACATTTAGATGGCTCTCCAAGAAACGAAGCAGGTAGACTAGTCATGGATGACAGTCTTGGATGGTCCCCAAACATTGTGTGTCAACAGGCATGGTTGGAAGGGTTTAGCACTCAAAAAGCCCTCAACTTTTCCAGTCTTTTCTCCAAGAGGGGAAGCACAGGAGAATATCCTACACAGAACACAGAATAACAGGTTTGGAAGTTTCCTAGTCCAATCCTTTGCTTGAGCAGGAGACTGTCAGACTATTCATGAACTGGCAGAGACATAGTTAACAAGGTCAGCCATTGGGAGTTGAATTGGGGGTTGAGACTGGAAGCAGTCTGGGCGTGGCTTAGCTCCATGCTCAGCTCTGAAGAAACCAAACTTATCTGAGCTGTTTAAAGTGAAACCTCTCTGCTCTGAGCTCTGAAGCTGCTGCTTGTGTTTTGCTTGTGTTACATTGGAAGAACCTACTATTGGTATTGTAAACTTTACTTCAAATGTTATTATGTATATAAAGAAGTTAATGAATCCTGCTGAATCAGTCATCTGTGTGTGCTTTCTGGATTTGAATTTCTGCTGCTGCAAAATCTAACAGAGACCATTTCAGAGAAACAGTTATCCAGTCTCTTCAATGATGCAGTGCCGTGATTAGAATGCAGTTTTTCAGGCCAACTCTGCTCACTGCCAGGAGTTCGATCCTGATGGGACTCGGGGTTGACTCAGCCTCCCATCCTTCCGAGGTGGGTAAAGAGGATCAAAGCCCTCTCCTCCTGAGTAGACCATGTCTCTCCTTTATGCTCTCCTCCCTGCGTGCCCTAGGATGGAGAGGGGATGGGCCTGGGTCCTCCTCTGACTGCTCAGCCAGCCTCTGCCCTTCCTCAGCCTCCTCCACAACCTCTGGAGTCACACTTATACTCCCTATCGGCTGTTCCTCCTCTCCCTCACAGTCAGTCTCCACCAGGGGCATGACACATTACTTCTTGTCCTGCCCTCTGCACATCTAGATGTGCACATCTTGTCCTGCCCTCTGCACATTGAGATGTGCACATCTCTGCACATCTGTAGGTCAACCCCCATATCTCTGCAACAGCCCCTTAAGTACTGGAAGACTGCTATCATGTCACTGTTATCACAATATAATATATAAATGATATGATACATCCCCATATGATATCACAGAAGATTGCTATCACACCACGTACACATGAATATTCAGTTCAGGTTACAAGATTATACGGCAGCCTTCCTCCGTGTGGGTTTTCTGGAGACATCGATTTGGCTGCTTTCGGAAATTCAGTATCGGAGAAAGTATACTTAGGGTCTCCTCTACGAGAACTCCATATATAATCATTACCCCATTGCAATTCACATCTATATTTAATCAGGTTGCTGCAGGCAAGCCTTTCTTTTTCCCAGTCCACCCGAATGATTTAGGTACGGAAAAAAGAAATCAATCAGAGAATGACGAGGGGATGTCCATTTGGTGCTCGTGCCAAAGATCCTTACCGCATCGGTCGAGGGGGAAAAAAATGCCACTGGGTCAAGCTTCAGACAAACAGGAAACCTAGGGATTCAATATATAAACCCATCTTCCTTCAGTTCTTTTTTTTTTGTAAAAACCTAGAGCCCATTATATGCACCGCCTACCGAGTCATAGGCGCAAATGTATAAATACATATTTTTATGGCCATCTCAGTGGAGCAAGGCAGCCTACTGATATTAAATAAGTCACCTGCTACCCACCGTCTATGGTTGCTCCTCCAAATAATTTAAATATGACCTTATCCAGCGAAAGCCCTTTTTTATTCGAGAGAGGACTTCCATCTCCGCTTTTTTTCCTGGATTGTTTGTTTTGCTTAATGGTTTATCTGGGGCCATCTTATTGATTCGTGGCTATTTTAAAGGGGCCCAGGTCTGAAAAAGCAGCACGCAGAGAATTTCCCCCTGTATTTGCACAGTTTTCTTCTGCTAGTGCACATTCAGTTTGATGGAAGAGATTTTGCATTTCAATGTTTTTTTCCAAAAGGGGTAGAGAATTTTCGAAACTCGGTCTTGGTAGGGTGGGAAGATTACAATGATTTGAGCCATCAAGTCATTTTGGACTTCCAGAAACCATCAGTGGTGTACGGTTGTGCTCATAGCTTTATTTATTTGTGCCTTGGCAACTGGCAACTGCTTGGACACCATTAGATTGATATATGATCTGAGTCTGTGTTTTTCAACCTTGGCAACTTTAAGATAGTTGAACTTCAACTCCCAGAATTCCCCAGTCAACCATATATCTTAAAGCTGCCAAATATTGGTCTAGATTGACGGATGCTTATGGATTGAATGAATTTTACATGGTCACCTATCACGTGCATCCTATTTTTCTGTTGTGTTCTTGGTGGTGTTCTGTGAGTTTGCCCTTGTGATGATATTCCCTAGTTTAATAATGAAAGAAAAAGAAACAAACTTAGAGAATGCCTAGAACCCAACCATTTTATTTTCTCTTCTTGCCTTTCATTTATTTTAATCATTACAATACACCCCAATATTAAGATAGGTAGGTAGGTAGATAGATAGATAGATAGATAGATAGATAGATAGATAGATAGATGGATGGATGGATGGATGGATGGATGGATGGATGGATGGATGGATGGATGGATGGGTGGGTGGATGGATGGATAGGTAGGTAGATGGATGGATGGATGGATGGATGGATGGATGGATGGATGGATGGATGTGGATGTGGATGTAGATGTAGATATATCTGTTCAGGGAGTGGGGTTTGTTTTGGGTATTTTACTATTTTAAATATAACTATAAGAAAACATATAATGGGAAGATATATTGTATAATATTTATGGAAGAAAAAAGTGAGGAAAAAATGACTTGCAATCATCCTCGCACTTGTGACCATTGTGGTATCTCCATGATCGAAATTCAGACGCTTGGAAACTGACATGTACGAATGACAGTTGCACTGTCCTGTGGTCAAACGATCACCATTTGTAACCTTCCCAAATGGGTTCCCAACCAGGTAAGTCGATGCAGGAAGCCTTATTTGCTTCATGACCATATGATTCCCTTAACAAGCGTGACAAAAATGATGGTAACATTGGGCACAGCTGCAGCCTTGTTTAGCAGCAGAAATTCTGGTCCCAATTGTATTCGTAAGTGGAGGACGACTTCTACCTTCTGAATTTCAGCTTTTTCCCTTTTCCTCGGGGCAAGGAATTGATATAAACTGAATCTGTCAGGCCTCCACCCCATTTGTGCTAGGATCAGACCCACCCCCCACCCTTTAGGCATTAGGGGTGAAGAAGGGGGAGCCCAACCCGTCCAGCTGAAATGTCTCACTTTGATTCCAAACTTGAAAACTGGACACCGGGAGCCATTTATTTGAAAAGTCTCGGTTTTAAATCTGACATTTAAGTCCGTTTGAGAAAAAAAAAAGAATTTCTCTTTCAGAGAATAATAGGCTTCAGTCTCTCGCTCTCTCTTTTGGCATTCTTTTCAGGAGCCAGTTTTCCATAATACGAACTGCTGGACAATCACTTCTCCTTTAAATTATTTTTATTAACCGTACAGGCAATCATAGGTGATTTAAGGGTTTTTTTTTTCCCCTTTTGCCTTTCTCTCTCTCTCCTTCTCTTACTTTCCCTTTCAATTACTTCCATCCTAAATGCGAACAATAAGGGGACTCCATCAGACAACCACTGTAGGACTCCCAGAACTTAGATGGCATAGAGACAGGGGCATAGATAAAGACTAAACCTTTCTTCTCCTGTCCAGACAAAGCCTGTTTAATCTTGCCAAGCCCCAATCTCCTTTGCGTTGCCATTTAAACTTTAACCTAATAGTAACTTTCACTGGCTTAAATTCACAATTCAAAAGCATAGAGATAAAAATGTTTGTGCCTGAGAACAAAGCTTGGAAACTTCATGTTTTTATCCTGTTTCTTTTAAGTTTCTTACAGGATTGATTGATTAATTGATTGATTTCTCTTTTTTTCTCTTCCTTCCTTCCTTCCTTTATCTATCTATCTATCTATCTATCTATCTATCTATCTATCTATCTATCTATCTATCTATCTTTCTTTCTTTCTTTCTTTCTTTCTTTCTTTCTTCTTTCTTTCTTTTTCTTTCTTTCTTTCTTTCTTTCTTTCTTTCTTTCTTTCTTTCTTTCTTTCTTTCTTTCTTTCTTTCTTTCTCTCTCTCTCTCCCTCTCTCTCTCTCTTTCTTTCTCTCTCTCTCTCTCTCTTTCTTTCTTTCTTTCTTTCTTTCTTTCGCTGAATGTGAGAGTTCTGGATGTCCATCTCTTGATAGTACAGGATTTGAACAGTGGGAACGTTCAAAGAATTGAGTGGGGATTACTAAATTAAATATCCTAAAGTAATGGAACAACAATAATGGGTGTTAAATGAACCTATAACAGTAAGAGAAATAATACAGGGAATTTTTTTAAAAAAGCCAATCCGGAAAAACTCCTGAATCGTACCTGCACAGTATTACAAATTTTGACAATGAAAAGCGACTTTCCCCACCCAGCCACCCCCCGGAAATGATAATGAACAGTGTTCTACTAAAAGAATAGAACTGATTTTCCTTTAACACACAAAGAAGGTCAGGATCCAATTTTACCAAGGAATTGCTGCCCAATCTCATTGGTATCCTCGTTTTATAAATATTGTAAAATATCTGTAGCAATTTTCCAGTTTTTAACTGTCTTAATCCAAACAAAACAAGAAAACTCTCAATTCTTCTTTATTTCTCTCTCTCTCCCTCTCCCTCTCCCCCACTGTCTCATTTTTACAAGCTGAAAGTTGGATGCACAAACAGAAGGACAGACAAACAAACAGACGGATGGACAGGTGGACAGACAGATGGATGACTGTTAGACCTATGAGCAGACAACAATCGATCAAAAGGAAAAAGGAAAGAAAGGAAAAAAACCTTGTTGTATTATTATAGGATTTAGTGGAAGGAAAAGGGGACTTAGGGCACTCTATCCATAAGACCTTGGGATTGCACCCAAGTCACCTATTATAATCGGTACTATCTTTGCTTTCTTTTGCCACAGTCGTTCTACTTCTAATTATTGTTATTAGGTTCCAAATATTGATGAGATAAAATGAATGTAATTATTATTTTAGGATGTGTGTGTGTGTGTGTGTGCCCAACAAAACAAAAAAAGATTTTAGGAGGAACCCAAAGATGCTTTTTCAAAAAGGCAATGGAGTTTTTTGTTTTTCTTTGAGGACATTTCGCTTCTCATCCAAGAAGTTTCTACTTCAGAGCTAAAGAAGCTTCTTGGATGAGAAGTGAAACGTCTTCAAAGAAAAACCAGAAAGTCCATTTGCTTTTTGAAAAAACACCTTTGAAACAGCCATGACCTGGGATGACTAAGAATCTCCATAGACATTTCAGGAGGAACAACAGATACAAATATCCAAGCTTGTTCCATCTTTTACAGGGAGATTAACTGCCATAATTGGAATGCCCAGGTTTTACCAAAATTTCATTTTAGTTGTTGGTGTACCCTAGAGATGTTGAGATATGGAAGAATATCTCTAAAATAAAACAAAACAAGGAGAAAGATTGAGATTTAAGGGAGGCGAGAAGAGTGATTATCTAGCTTTCTTTCTCTTTCCATCATGGACCTTTTTCAAAGTGCTGTGATCACCTCAGCTGGTCTAAAGATGGGTTGCTACCTCCAGACAGATTGTTTAGGACACAGGACTGAATTTTCCAGACAGCTCAGAAGGACCTGTGCAAAAACAATCATCCAACGAGCACAGATCCCATTCACACAGCCTGCAGAGACCTTCTGAATGCAAATTGCAGCCAACAAAATGCTTTGCAAAACATTTATCCAATTCACAAAGGGGGGAAAAATGAGGACAGTCCTTCAAAATTGCCCATTTTTTAAAAAATTATTATTCTGGATAGTTGAGAATTTTGGACCATTGCACACCTGTGCAGAAAGGCAATGCTTCATTGTGTACATGACACCCTCTACGCTGAGCAATGACCTACTGGTTTTCTCCACCTTGCCATTCTTCCTGCTTCCTTTGCAAATGTTTCCAGCAGGGTTTTAGTTCTAGTTCTCAATAAACAGAGAATAGCAGTATTTTCCCCAGCTGGGCCTTCATTTCACCAAACCAGCACCAGATATCTGCCTGCCTAAATGGGCTAGAAAAATCCTAACTGCCTACCTATAGAGAATTAGCAAGGTCATCCTACTATGGTTGTGCAGTAAATTAATTCAACGCATCTTACTTTTGTGGCATCCTTGGTGCTTCCTGAGCCTGGTTGTTTTCTTGGAGGGTTTTTGCTCTAAGTTTTAAAAGCTTTAAAGTTTTTTTTACCCCTTTGTAATCCAGAAAGAATATTGACTCATCAAATGGAATTCTGTTACCCTGCAGCTTCGAAGAAAATCTCTCTTTACCTATAAATTAGTTACATCTGATGTCCAAGCAGGTGAGGGTCCAAGTAGATGACCAGGTTGAGCCTGAGGGAAGGGTCAAACATGTCATCAGTCAAGAGTCCCTTTGTGCCCACAAGAGATCTAAGTCCAGTCCATCTTGAATTCCGCTGACTCTTATCTACCACCAATTTCCTTTTGCTGTTAGTAGTTCAGATTCTTGTAGAGAGCTTAAGCTTAACAAATATTTTTTTAATACCCATTTCAACTGCCTGGATCTTCTGATAGTGAGCTTGAGTGAAATCCCTCAACTTCTAGCCACTCAACTCACAAGCTGAGTACAAAAATACTACTTCCTGCAATCTACTTATGAGGAGCAGCTGTTCAGAGTGCAAGGGGGAAATCTCATTATATCTCCTTTCTCAGGAATGATTGTACTAATCAGCGTTTACCAACTGGCCACTGATCTTCACCACAATGTCATCCCAGCTCCTTCATCGCAGACTTCTAGTTCCCCAAGAATCCTCACCAGAAGTTCAACCATCGGCAAGATTTGTTCCACAAACTCTTTTGCAAAAATAATTGGAGCATTCCAAAAAGCAAAACATCCACTAAAAGTTGAAAAGAGGAAAAAACTTTTCAGAAACTTCAAATCAGGCACAAGCAAAAGCTGGAAGGACTGATTATTATTATTTTTTTTGTTAAGGGGGAAAAGAAAGGGATTTACAATGCTAAAAGATTAGACAAAGATAACTAAGACAGGGTAATAGATCAAACACCAAGGCAAACCTTATAAAAGACATTCCAGTGTAAAGAAAAGAAACATCAAGATGTATGGAGAAGGTTATTAGGGTGCCTTTTAAGTGTTTCAAGTTGAAGGGAGTTTTTCACATCTCAATGGCATCTTTAATGTCCTCCTTCCATTATTGCATGTCATCAAGAAGAACGAAGCTCAAGATAAGCATTCATTACCTGGTCTCCTTCCTCAACTTTTGATTCCTTTCATACACTCTTTAAAACAAAATGCAGAATAGTTCACAAAGCCCTCTTACATCCTTAGGAGGCAAAGATAAAAGAGAACAGAAAGAGCATAATTAAAATACATTGCTCCCCGTACAAAGTGGGATTGACAGGGTTCATCAAATAGCTTCTTAAGCTCTTTAGAAAAATAGTTGCACGAAGTTCAGAGCAACCACCTATACAAACAAGATTCAGAATATGAACTTTTCTGGCATCAAGTACAGATTAGCTTCAATAATGCCTCTCTTTTAGTAACATTCCCTGAAATGAGAACAAAAGATAGAAACTTGGGCTCCTCGTTTAGGTCAAAGGACCAACTTTCTTGGCTGGTCTTCTCCCTCCAATTACCACGGTTGATCATTCCATAAGCTAACTTTGAAGAATTGCTTATGTTCACCTATTATTGTTTGCCCCTGTTTTTAAGTACAAAAGGAATGATCTTGTTTTTCTTTATCCTATTGATTGGCACATTTGGTCAGCAAAGGGTTATGTTTGCAGAAGTGTTTTCCAACACAAAACAAAGCTTGCCACAGTTTCAAAGCAAGTGAGCAAATGCTTGGCTTCGTCTAAAATTGTGATCTGATGGAGAGACGTCTTTGCTGGGCGGGAATATTTCATAAATATTCTGTAAGGTTCCATGGTTTCTCCTTTTTAAGTTCTCATTGGTGGGTTTGTGCTAAATGATCAGTTCACTGGAGCACTACAGAGAACAGAACAGAACAGAACAGAACAGAACAGAATAGAATAGAATAGAATAGAATAGAATAGAATAGAATTCTTTATTGGTTAAGTATGACCGGACACATAAGGAAATTGTCTTGGTGCAAATGCTCTCTGTGTACATAAAGAAAAGATACTTTCATCAAGAATCATCAGGTACAACACTTAATAATAGTCATAGGTATAAAAAGGGTACAATAAATGGTCTTTGGAAGATTCTTCCTGATTACTGCAAAGATTTCACACCTCACCCTTCTCCTACCCGTTTTGTTTCACAAGAGACAATCATTCTTCTTGGATTATAGCACCCGATATATTAGCATTGCACGATCCCAGTGCATTGCCAACCATCTTTAGAAGATGGTTCTCTTCCAAAGCTGTTTTTGCCAGCATCACAAGCGCACACTACAAATAAACAAACCTGAACACCTCCCCCGCTTCCATCCATCCCTCCCTGTTGGAAGAGAAGAATTCAAAAATGGCAAGTGGCAATTGAATACCTGGATGGGCAAGACTTCAAGGGTCTCAGCAAATAGCTCAAGAACGTCAGAGGATGCAAAAAAGCAGCCCTTGTAGAAGGAGAAGACCATCTGTAATTACGTCCAACTGATTCTGCATGACAATCTCCAAAGGGACCAGCCTTTCAAAATGTTCACTGGATGGTGGGGAGAACTTGCAACACAGCCAGGCAGTGCCACAACCCTGAGTTCTTGTATTTTCAGCTTGGTAACCAGCTTTGAGATTGAGAGAGAGAGGGGGAGAAAGCTACTGGTGCTACTGCTTCTTTTCAGGGAGGTGTTCTCATCACTTTATTCTTTAACTAGGCCAGTGTTTCTTAGGCTCAGTGACCTTAAGTTGTGTAGACTTCAACTCCCAGAATTCTTAGAACGCTACCTTGGGAATTTTGGGACTCAAAGTCTGGGAATTGAATTCCACACTCCTTAAAGTGATTATGGTTGGGAAAAACTAAACTAGATTAAAACTGGGTCTTTTGTACAAGTCTATGTTACAGGCACTGAGTAAATATACATTAATCTGTCAACACCATTCTTCCTATTTATGAATCTGTCATTTTCAATTAATTCTGGTTTGTTCTTTTTCTGTCTGTAATTTTTCTTTCTTTGAGAGAGAGAGAGAAAAAAATTGAGCTAAAAGTGGGTGCAAATTCTTTTGGTGTGCATAAATACATAAATAGAAGAAACAGCGTCTTCTTTTAATTGAAAAATTGATTATTGAATTCTTAATTGTTCTTTCCTTCTTTGTCTTTCCATTACACGAACCAATTGCTACAAGCTTTTCTAGAAGATACTAATTCTTACCACATATGTATTTCATTACTGTAGTTTCTTTTATCTATTTTAACCTGGAATTAGACCCTATATTTTATTATTCTGTTTTATTATATTTTATTTTATTATCTTTTGAGATGGCTAATCAGTGAATAAACTACTGCTACCACTCCACTAGAAAAGAAATACCTGAATAAATAAAAGATGACAGCTTAGAAAATCCTCATGAAGTTTCATCTCAACCCAAGATATTCACATCCAAATCCAAAGTGTTGCCTCTCCCTGGATCTGAGAAGCAGAGAGGTTGGTGTAAATTTAGTGGCTGTTGTAGAAAGATGAGTTGGTACAGTTCACTTTTAATAAAAGATGGTAGAAGTGGGAATTGTAACAAAATCTTGGAATGTGCAGTATTTCTGATCAGTGTGTCAGCCAGCCAGTTAGTCATGCTTTCTTTAAGAACTGGGATATATTTATTTTCCTCTGATTTTCCTAGATGCAATGAGGCAGGCTGGGGTAGACATGTATTTTGTAGTCCTCCAAGGTTGATCCTTATATACAATGGTGCCACATCCAGTGTTCTTTTTTTCATGCCCCCACCCATGCTATCATCAAGCATATATTTATTTTTTTTCTGCAATGTGGGATCTACAACTAAGATGATCAGGAACTTCAAAAAGGGAAACCGTACCATTTGCATGTTTTAAAATCCAAACAATTGCTATTTTGAAAAAAAAAAACAATAATACTGTAGGCTTGACAGAATCATCTTTCCATTCTTTAAACTAAATAAAGGATATTTTTTCCCTTTAAGTTTTTAAAGAAAACTCTTCACATTAAAGCCCCCTCCAGAATACTTTTGTGGATAGAAGACTTTAAAAAAAAAAAAGCTTTCTCTTTAAATTAGAAAAAAAAAAAAGCAGTTAGAAAGAGTTTTTTTAAAATGCCTTGACAAGATCAGTAGGGGATGCTCTCTGCCTAACAAGGCAAGGCTGGAACACCAGAGAGGTAGAGCAGGTCAAAAATGCCAAATATGATAGAAAAACTGTATGATCTGACAGAAGCAGCCCCGGAGACTGGAGACAAAGACTGAAAAGAAGTGAAAAGACCGGCGCTCGAGAGATGGCGCTGGGCTAGAGAAAGAAGATGCTTTCTCTAGCGGAGAGGAAGGATAAAACCCATGGACCCTACATGAGCCAACGTTTGAGAGGCAAAACTGGTTGCCAATTGCATTTAATTATTCAATCTCATGGAGTAACAGACCTGGAACCAGGGCAGGGGTAAAAAGAAAAGAAGAAGAAAAAGAAGAAAAAGAAAAGATCAAAGCTGCACTTGAGTGTGTATGTATGTATGTATGTATTTATGTATGTATGTATATGTGTGTGTGTGTTTGTGTATATGTGTGTGTTTGTGTCTGTGTCTGTGTGTCTGTTTGTGTGTGTGTGTGTGCAAAAAGAGGAGAGAGAGAGAGAGAGAAAGAGAGAAGATGAAAGGAGAGGAAGCAACTTTGCAAAATCTGTTGGGGCCAGGCAGACAATGAACATGGGGGCGAGAGGAAGTGGAGAGCTGGTCGAAAGAAAATAAGGGATAGGGGGAGAAGGGAGTGAAAGAAAGCCCACCCAAGCATGTGCAGAATCAAAGTGAAGATGTTCAAACCAAGTCAGATCAGGAGCAGATAAAGTGAAGTTTTCTTTTTTTTAAAAAAAAAAAATCTATGTGTTATGAAAAGGGACAGGGGTAGGGTGGGTGAACAAGGAGAGTGATATGCGGGGCACGATGAAACAGGGGCTGGAAGAATCCGTTGTGATGTGGCACAAAAGACCATGTCAAAAGTGCAGAAAGAGAGTCGGGCGGATGGGAAAGGCTGCAGCAAGGGAAATCTGGAGAGGAAGGAGACAGAAGCGATCGGCCAAAATACCATTCAACCCCTGAACAATGGGGAAAAAATGGGGGGGATACTTGTAAAATCATCCCAAGTCTGACCTATTTGGGCTGCAATGACCTCCTTCAGTCCCTCAGTAGTGGTGGCATCTGGAGAAACACCTATCTCTGTTTAATGGGTCATTACTGGAAGAGAGGTAAAGGGGAAGCTGTGGCTCAGGGGTTAAGATGCTGAGCTTGTCGATCAGAAAGGTCAGCAGTTTGGCGGTTCGAATCCCTAGTGCCGCGTAATGGAGTGAGCTCCCGTTACTTGTCCCAGCTTCTACCAACCTAGCAGTTTGAAAGCTTGCAAAAATGCAAGTAGAAAAATAGGGACCACTTTGGTGGGAAGGTAACAGCGTTTAGTCATGCCGGGCCGGCCACATGACCACGGGAGACGTCTTTGGAAAGTGCTGGCTCTTCAGCTTTGAAACGGAGATGAGCACCACCCCCTAGAGCCGGAAACAACTAGCACCTATGTGCAAGGGGAACCTTTACTTTTACCTTATTTGAAGAGAGGTGGCCTTGTGACTCAGTGGTTAAGACCCTGGACTTGTCAGCTGAAAAGCCAGCAGCCTGGTTTGAGTCGCGAGTGCCACATGAAGGGATGAGCTCCCATCCTCACACCAGCTCTTGCCCACCTAACAGTTTGAAATGTGAGTAGATAAATAGGTACCACCATGGTAGGAAGGTAACAACACTCCCTGACATCACACGGAAATGTCTTCAGTCAGCACTGGGTCAATGGTCTTGAAATGGAGATGAGTAACACCCCTTAGTGTTGGCAATGACCAGCGGAGTAAAATCTGCAGGGACTCATTTACTTTTTATTGGAAGACAGAGAAGATGGGATCTTCCCTTGGAAGAAGGAGAAGGAAAGATGTAGCTCTGTTGCCTTGAGGTCATCTCTCAGTTGACCCTTAAAACAAGGACTGCATGATGACAGCAGAATTGCTTGTTCCCACGGGTCCAATTTCATCAGGTGGTTCGCTAGATGCCCAAGTCAAAATCAGAATAACAATCTAAGGTCAACTCTGGAACAAATGTCCAGAAACAGAAGACGACTCAGGAAGAAGCTTGATGGATCAGGCCCATGGAGCATCAACTCCAATATTCAGCACATGCTTTCAAGAATCTCCCATAGGTTGACATCATCCATGGACACCAGCAGATGCTGCTTCGAATATTCTACCTGCAGTTCCCTGAAGCCAACACAATCTAAGCCCTTACTCAAGGCACATATTCAAATTAAAGCATCCCTGATAGACCCGGCATATTGATGCTTGAAAACATGTAGTTGTGAAGAGCCCATCAACCCTCTGTATAATTGGTCCCACTGTTGAACTGTTCTCACTCCCTAAAGTTCAACGGAGTCTGCTTTCCTTACTTGTGAAAGCCATTATTCTGTGTCTTGCCCTCAAGGATGAATGAGAATGACCTTGAAAAACGTAATGGTCTCTCAACCTGGTCATCTTTACTCAAGGCTAAAGATATGCAGCTTCCTGAATCTCTTCTAAGACTTCTGTCCAATTCCCTGATCATCTTCATTGCTGTTGTCTGCACCTGTTCTCATTTCTCTGAATCGTCCTCCTTTTTCTTCCCCAAGCACCATCCTCAACTTTATATACTTCAGCAAATCTATAAAGACTCTTCCGATAGAGGAGCGATGAACAGGCCAATCCTACATGAAATTGTCCAGCCACCTTTGAAAACTATCTGAGGTATATTACTGAATAATTACATAACAAAATGCTTTCCTCTACTGATAGTGAATAGGGGTCAGTGGCTAAAACGCTTGTCGATCAGAAAGGTCGGCAGTTTGGTGGTTTGAATCTCTAGCACCGTGTAACGAAGCTCCTGTTACTTATCCCAGTTTCTGCCAACCTAGCAGTTTGAAAGCATGTAAAAAATGCAAGTAGAAAAATAGGGACCCACTTTGGTGAGAAAGTAACAGCGCTCCTGTTCCAACCCAAACCTGGCTCCACGAGAGTAAACACAAGACAAAAGTAACAGCACAACCTTTTACTGTTTCATTTACGAATCCTGTTTCTTCACAGATAAAAGGCTGCTTCCAACTAATTAGCTCTGATAAGGAAGAGCCTTGCCAGTTTTTGCAAGGCTGCCAAGAACACCAGATAAAGTTACTAAACAGTAAATCAAAGAGTCTCCAAACACCAACTCAGATATTCTAACGTCCACCAGGCTCGAGTATCAAACTTCTTTGCCTTCTGCACTCCGGTTTCTCAGTTGGCTTTTATCTTCTCGGGGAGGGGCCATTACCTTGCAGGCTTACTCCTGAGTTGCCCGTGTTGCTGCAGCTGCTCTTTCCTTCGAGCAGCCCTGCATGCACACACACTGGGCACAGGCTCCTCGGGGTCCTTTTCATCACTGCTGCCAGCCTACACAAACTCCAAAGGCAGTATTCCACTCCCTGATGGTCCTGGCCCCATCCCTGCATCACACGCAGGCCCCTCATCTGAGTCCTCGCTCTTCGAGACCTCAGCCGTCCGCACCTGCTGCCAGTGAATCACAACAGTTCCATGTGCCTTTGATCATGCCAGCCACATCACCACAGAGACGTCTTCGGACAACGCTGGCTCTTCGGTGACAGAGATGAGCACTGCCCCCTAGAGCCAGAAATGACTAGCACATATGTCTGAGGGCAACCTTTACCGTTACCTTACAACATCATTCTGAGGCCGCATATTTTGCGTAATTCTCCCCTCCTGCGTTTAACAGAGAAGAGGTTTTGAAGATACATCCAGTTCCTAAGGAACCATATCTTCATGGTCAGAGGCTGTCTGTTTTTGGTACGTGGTTTCCAGCCATGTGTGAAACTGGTTGTGTAGTTCTGCTTGCTTGCTCTAATTCCTGTTCCTGCAGCTGGCATAAGATAGTTAATCTCCTTGCAGTTAGTATCAACATGCTCAGAAAAAGAGGGGAAACCTATCCCTTATTTTAAGGTTTTTTTTAATCCTGCCTTTCTTATTTTTATAAATAACTGAAGGTGATGAATGTATCTAATGATTCTTCCCCCCATAAAACAAACCAGGGAGGTGAGTTGGGGTGAGAAAGAGTGCCTGGCCCCAAATCACCCAGCCATCTTTTGTGCCTAAAATGAGACTAGAACTCATTGTCTCCACATCACCCAGCCAGATTTCATCCCTAAGGCGGGACTAAAATTCACCATCTCCTGGTGATTGGCCAAAAGTTACCCAGCCGCCTTTCATGGCTAAGGTGGGACTAGAACTCACAATTTCCTAGTGATTGGCCCTGTCACCCAGCTGGCTTTCATGCCTAAGGTGGAACTAGAACTCACAGACTCCTGGTGATTGGCCCCAAATCATCCAAATGACTTTCATACCTAAGATGGGACTAGAACTCACTGTCTCCTGGATGATGAGAGGAACTTGCATAATATCAAGAGAGAAAGAGATAAGTAGTGAAAGATGAGGAAAAAATAACCATCTTAAGCACCAGGCCTGCAAATTCCCAAATTATAAAATGACCAGAATGGCTGGCTTAAACAGGATCATGGAAACAGAAGAGGAATCCAATGAATCCAGTAAAAAAAAGTGTATCTTCTGCATAACACATGGTGTGAACCGCGTTTTTCAATTGCATCTCAAGCATAGAGTTGTGAATGTGTGTGATAGGGATTGCGGGTATTGCGGGAAGCTATTATGCCCCATATTTTTTTATCTAGGTGTTTTTTTTTCAAATACTGCACCCCTTTCAGCCAGTCTCGCTAACCAGCTTGTTTGCAGCACAATTACGTGCTGAATGGCGTAGGAAGTTATTAAAAAATACAGCTGGCTCGTCGCAGAAAAGCAACATTTCAAAGCAATTATTGTGTTTTCATAGCAAAAAGGTTACATGGAAGGGCAGATTGTAGGTGAATAGGTCTGGAATCAAAACAGTTTTCCTCTTTTCTTTCTCGCCTCGCCTTACCTCTCATGCAACCGTTTCACATTTGCAGATGAAATGTTAAACGTGAGGCTAAAAATTAAAATTAATGTGGGGCTTGTTTGTTATATTCTTAAAGCCAGGGAACGCTTCGGGGGATAATATGTAGGTTGCTACTTCCTATAACCTTCTATTAATATGCATTTCGGTGGGGAAGAAAAGGGGTTTTGTTTGGTTTTGTTTTTTAGAGGAGAACTTTGAAGGTCCAGAATGACTACAAGGAATATCAATCCTTCCATTCCCCACCATTCAGCCGGTACTGAAGATGCTTCTTGGATGAGAAGTGAAATGTCTTCAAGAGAAAAAAAAAACAAGGAAAGCCCAGGTGCCTCTTGAAAAAACACCTTTGGGACAACCATGTCTTGGATGACTGAGAATCTTGACAGACATTGCTGTAATTTATCATGGATTTCCGCTGACATGATCTTCTAGTGTTCCTAGATGCATAAGTTTTGTGCAGTTCCATTGCATTATTGGAGTTCTTCTGATTTTTCCACAATCTTGAGCTCTGTTCTTTTTTTCTTGTGCAAGACTGCACCACATTTTTGTTCAATCTGTCTCAAGCAATACCTGCAGACTTCAATGGATAATTAGAACTGCAGAAAAAACCATTTGCCACAAACCTGCCTTCCACTGAGGACCTGTATACTGCACGAGTCAAAAAGAGGGCTGGGAAAATATCTACAGACCCCTCACATCCCGGACAGAAACTGTTTTAACTCCTTCCCTCAAAACGACGTTTGTGTCTAGTTATTCTGCACACCAGAACAACTAGACACAAGGACAGTTTTTTCCCAAATGCCATCACTCTGCTAAACAAATAATTCCCTCAACACTGTCAAACTATTTACTAAGAGTGTATTATTATTATTATTATTATTATTATTATTATTATTATTCTCATCCTTTCTATTACCTATCTCTTCCAACTTATAACTGTGTCGCTTATATCTTTATAATTTATATTGTTGTATTTGTTCCCTAGTATGACTTGATTGCTTATTAGTAACCTATGACTATCACTAAGTGTTGTATCTTATGATTCTTGATGAATGTATTTTATTTTTTCTTTATTTACACTGAAAGCTTATGCACCAAAGACAAATTCCTTGTGTGTCCAATCACACTTGGCCAATAAAGAATTCTATTCTATTCTATTCTATTCTATTCTATTCTATTCTATTCTATTCTATTCTATTCTATTCTATTCCCTTCCCTTCCCTTCCCTTCCCTTCCCTTCCATCCCATCCCATCCCATCCCATCCTATCCTATATTCCTAGGGTAGCTCGTTTTGCAGCCACTATGACATGCTTCCCAAGCTGTTTGCTGTATGGAAAAATACCGCACGCAACAAGTCAACTAACCATTTTAAAAAAATGCCCTGGAATGTTTAATTTAAAAACAAGGAATCACAATCAAACCTATAGCACCTTGTGGGATGGCCCAGAGATGCCTTTTCAAAGTGCTTATTGTTAGTTGCAGAAACAAATGCTTGGAATTACTAGGACTGAGTTACTTGTGCACTCAAGATTCAAATCACATAAAATAAAAATACCCTTGCACATTTGAAGCCATAACTATTAGAGAAGCTGTACTCTGAAGCCTGGAGATGGCTACTAGATGAAAATTCATTAGATGTTTTTATGTGTGTGTATGTGTGTGCGTGATGGCTGCTTCTATGAAGAAGTATAGTGATGTATTTTTTTTTCTTTCCTTAGCCAAATGGACATAGATTTAGTTGCAAAATTCCCATCAAAACTAATGGGAATCATGCAGTTCAATTCATGCACATTCCACCAAAAATATGCTCCCTAATGAGTTATCATAAAATGACCTTTTGCGACATAAAATACAAGTTTCTTTGCATTTAAAAAATGCTAACTGTTTAACCGCTTAAGCTCCGGATTTACTGCTTTCTTTCGGAGCCTCTAGTCTTTGTTTTTCACCACATCATAAATTCATAAGAAAATAGGACATGGAATGTATGCTGGCTATGTTCGCCATCTTGAGTTATTTGTAAAATAAAATATTTGCAAAAATGATAACGGTGGGATACAAATAGATAAATAAAACTTGAATTAATGTAAAGCCTAATATGTAACTGGTTCTCAATGGAGATTCTCACCCAGAGCATAAGTGTCCCAAAGGTGTTTTTTCAAGAGGCAACATTTTTCTTGAAGATGTTTCATTTCTCATCCAAGGAGCTTCTTCACTTCTGACTGAATGGAGGAGAATAGAAAGATTTATATTTCTTGCAGTCGTCTGGTCATTAGTACCCTCTCTGAGAATCATTGAGGCCACTTAGAGTTTAATCTGTGCCCTCAGGGTCACCTGAATAGTGCAAATGGATGTGAAATTACTGAAAACACTGGTTTGTAAACAGGAATTAGGTGAGGTCATATCCTTCCTACTCTGTTGAGAGAGGCTGTTCAATTTTAGCGTGGAAAGGCCTCTTTAATCCCTCTTTCAAACCAGTGGACCTTTGTGTCCAGAACTAGTATAATTGGGCGTAATATGTTCTGGTAATAACGGTAATATGTAACTGGCTGTATTTGCTTGGTTGCCATTTTGTACTTTGGGAAGCTAAGTTGATCCTGTTGTCTTCTGTGTGACACTGGATGTCATATCATTTGCACAATTAGCCATGGTGTAATTTAGCATTCTCACTTTTTCCTTCATGCTTTCCCCCAAAGCACCAAAAGGCCAGACAAGGAATAATGGATGGGAATTGATCAAGAAGAGATTCAACCTGGAAATAAGGAGAAAATTTCTGACAGTGGGAACAATCAACCCATGGAACAGGAGTTGCCTTCAGAATTTGTGGGAGCATCATCCCTGGAAGCTTTCAAGAAGAGATTAGACTGCCACCTGTCAGAAATGGTGTAGGATCTCCTGCTTGGGTGGGGGGTTGGACTAGATGACCTACAAGGTCCCTTTCAACTCTGTTAAATCTGTTAAAAGAGCAAACCCGGTCGAAGCTGTCTCCTTGGAGGCCTGTTTTGATCTCCTATAGCGTAAGCCCCACTCTTTTGCCATGTTCCGACTTTTAGATAAATGATATCTTGCTTTTTTAGCTGTTAAGAGCTTTTAGCTGGGGGCTGAATCTTCCCTAACCTGTTCCCCCTATAATTTGAGCACTTTTGTTGAGAGAAGCAGAAGCTGTTATTATAAATAGCAACAAACATTTCCTTAGCAATACGAACTGTTCAAGAGTAGAACACCGGAATAACTTGGGAGGTGGAATAACTTGCTTTTGATGGAGGCATGGAAAGAGAAGCCAAATGGCCTTTGGGTTGCTGTAGGTTGTAGGGCAGCTAGTCCTCAATTTACAACCAAAGTTGAGGCTCAAACTTTCTGCTTGTAAGTGAGAAATATATTAAGTCAGTTTGGCCTTAAAACCTTTCTTGCCACCGTTGTTAAGTGAGTCTCTACAGTTAAATTAATAACATGGTTGTGTTGTGGTTAGCTGGCAGCAAGTGTGGACAGCTGAGGAGATGAGGGGCCAGGACCATTAGGGAGTGGACTGCTGCCTTCTGAGATTGTGGGGGCTGGCAGCAGCGATAAGGAGGTTCCTGAGGAGCCTGTGCCAAGTGCGCGTGTGTGCAGGGCTGCTTGTAGGAAAGAGCAGCTGCAGCAGCACAGGCAACTCAGGAGTAAGGCTGCAAGGTAATGGCCCCTCCTTCAAGAAGATAAAAGCCAGCTGTGAATCGGACGTTCTTTGCAGGAAGCAAAGACGTTTTGAAACTCCAGCCTCGTGGACATTGCAGTATCTTAAGTTGGTATTTGAAGACTCTTCTGTTGTAAAATGTCAAGCACTGTCAAACGGTATATAAGTCTAATGCTATTGCTACTGCTATTAAACCAGAACAGAACAGAATAACAGAGTTGGAAGGGACCTTGGGAAGCTAGTCCAACCCCCTGCCTAGGCAGGAAACCCTACACCACTTCAGACAACCGGTTGTCCAATGTCTTAAAAACTTCCCATGTTGAAGCATTTGCAACTTCTGGAGTCAATTCGTTCCACCGATTCATTGTTCTAACTGGCAGGAAATGTTTCAAGACTGCTTCTCTCCTTGATTAGTTTCCATTGCTGCCCCAATTGTAAACGCATGTGACATCCCATCTTAATTTTTCATTTGATATTCTTTAGCTTGCAATAGTTTCATTATTATGAATTACAGATTCCCCCCCCTTCCCCCCAATTCTAACCTGGAGCATTTAATAACTGCTCCCGGCATCTTTTGTCCTCTCAAGTTCAGTTGTTATCGGGCCCCAATAAGTCACAGGAAATCCCATATTTTCAAAACTAGACAGTTTCAGGTCACCTCTTGCTCACTGAAAAATGATGTGTTAAATCCCAAAGTCAATGAAGGAAATCTATTCCTTAAAGTCAATGCAAGTTTTACGCATCTAGGGATCCAAGGATCTAAAGAAATAATCCAATCCATGGAAAGTACTTTTTTAAGTCTTGTTGGCATATGGAAGGGAGAAATTCAAGGACTTAGTGGACATTGGAATCTTTGGTTGACTGCATCACCTGTTTCGTTTGGAAAGCTTCAGGTGCGTCATATCAGTTCCCTTCAATGGAGAGGTTAGTAGGGGAAGTCAGAAAGACTGCAGAAGACTGGTGGACACAGAGGGGGACACACTTCTTCACTTCACCCTTCTCCCTTCAGAAAAATTAAGGAAGGGTTGATATGAGAATTTCACTAAAGAGACATTTCAAATGCAAGTTCTCTTTAATTGAAGATAATGAAAACTGAGTGTTTTTTTTTCTTCTTCTTAAAGTAGGACAGTCTTTCCACAGAGTGCTAGTTCTTAATATAGAGCAAAGGAGAATTATTTATAAATTGCAGGGTTGGCTGAGAAAAAGTTTTGAACACAGACATACAGACACACTGTCTCTACCTCCATCTCTATATATGTATATCTATATCTATCACCAATTTATCTCATGCATCCATCCATCCCTATATCCTATCCTATCCTATCCTATCCTATCCTATCCTATCCTATCCTATCCTATCCTATCCAGAGGTGGTATTCAGAAGGTTCTGACCCGTTCTGGAGAACCGGTAGCGGAAATTTTGAGTAGTTTGGAGAACCAGCAAATCTCACCTCTGACTGGCCCCACCCCCCTCTATTCTCTGCCTCCCGAGTCCCAGCTGATTGGCTGGGTCTTTTTTTGTTGCCCTGCACAGGAGAATGGAGCTGGAAAGCAGGTTAGTGGAGTGAGGAAGGAATGGGGATTTTGCAGTATCCTTCCCCTGCTATGCCCACCAAGCCATGCCCACTGAACCGGTAGGAAATGTTTTTGAATCCCACCACTGATCCTATCCTATCCTACCTTTCCCTATCCTACCCTATCCTTCCTACTACTTACCTTATATCTCTGCCTGTCTGCTTGCCTGCCTGCCTGCCTGCCTGCCTGCCTGCCTGCCTGCCTATCTATCTATCTATCTATCTATCTATCTATCTATCTATCTATCTATCTATCTATCTATCTATCTATCTGTATGTCTGTCTGCCTGCTATCTATCTCTGACCTACCTAACTGCCAATAAATCTACTTACCTTGCATGTACAACTCCAATTTTCCAGTAGCAGAAGGAATAGGATGATACACAGGACAGACCTACAAGAGCTCCATTGCTTTTGCTAAAACAAACAGATAAACAAACAATTGAAGCTGCCATCTTCCTTCTCCTTAAAGCAGAAGGATGGTTTTCAAACTAAGTCTCTGTGGGGTTATATTGCTATCTGTGCAGTAGCAATCAGAGAACATATGGGAGACATTGGCAAATCTTATTCCAAAGTAGGAAACCAACTGATGATGTTGCGATCAAGAAAATTCCAAACCTAAGGAAAGCGTTTGTGTTTCCATGACACCAAGTGAAAAACAGAACACTCCTTTCTTTATGAAAAACAAGAAGAAGAACAAAAAACATATAGGACATGAGACTATTTTGGCAAGTTTGAGTCCACAAATGCACGCCACCCTCTCAGGTTCTAAGCAACCCGATAAGATGATTTATTCTGAAATCCTGAACTGAAAAGGGGGAAATTGCAGTATAGGCTGTTACAAGATTTCTCTCCAATCATCTACTGATTTTTCTAAAGTGTCTGTAGTAGGCTTGGGTTTATTCGTTGAGGCTTTTGTTCATGTGAATGTAAAGCTCTAAGAAACAGGGAAGGGAAAATAATGAAATCTACATATTGCAAATTTCTCCTCTAGGCTAATTTTTAAAATAGAGCAGAATTTTGCCCTGATTATATCTACCCAACTCTCTGCATTAAGTTACGTTTAGGTATGAAGTTATATTTTGGTTCAAAGAAAGCACCTCCAGTTCAGTTGGAAATCAATGTTCGTCACCATCTTACTTTTACTAAATCATGGTCAGATAGCGAAGGTAGATAGATGGTAATTCCCTTCCTAACACCTTTGTTACAAAACACTTCATATTTTTTCAAATTCATTGGCTACCTAGTGAAAAAAGAGGAACTCATTGGAAAAGACCATGATCTTGGAAAGGCTGAAGGCAGAAGAAGGGAGAGATGGTGAAATAGTGTGTTCAACACAATGAACATGAGTTTGGGCAACCTCTGGGAGACAACGGGGGAAGGGAAGGACCTGGTGTACTGTGGCCCATGGAGTTGCAAAGAGTTGGACACAACTTAGTAACTGAACAACCACAAACCGCTGAATAGAGATGGGATATGTTCACTGGTTGAGAACCATTGATGGGATTCAGCCGGTTCGCACAAGTTTGATAAAAACCGGTAGCTAATTTTTTTTGCTGAGTTTGGCGAACCGGTCAGACGTGTTTCACCCCTGCTGGAGAGCCCCCGTTGCTGCCTAAGGGCCACCACCTCTGAGCTCTGCAAGCTTCCAAGGTCCGGCCGGGATGAGCAGTTCCTGGAGTGCACACGGGGTCAGCTGCAGTGCGGCTGCGCTCTGGGAGAAAAGTGGTTTGGTCTTTTTGGAGGTGGTGGGATCTGCCCTGCAACCCGGCTTGAATTCCACAACTGCATAGACCAATGATGGCGAAACTTTTGGTTGTGGTGTGCCAAAAGCGTGTGTGTACCGGCACCCACAATGCAATGCACCCTGCCCCCCCTCCGTGCATGCACATGCAATACACCTACCCATCCTGTTACCTGTATTGTGCATGCGTGCGCCTCCCAGCTGATTTTTGGCCCATTTGAGGCTGTTTTCGCCCTCCCGGAGGCTCGAGGGAAGCCTTTGCAGCCTTTGGAGGCTGAAAACCGGGCCCGTTTTGGCACTTCCGATATTTCTGGAAGGCCCATTTTTCAGCCTCCTGAGGTTGCAAGGGCTTCCCTTGAGTCTCCAGGAGGGCAAGAACGGCCTCAAATAAGCTGAAAATCAGTTGGGAGGCGCACGCATGCGCAGTGCAGGTAAGTTTGGCTGGGGCTTGCGTGCCCACAGAAATGGCCCTGCGTGCCACCTGTGGCCATAGGTTCACCATCAGGGGCATAGATGGTCTAAAAGGATAAAAGGATCATCTACCTTTCATCCCTTAGCAGAGATCAACTAGAGACTTTTGCTGGGGAAAAGCTTCAGTTATTTGTAGTTTGATCAGGCCGTCGCAGGGTTTTAAAATGTCTTTCTAAGAAACTACAAAAACAGCAATAATGGCTTTGCCTTCCTACCAACCCCATTGAGATAATGCCCAAAATGTCCCTGAATTACCTGCCTGTGATTCTTAGGCTGTGGGTCAAGGGCAAACGTGTGTGTGTGGTTTAGTGCCCAATTTGGTATAATACAACTTGCAAAGATGCTCTCCAAGAAGCAGGAATGAACTAAAGGAGGTGATACGCTATCATTATTCTAAAAACTTGTACAGCGGCATCTCAGGATGTGTGTGTTCATAGGAAGGCCGGGCCAAAATCACCCTCACCACAGTTCTTCATATTCTCATTCACTTGCTTCTTGCTTCTTGAAATGATTAAAGGGATGTAGAATACTTGGACCTGCTTTTTCATTAAAACCAGCCCTGATCGGTGACAACATAGGATGGCCAAATGGTTGTTTGCTCTCCCAATGGTTGTCTCTCCCTGTGGGTCCACCAAAAAGGCAGGGAGGTAGGACGCTTTCTCCAAATTATTTGCAAAACCTCGGCCACCAAATTGGGTCAGGGAAATGCCTATTTCTTGGAGGGAGGAAGCTACTTTAGGCCTGCCATTTTGACATTCGCATTGGGAAACCGATGCCAATAACCCCCAGCCTGGAGACACATATGTGGTCTCTTGGCTGCCTCAGAAGATGGCCATCTGCTCCAATGGCTTCCTGCCCACCCAGGTTGCCTTTGGGAATGTGTGCTAGCCAGTGATTGGCTCAAGGATGTTTTGCAAACTGGGTCAGCCTGAACCTCATTTTGAGGAAGGCCTAGGAGACAAATGCATTTTACAGACATTGTTGGTATCTTTATGGAAAAGCTGTAAGGGATCATTTCAACGTTCAGTAATATTGTGTTGGAGAAACTCTACTGAATGTGTGGGTCACCGGCAGAAAAATTGCTTTTGAAGAAAATACAAATAGGGGAATGGTTAATAACAAAATATCCTTCTTGCTGATGGCAGTTCTCCATCTTAATTCTAATTTCTACCATTTGGGGACACATTTGAAAATGAATCCAGCATACAAGCAGAGACTTCCTGTTTTTCTGAGGTAAACTGGCTTGATGTCCTATCTGGTATTCTTTAAGGTAAGATTGAAGAAGTTAACGATTACGCCAACTACTTTTTGTTGAAAATGGCAATAGCGACATCAATAAGACTAATATATATCATCCCATAGTGCTTTACAGCACTCCTTGAGCAGTTTACAATGTCAGCATTATTTGCATATTTTCTTCCAACAATCTGGGTCCTCATTTCACTGAACTCGGAAGGATGAAAGGTGGAGTCAACCTTGAGCCGGTCAGGATCGAACTCTTGGCTGTGAGCAGCATTAGCCTGCAATACTGCATTCTGACCACTGCACCACCATGCCAATCACATGGCATTTATAGATCTCAAGACAGCTGATATTCATGAAAGAAGATCAAGTTTTAGGGTTCCACATACAAATAGACCAATGATTTCAAATATTCCACATCTGTAGCTCCAGCAATGATGATGGTTTCTCTGGAAAGGCCCTTCTTTTAGATGCCGTTCAATGTCCAGGTAGCTGCAGTGAAGACTGTTAGTTACACTAAAAGGGTGGAATAGAATCATTAAAAAGAAGGATGCAAAAAGAGGGACAAAATGAAATGTGAATGGCAGACATTAAAAAAAATTTTAAAAATTATTTTAAATAATTAAATTGAGTTGTTGAATTGTCCGATGATGAGGCGTCCCATGGCCAGTTGACTCTGGTGGGTTAGCTGAGGTGAATAGGCCGTGGCGAGTTACTCCCTTTCTGGTTGGTCTCTTGTGGAAAGTAGAAACGTCCTCAGTTGCAGGAAGCGGGGGGGGGGGGGAATCAATCCATCAGAATAGAGCTGGAAGGGACCCTGGAGGTCTTTTAGTCCACCCCCCTGCTGAAGCAGAAGGCCCCGATACAATACAAGGTGGACTTACTTTGTAATAAGCAAACAAAAGCGAATTTGACAGGTTCCTTGCAGAAGTCTATAAATAGGTAGCATCACTGAATATCGGCTGGTAGCGAGTTTCATAACGTGCTAGCAAGCCCCCCTAGGAACAAAACTCCCAAGTCATGTGGCTTCTTTGTGGCAAGGCAGAAAACTGAAATAAAAAGAGGGGCTGAGGGGCCCGTCAAACAATAGCCAGAGGTTTATCAGGAAACAACAAGCTATATTTTGCCCACCCTTCCTCGCTTGAAGAAAGAGCGAGAATATAATCTGCCTTTAGAACATGAGAGTTGAGAGTTTTGCCGGAAGGTGCTTATTATTTAGACGAATAGTTTGCCCATGATGGTCAATTCTTTGCCAGTTTCTTTTCACAGCGTGCTGAGCCTGGGCCTTGAGCCTCCCATTCCATTCAGCTCTGCCCCAAATTGTCCATTGAAGCCTTGTCACACCCATTGCCCAAGTAAAAATCAGCTTTCTTACTTGTATTGTGAGCTCTTTTGTGTGTGTGTGTCAGCATTCACCTCAACCAGCAGTTATCTCCCCCGTGTGCTTCTCTGGCTACCAAGTGGGGTGGAAAATAAGAAAAATTCAGAGCACAACAGTTGAGCGGAAATTAAAAATCTTTATATGGCATAAGTCAAGAGAGAGAGAGAAGTTTTTAAAAAGAGAGAGAATCACAAATTGTGTACTGGAACACTTTAGATTTCTTGCCGCATGGGGTCTGAGTGCCACTTTCTCCCTCAAGCTTTATTACATGGTTAGAAGGCCAGCAATACAAAACTTACTGTTTGATTTTTGAAACACCTATAGTGGCATAGCTTGAATTTTAGCATTGGCCACCGACAGCTCCCCGTGGTGAGACATACAGCTTTCTCAATAGAGCCATACATATGATTTTTTGCTAAGTGCTCTCCCTTCCCCATCCTACATAGCCTGTTTCCAGAAGTGACACTTAAATTAGTATATTTGCATTGCTCGTTCTGGGGAAATAGCCGAAAGAAATGACTAAAATGTGTACTGTACACTGTTAAAACTATAAAACTCACTCTCTTTCTCTCTCTCCAAAACAAACTTTATTGCAATAGGGGTTACTTTGAGAAAAGGAGAAAAAAAAAGATTGTTCTTGTCTATTTCACAGATCCTATAAATTTCTAAGTGAGGGTTTCTCAACTTTGGCAACTTTAAGATGAGGGGGTTTCAACTCCCAGAATTCCTCAACCAGCTGGCTGGGGGATTCTGGGAGTTGAAGTCCACACATTTTAAAGTTGCCAGATTTGAGAAATACCCTTCCAAGTTGTTGCAAAGTGATTTAGTCTAACTGAAGATACTACAGAAGAGACTCAGGTTACTAGCTGGGTCCTGAAAAATCCTTAAGAAAACCACCGAGCTCAAACAGTGCTTTTCATTGGCAAAATCCAAAGAATGATAAATAGGATTATTATTTTGCACACCAGTAGGGAAAAAAAAAGCCCTTCACATTTTCCCAGTTCTGGAAAATCTGGGCCATTTTTAAAAATTGTAGCATTTGGCAGAGTTAGGATTTTATCTTTTAAGAATATTGCTAGGCTTCCGTACTGCCCTGGGCACCCTGTTAATTTGACAGAATTCTGTCTTTCTATAGTCCATCTTTAGAAGAAGAGGAAGAGGAAGAGGAAGAAGAAGAAGAAGAAGAAGAAGAAGAAGAAGAAGAAGAAGAAGAAGAAGAAGAAGAAGAAGAAGAAGAAGAAGAAGAAGAGGAGGAGGAGGAGGAGGAGGAGGAGGAGGAGGAGGAGGAGGAGGAGGAGGAGGAGGGAGGAGGAGGAGGAGGAAGAAGAAGAAGAAGAAGAAGAAGAAGAAGAAGAAGAAGAAGAAGAAGAAGAAGAAGAAGAAGAAGAAGAAGAACAAATCTAGCAAATTGCAGAAACTCTTTTCTATGGTGTCAAAACAGAACTCTGTAAAATCTGACAGGACAGGAAAACTTTGGAACTTGTCTTGTGATATCTAATAATTATCTTTGAGTATTTATAATTGTTCTCGTGACATGTAATTATGCAGATACATTTGCATGTAGCTTTCCCCCTCTTGATTAACTGTGCTTGTGTAAGTTTGGTAAAAGTATCTCTCTGTGTGGGAAAAAAAATCAAAGTTTGCATATCTTACATGTCACCAATGCTTGCTTTCTTCTCTGTCTTTCTTTTTTGTTTCTTTCTTTCCCTTCCTTTCTTCCCTTTCTTTCTCTTTCTTCTTTCTTTTCTCTTTCTTTCCCTTCCTTCATTTTCTTTCCTTTCTCTCTCTTTCTTTCTTAAAATCTTTCTCTTCTTCCTTCCTTTTTATCTTCCCTCTCTCTCCCTCCCTCTCTCCCTCTCTCTCTGTTTTGATGTACCCTTGTTCATACAAGAAATGAACAAAACACTTTTATGGGAATCAGCATGAATTGCCAAGAATATGGATGTAACATTGAAGAATTCTTGATGGGTTCTTTTAGATCAAAGCTTGAGTCTTAATATATTTGAGAATTATACTGTAAATGAATTCACATTTGGAGCTGAGTAACTATTTTAAAAACTTTTAGAGAGAAAGGTTGAGCCACAATCAACATGCTATAGCTAGTGATCTAATATTCTGCAAATGTATTGGATATCAATTCTTCATCAGTATGTGGTGCATTAGGGTTAGAAAAAAATCCTAAATTTTATAGTATCAGAGATTTCCCTAATCAGAGAAAGAACATGAATGAAATTTCTCCAGTCTCTCCTTGTACACACTTAGCACAGAAATGCTTGCATTTCCAATTAGCCCTGTTGTATGTGTTTATGTAGCAAAAGAGGATGAAACAATAATTTCACCCCTAATGTTAAAAACAGCATTCTTAAAAAAAAAATAAAGGCCAAATCCAGGAAATGTTTTAGCATCTACTCTAAACCCCCCCCCCCCAGAGAATTATTCTTTCCAATCTAGGATTATGCTGTTCATTCACATCCTTCTCCTCCCATTAAGCTGTCTCCAAAATTTAATCTGGCAACACGTCAAAAGTATTGATTTTTAGGGAGCAAGCCACATTGTTGGAAGTTTTTAAAATACTTACTCAGTTCAAAATGTGAATTCATTTACAATATAATTCTCAAATATATTAAGACTCAAGCATTCTTGGATCTAAAAGAACCCAATCAATGTTAGATCCATATTCTTGTCAATTCTTGCTGATCCCCATAAAACTACAGGGACTAAAAAGACATCTGCTTTCATCTGAAATTTTTATTCCCTGCTCAGACTAACTGATCAAGTAATCTTTCAGCTTTCAGACCTTTGCTATATTTTGAACCTTTGCTCAGTGGTTCTTGCCAACACTGTGTTCATAAAGTCTTTCCAGTTAGGTGCTTGTAGAAAACTGTTGTATACCGGCAAATGTTGGGTTCTGCTTGAGATTTGTTCTGGAACATAGGAAATGCAAAACTGTTTCCAAACCAAGTCTATATGTGTATCATCACAAAACCTGGTTGGTTATTGCATTATAGCATTTATGAAAAATGTTCTTTTCTTATCCCAAATGTGCTGATGGACTTTTATTTTGTTCATAATTGTAACCTGCTCTCTAGAAGAGAGATCATTAGAAACCATATATAAAATCTGAGTAAATAACCTTCATTTTCTTTTACGGATTAGCTTTTCAGATATTGTCCTCTGAAACATTGATAATGATGATGCCCCTTGTGACAAAATCTTGGTGGAATTTGGTTTCTGTGGTCCACACCATCTTTATACATCAACCCTCTACCAGTTTGGTGTCTTTCAGATATGCTAAGTTTCAGGTCCAAAAATCTGTACCCATTGTGGGTAATGTCCACCATATATGTAAAGTCTCATCTGAGGGAAGCTGTTTCATATCATCCTTTTTTAATGATCCCATAGTCCCTTGCAGGGTGGAGTCTGAGCAACTGAATGGACCAGATTGTTTACTGGCTGGATGCCCTTCCTGTTGCCAATGCAGAGCTTTATGTAGCAGATACATTCTCAGTGTGCCCAGGGAGAGAAATATCTGCCTCCACCTAGGATTGAACTCACAGCCTCCTGATTGTGAGGCGAGAGCTCCACCTCTAGACCACCACACCAGGGAAGATGTTTCACATATGTTTATGAATTGGAATCTGCTACACATAACACATGGCCAATGCAACTTCTTGAGATGATAGACCAAGACTCAATTCACAAAAAGGCAGGGGTGGGATTCTACCAGTTTGCACCTATTCACTAGAACCGGTTGTTAACATTCTAAGCAGTTCGGAGAACTGGTGGTTAGAAGAAATTACTGGCCTAATCCTGTAAGGAAGGCAGGAAGGAAACATTCTGGTGTTGCTTACAGAAACTGCCTCTCAGTTAACCCATATTATATTCTTGGCAGGACCAGACTTCCTGTCTCAGGAACGGCTCTGGAGGTTTTTCCCCTCCTTTGCTGGTACTTTGCTTGTGTGGAATGACCATTCAAAGTTACAATGGCACTTAAAAAAGTGACTTATGACCATTTTTCACACTTACGACTGTTGCAGCATCCCCACAGTCATGAGAGGCCAGGTGAGGAGATGCATGCCTCGATGTGAGTGATATTGAGTTGGCCATGCCCAGCCAGTCACATGACCACCATGCCATGTCCACCCAGTCACATGACCACCAAGCCACGCCCACCAACTAAGCCACGTCCACAGAACCAGTTGTTAAAAAATCTGAATCCCACGCCTGTAAAAAGGTGCAGTTGTAGAGAGATGTAAACTTTGTTGACAACGTTTTAGAAAACCCAACTTACCTTTTGGTGACTTTTGGGGGCTTCAAATTTAGTGGCAAGTTCTAGACTTTACAAGCTATTCCCGTCTGACGTTTTTGCTCTTAAACATCACCTGTAGCATCCATTAAGGGGGAAATCAAGGACTTGACATTCATCCAATGTATTCCCTTTATTGAACTGTATTAGTTAATGCAATCAGATTCAGTCACATTTATAAAGCAGATCATCCAGTTGCACTGAAACTGATGAAATTCATTATTACATTTTTTTTAATTATTATTATTATTATTAATCACTGTCCGGTGAACTGGCAAATCCAATCAAAGCATTTAGTCTTTAATTGTTAAAAAAAAACCAAAAAAACCAAAACAAAAAAGTGTAAAAAATAATATATTCAGACAATAGCCAAGCCATCACATCACGATGCACAATTACCTAAAAATTGCAATGAAAAAAAAAAAAAGCGGTTAAACAGGGAAGGAAAAAAAGTCCTAACTGAAAGGAAGAAAAAAGAAAGAACAAAAGGAGAGAGTGGGGGAGAAGGAAACACTCCTAAATCTAGAACTATCCGTATAATACAAGAAGCAACGAAGGAATAAGCGCATCAAAAGCAGATTTTTTTTTTCTTTTTTCTTTATCTAGCAACTATAAATTCAATCAGAAGCAGAAGGTTTAAAGTTCACTTAGCTCAAACAGGACAATAAAAAATACTGCGCATGGAATACTTTTAATCTCTTCCATTAATATTCATTTCCAGCTGCTTATAATAGCAGCGCCTCATGGCCAAATCATTAGAGTTTTACATCTGGGTTGCAAATGACACTTTGATTGGATGTAATGTTCAAATGGTCCTCCCCACTGAGTTTCCGTCAAGTCCTCCGCAGAGAGGTCTCCTGTCGTGCTACGCTCACTGAGCATGCTGGCTCAACGTGTGGTTCTGGAAAGAGATGGAGGGGTGGGGGGGGTTGGGGGTTGGGGGAAGAGAGAAAGGAGACGTGTGTGAGGGGCAGAATAATAGAAAGCAAGCCCGTGCCCTCCTACTCAGTGGCATTTATGCAGAATTCGACATAAAAGCTTTGCAATTATTCCCAAACAAAATGCAATAAAGAGGAGCTTGAGGTGGGATGGGGAGGAGGAGGAGGAGGAAGGCGAGAGAAGGAAGGGGAAAAAAAAAAAAGACTCCTAAGTAACAGCTGCCAATGTGACATATTTGCTTTGTATCAGCAGATCTGTTAACGCCAGCAATGAACTTAAGGAGGGTGGGGGGGGGAAAGGGAGGGAGGACAGAAAGCAACATGACAAAAAGGACGAAAGAACAACATCCTTGCCGTGGACCATCCGTTAGGACTTCAGGACATCCAAGTCCAGGGCTAACCCACTGCAAAGGAAGCTGCAACAATCAAACCATGTTCTCTTGATGACTTAGGGATACCCGTTCCCTCCTTGCCCTCTTCCTCATTCTCACTTGGCACGAAGAAGAGAAGAGAAGGGAAGGGAAGGGAAGGGAAGAGAAGAGAAGAGAAGAGAAGAGAAGAGAAGAGAAGAGAAGAGAAGAGAAGAGAAGAGAAGAGAAGAGAAGAGGAGTAGGAGTAGGAGTAGGAGTAGGAATAGAGAGTAGAGTAGAGTAGAGTAGAGTAGAGTAGAGTAGAGTAGAGTAGAGTAGAGTAGAATAGAATAGAATAGAATAGAATAGAATAGAATAGGAGTAAGAAAGAATAGAGTGAAGTGGAGTGCAGTGCAGTGGAATGGAATAGAATGGAACGGAACGGAACGGAACAGAACAGAACAGAACAGAACAGAACAGAATATGGACATAAGAATAGAATAGAAATGGAATAGGAGTAGGAATAGAATAGAATAGAATAGAATAGAATAGAATAGAATAGAATAGAATAGAATAGAGTGAAGTGGAGTGCAGTGCAGTGGAATGGAATAGAATGGAACGGAACGGAACGGAACAGAACAGAACAGAACAGAACAGAACAGAATAGAATATGGACATAAGAATAGAATAGAAATGGAATAGGAGTAGGAATAGAATAGAATAGAATAGAATAGAATAGAATAGAATAGAATAGAATAGAATAGAATAGAGTAGAATAGAGTAGAATAGAATGAAGTGGAGTGTAATGGAATGGAATGGAATGGAATGGAATGGAACGGAACGGAACAGAACAGAACAGAACAGAACAGAATAGAATATGGACATAAGAATAGAATAGAAATGGAATAGGAGTAGGAATAGAATAGAATAGAATAGAATAGAATAGAATAGAATAGAATAGAATAGAATAGAATAGAATAGAATAGAATAGAGTGAAGTGGAGTGCAGTGCAGTGGAATGGAATAGAATGGAACGGAACGGAACGAACAGAACAGAACAGAACAGAACAGAACAGAACAGAATAGAATATGGACATAAGAATAGAATATAAATGGAATAGGAGTAGGAATAGAATAGAATAGAATAGAATAGAATAGAATAGAATAGAATAGAATAGAATAGAATAGAATGAAGTGGAGTGCAGTGCAGTGGAATGGAATAGAATGGAACGGAACGGAACGGAACAGAACAGAACAGAACAGAATAGAATATGGACATAAGAATAGAATAGAAATGGAATAGGAGTAGGAATAGAATAGAATAGAATAGAAGAGTAGAGTAGAATGAAGTGGAGTGCAATGGAATGGAATGGAATGGAATGGAACGGAACGGAACGGAACGGAACAGAACAGAACAGAACAGAACAGAATAGAATATGGACATAAGAATAGAATATAAATGGAATAGGAGTAGGAATAGAATAGAATAGAATAGAATAGAATAGAATAGAATAGAATAGAATAGAATAGAATAGAATTCTTTATTGGCCAAGTGTTATTGGGCACACAAAGAATTTGTCTTGGTGCAAATGCTCTCAGTGTAAATAATAATAATAATAATAATAATAATAATAATAATAATAATAATAATAATAATAATAATAATAATAATAATAGTACAGAACAGAATAACAGAGTTGGAAGAGATCTTGAAGGCCTCCTAGTCCAACCTCCTTCTCAAGCAAGAAATCCTAGACCATTTGAGACATGGGGCTGTCCAGTCTCTTTTTAAAAGCCTCCAGTGATGGAGCACCCATCACTTCTGGAATCAAGCTATTCCACTGGTTAATTGTTCTCACTTTTTAAAAAATTCCCCCTTAGTTCTAAGTTGCTTCTCTCCTGGATTACTTTCCACCCATTGCTTTTTGTCTTGCCTTCTGGTGTTTTGGAGAATAGCTTGACTCCTTCTTCTTTGTGGCAGCCCCTGAGATATCGGAAGATTGTTATCATGTCACCCGTAGTCCTTCTTGTCACTTGACTAGCCATACCCAATTCCTGCAACTGTTCTTCATATGTTTTAGCCTCCAAGTTCTTAATCTTCATTGCTTTTCTCTGCATTCTTTCCAAAGTCTCAACATCTTTTTTTACAATGTGGTGACCAAAACTGGATCCAGTATTCCTAGTATGGTCTTACTAAGGAATAGATCTTGAAGGAAAACTTCCAGAAAGGACCTGAGCAACAAGACTGAGTTATAAAATCTATTCATCTCAGTCAGTTGCTGCAAAAGGATGAAGCAGACACCACCAAGAGAAGATGTGTTGTTATTGCCAACGGACAGCCCTTAAATTCACCCCCAAAAAGAAGTAAAACAATGTAGGAGAGCAAATTTCTGGATACTAAGTTTTGCCCAAGATAAAAGGGTTAAATGGCCATTTGTGAAAATGGCAGTTGCGTTATCTAGGCTTGGTCAACGGATGATATTTATTGCGTGCTTCGGCAATTAGCTTTCTTTCTTTCTTTTCCTAATTTCCCTTAAGGGAAATATTACAGATCAGACATCCTGTCTTGTCCTTTGCCAAGACGCTAAATAAAACCTAATGCTATGCCATAGTAGCGTTTCTAATCTAATGCAAGCGGAAGTCACATCTCAGAAGCAGGGAATGTCATCTGGAAAACCCATCTCCTCAAAGTGCAGGAGACCTCATTATTCAAACAGTCCCTTGTGCCAATGTCTATGACATTACCACCTCTTCATTGCTTTTAGACCTGAAAACTTCTCAGAGAAGTAGGGATGAGTTCATGAGAAAAGATTCATCTGGTGCTGAACAGATGGCCACAGAGGTAGTTAGTTCCCTTCAGCTCCTAATCTTTTTGTTTTTTCATGGTAGAGGTTCTCCTTTAGCATCCTCCAAGTTGGTACTTTCTAGATGTATTGGCTTTCTATGCTATGGTTTTCCCAGTTGGAATGTATGGCTGTGAAAGTTGGACCATAAGGAAGGCTGAGTGTCAAAGAATGGAGGCCTTTGAACTCTGGTGCTGGAGAAGACTCTTGCGAGACCCTTGGACTGCAAAGTGATCACACCGGTCAGTCCTACAGGAGATCAATCCTGATTGCTCTTTAGAAGGCCAGATCCTGAAGATGAAACTCAAAGATTTTGGCCACCAGATGAGAAGGAAGGACTCACTGGAGAAGAGCCTAATGCTGGAAAAGATTGAGGGCAATAGAAGAAGAACGGGACGACAGAGAATGAGGTGGCTGGACGGAGTCACTGAAGCAGTTGGCGTGAGCTTAAATGGACTCCAGAAGATGGTAGAGGACAGGAAGGCCTGGAGGAACATTGTCCATGGAGTCGCGATGGGTCGGACATGACTTTGCAACTAACAACAACAACAAAGATGTATTGGCCTTCAAATCCCATAACTAAGAACTGAAGTCCCATATATCTTGAAGTCAATGAACTGGGGCAGTTTGCTTCTCCTTTAGTATGGTTTATAAAGTATGGGATATTGTGGCTTCTCTGGACTGAAGACTGTAGTATGGTATTCTCGGTCTTGCTTGGTTGTTTACTTGCAGACATTTCATTACCCAACTAGGTAATATCATCAGAGCAAGGGAGTGTGGAATTAGCATTGATGATGTTATCTAACATCTGCAAGCAAACAACTGAGCTCAGAACGTACCAAGAACTTCACAAACTCCACAGTTCAGCCCTGAGCTACACATATTCCCTTGTATTGAAGATTGTGGTCTAATAGATAGATGGATGGATGGATGGATGGGTGGGTGGGTGGGTGGATGGATAGATGATAGATAGATAGATAGATAGATAGATAGATAGATAGATAGATAGATAGATAGATAGATAGATAGATAGATAGATAGATAGATAGATAGATAGATAGATAGATAGATATTGGGGGGGGGGGGGATTTTTGTAGGAACCCCACTGTCCTAGAAAATGAAAACACCCAGCCTTGAAATAATTTCACTATCACTTTTTCACCCATTGCCTCTGAGATTTCATAATAGGCTGCGAGATTTTCTTTTATAATTATCTCAGTAGGAAAAATGAGTGAGAGCCGAGTCTAAATGAACTGTAATTTTGACTTATTGGTTTGACATTTAATGCGCCAACTTCAACTTTTCCCAAACCTTTTGTTTCCTCCCATAGTTTAGGAAAACCGAAGTCATGCAAAGTTGCTTTTTCTCTGAAGAAAGGTGCCGGCAGCCACATTTAACCAAGGGAAATCAAGGCTTACCAGCTTTGCCTCTATTGAAGGCACTCAATTCTGTGCATTTCCAAGGATTGGCCACAAGGTGACAATCGTGGCGTAGAATTTGGAAATGTGACAATGTTATGAAGCTCCAAGCTTCAGCCCAAGGCTTGCACACTTTGGGATGGGAAGGTACAGGGATTCGCAAGGAGCACCATTGTTTAGGGAAGAGAGAAAGAGCTCCTTACAATGAGATGTTTTTGGAATGAAGGATGCAAACACCAAACCAGAGTTTCTATATAAAGTTAAGGGTGTTCCACTTAACAGCGTTGCAAGAAAATTAAGGCGGCTCAACTGAATCTTTACAGCTATCGTGCATAAGAAGTACCAAAATCTCTATGTGCCTATATCTCTACCTATATCTCTACTTATCTACCTATCTACCTACCTACCTACCTACCATCATCTATCTATCATCTATCTACCTATATCTGTATGTACCTATATCTCTACCTATATCTCTACTTATCTACCTATATATCTATGTACCTATGTATCTCTTGATCTATCTATCATCTATCTACCTATATCTGTATGTACCTATATCTCTACCTATATCTCTACTTATCTATCTATCTATCTATCTATCTATCTATCTATCTATCTATCCATCCATCCATCCATCCATCCATCCACACACACCGCCATGTATCCACCCCCCACACACACACCAGTGGTGGAATTCAAATTGTTTTACCACCGGTTCGGTAGGCATGGCTTGGTGGGCATATTTTGCCTAATGCCAGTGCACAGCTTTCCCCATAACAGCTGTGACCTACAGTGCCAATCAGCTGAAAGGGAAAAGATCAGAAAAGCTGAGGGGAAGGTGAAAGGGCCGATCCTGCACTTTTCTCATCTTTATCCTCTCAGCTGATTGTCGGAGGATTTTTTTTTTTCCCTTCTCTCAGCTGATCGTCAGCTTTTTTTTTTTTTACTACCAGTTTGGAAGAACCGATCCGAACTGGTAGCATACCACCACTGCCACCCACCCACTCCAAAAAAAGTAAAAGTGCAAAAAAGGAAAGAAAAATAGAAAAAGAAAGAAAAATAGAAAAAGAATAGTTTCTGGCTTTCTTTGTTACAGATGTAAGTAAAAAAAAAAAATACATCCATCTCATTCTAACATTAACCTTTGTCTACACTACTTCAAAAATTCCATTTCATTCTATCCTGAAGTCAACTTTTCATTTCTTTATTTCTTACCAAAACAAAAACAAAAAAACCCACCCCAGAATGGCAAATCTGGCTCTCTTTCTTCAACTGTGGTAGAAACTCAAAGAGGCAAATGGAAGTTCCCTTGAACTGGAGATTAGAAAAGTTGATTGTCAAATCCATGCTTAAAACAGCACTGCAGTTATATTCTTTTCTTCATACGTAACAAGGAGCTTACTCGAATGAATGAATGAATGAATGAATGAATGAATAAATGAATGAATGAAAGAATTCTTTATTGGCCAAGTGTAATTAGACACACAAGAAATTTGTCTTGGTGCATATGCTCTCAGTTTACATAAAAAGTACAAAATGAGACAACCTTTTTGTGCCCCGACAAATGCTTAAAATAAATATGAGACTATCAATCCAAGGAGTGATTTTATGACTTCATTTGATAGAACTGAAAAGGATGGTTTTAAGGGAGTAAGTAGAGAAGACGCTGGAGTTGTAGAGAGGGATTGTGCAAACTCACAGCTTAAAAATGTTATGGCCCACTGCTGGTTCTGGACGGCACAGATGCTTGCGGCGTTCATCCATCCTCTGAATGGGAAACCATTGGATCAAATCATCTCAGTGCCCCTCATGCTATTTTGTTCTCTTTTCTAAGCCAGATGAAAGCCAGCTTTGGGGCAGGAGAGTAGAGAGATTGAGTCACCTTTGTCCTCTTGGGCAGTTTGTGTATCTCTATGCTTATTTTTAGAATGGTTTGACAGTTATCCAAAGGTCTGATGTTAACAGATGGCCTGTCTTAAAGACTCATATGCTCGCTAGCATGCAATTCCGAAAAAACGGTAAATGCACTCAAGAGCGTGCCATAAACAGCTTTCAATGACTACTCCAAATCCAATTTTGTTACCACACTTCATTAAAACTGATAGCAGGTAACCCAGGCTGCTCTTAATTCCCAATCCAGTTATTCTAGGTAACAGGCAAGTACAGTTAGTTATCTGCCTACTCTTGGTTTCCCAAGGCAGATGCCATTTTGGCCTATATCTTTTTCCATCCATTATGTTGCAGAGTTGAAAAACCTGAAGAAAAAGGAGCTGATTGTCCAAAAAAAGAGAGGATTATCTCTCAAAGGTGAGAAGTTCAATCAAAAACCATCTTTGATTCTCCTTCTTGATGTCAATTGTAGTAATTGTAGCAATACTACATGTAGTAGCAATAGTTGGTAGTGAGGAGGAGGAGGAGAAGGAGAGGAAGGAGAGGAAGATGAGGAAGAGAGGAGGAGGAGAAGAAGAGGAGGAGGAGGAGGAGGAGTTTTACTTCTCATCCAAGAACCTTCATCAATTCTGACAAGATGGTGGGGAGGGATGGAAAGATCATATTTCTTTGCAGTCATCTGGTTGTTTGTATTCTCTCTGAGAGCCATTGAGGCCACTTACCTATTTAGGAAGGCTTGAAGTTGGAGCCTGCTAACCTAGTAATATCTAAATACTGGGACTTGTGAAGAAATTTATTTCCTTGCTACCATGTTTGAGCCATGCTAGACTAGATGGGTCATTGGCCTCATCTAACAGAGCAACTCTTATGCTCATTTTATGAACTGTAGGGAAAAACCACTCAACCTGTGCACCTCATCACCCATATCTTGACCATGTTACTTACTGGGGTGACAAGTTTTAAATCTGAGGGTGATTACCCACTTTTCTTTCTTGTCTGGGAATCCCAGAACTAGCAAGCAATAATCCGAGATCATAGCTGGAACTGACAATATCTCAGAGATATCATTAAAACTCATATTCTCTAATGGACTACATATTTTCTTTAAAAAGAAGCTGATGCTTTTGTGAAGAAAAATAAAGGAAATCCCTTGGCTTCCTGAACACAACACTTTAAAAATTAAAAAAGAAGAAATAAAAACAACAACAGCAGAGAATATATTACTAAGAGATAAGCAGAAATCTCCTGTAAGAGAGACAATGTATGTAACAGTGATGGATTGAGGTACCCACTAAAACAAGGCAACAAACAATATCCTGTCCCAAAGGAGAACATGCTCTTGAGAATTTTTTTTTCCAAAGTATGACTTCATCAACCTTTGATTTGTATGATGCAGGGTACCAAAAGTCAAAAAAAGATTTGAGGATGGCATTTCCTAGCTATCCATCAAAATGCAAAAAGAAGGAAATGAACCCACATTTAATTATCATTGCCAGGAACATATTACAGGAGATGTTTAAGCACCTTTGACATATGATGGCCTCCAGACACAATTTCCATCTGACTGGGTAAACAAGATTTTGTTTGTGCTGTATGAGGAATAGGAGAGAGAGAAAGAGAAAGGGAGAGGGAGAGGGGGGGAGAGAGAGATAGAAATGGAAAATTCTCAGCACTCTTTTGACAAGAGTTGGCCTTTTGATCCCTGTTTTGACAGTCTAGAGTCTTGCTCTTCATGTATCTCCTTCCATGAACTTGGGCTAAAGTTCTCAGGAAGAGTTTCATGCCCAGAAGAACTGGCTGGCCACCGATCTCTGACACAGTGGCAAGCTCTGTGGAATACCTTGGAATAACATGCAGCTATCTTGACAGAAACTAATGTTCAGTTGCTAATGATATGCTTGGAAGTGGAAGGCTTACTGTTGAGGTTGAAAATCAGATTTCTAACCTAGAATCAAGGTCCAGTGCAATGCCAGGAATTAGTTCATTGGGTGTTTAGGATTTGTAATAGATGAGATAGCAAGTCCAATGGTCTAGGACAGAGGTCTCCAAACTTGGCAACTTTAAGACTTGTGGACTTCAACTCCCAGAATTCCTCAGCCAGACTGGAGAATTCTGGGAGTTGAAGTCCACAAGTCTTAAAGTTGCCAAGTTTGTATGCTGGCTGGAGAATTCTGGGAGTTGAAGTCCACAAGTCTTAAAGTTGCCAAGTTTGGGGACCCTGGTCTAGGAAGATTCTCAGTCCTCCGGGTCTTGGTTGTCCCAAAGGTGCTTTTTCAAAAGGCAACTGGACTTCGTTTTTCCTTGAAAATGTTTCGCTTTTCATCCAAGAAGCTTCTTCAGTTCTGACTGAGCTGAACTGAAGAAGCTCATTGGGTGAGAAATGTCTTCCTTACAGTAAAAACATGGCATTTCCCCTTCCTCAAGGTACTAATTAACATCAATAATGGTATAACTTAGGATTCTGGCAGCCTCAAAACTTAGAAGACTCATAGATGGTTGATTGCGTGAGCCATTTGCTTTTCTTCAGAAAGATATTTTCCTAAAGACCAGCTGTCTTGTAAAGAAATCCAAACTGTTGTTTGGAATGTGGATTCATTACATCTTCCTAGGATCTGGTTTAAAAAAAAACTACACCTCTTTTCTTTTTCCTAGTCCTACCTTAAGAGACCAAGTCAACTGGGTGAACCTTGGGCCAGTCATTCTCTTTCAGCCCTGGGAAGGAGGCAATGGCAAACCACTCTGAAATCTTGCCAGATTTGTCCAGGCACGCACGCACGCACACACACACACACACACACACCCTACACACAAAAAGACAGACCCCAAATGCTGGACCAGTTTGAGTAGTTGACTTGGGTGCTTGATCTGTGCCCCAGACCCATTTTTGCAGATTCTCATTACTGTACTACAAAAACCGCAATTTCCTACAATTTTCAGGCATGAAATAGAAGAAAACCTAAATATACACCCTAAATTAGTTCAGTGCCAAAATTAGGTTAATCGCCACCATGCTAAGCTGCCAAGGTTCTGACCTTAGCAAGGAGAAAGATCTCTTAGCCCTTACTTCCAACAGTAAACAATTATGATAATGATTAAAAAAAAATTCCATCCAGTTTAAGCATATTTGCTTCTTGGCTGACTTTATTTATCTCAATCAGCATGCACATATGAAGAGCACATTATTTTATTTATTACTTATTAAATTTGTATGCTGCGTATCTCACCATCTTAAGCGATTCTTTGTAGAATCTAAAGAAAAGCAAGTTAGAACTATACCCGGTTAAATGAACGAGAAAGGAATTAAAAGAAATGGAAGAATAAGAAAGAATAGAAATGGAATAGAATAGAATGGAATAGAAAGGAATAGAAATAGAACAGAACAGAATAATAAATAGAATAGAATTTAGAATAGAACAGAATAGAAAAAAATGGAATGGAATGGAATAGAAATAGAATAGAACAAAACAATAAATAGAATAGAATAGAATTTGCAATAGAGATAAGTCAAGTAGAAATAGAATAGGAATAGGAATAGGAAAAGAAAAGAAAAGAAAATATGGAATGGAACAGAACAGAACCGAATAGAACAGAGTAGCTTTATTTTGTTTGATTGGACACACAAGGAATTGGTTCTCTTATATATAAAGTAGCATATAAATTTAATAAATAAAAATAATTCCACAATACAGTACCATGAGTGCATCTAAGTGAAGCATGTTCTTGGAGTTCTACTAAAAACCTGGAAAAAGTAGATTTATCCTTAAAATTTCTCCAGGGGAAAATCGGAAGGTGACTTAGCACTGTAAAAAGACTAAACCGCTAGCTACTTTTCATAAGATTTATATTTTAGATCGTGCCCAGTGTAGATTTATGGTGATCCTCGGCAGAGCGATATCTGCGATGAAAGACAAGGAAGAACAAACCAGGTGAATCAGGAAGGAAGACAAGCATGCCAAGGTAGCTGAAATCGTTTTAAAAAAACCCCTCCTACGAAAACATCATATCGATACAATCTGCATGTTTTGACACAAGACAGAAAGAACGCTAAAAAATATCTCTAGCACCAAAATGCGGGAAATGATTCTTTTCTTTTCTTTCCTTTTGCATCAAAGCACCCCTAATCTTTATTTAAGCCATGAGATATGGTGTCACATTGGTTAATTAATTTGAATTCTGCAGCTTCTCGTTCCATCTGTCCCTTGAATTTGATCCAGCAGTTCTGGCTTGCAAGGCGACCGTGACTTCATTATAACGGCAGCTGAGCAGCCCAGCTCTGCTGCACTGCACTGGGGCAGGTGTGTGATGAGTACCCAGGGTGTGCAAAACTCTCAAAAGGTGATTCACAAGCGTTTTCTGCTATTTAGCCTTTCTAGGTCTTATTGTGGGTGGGACACGGCAGATTTGGATAAACGTGACAAAGAGGCCATGATCACATTTTCTCACAACTCATGGAAGTGGATCCACAGTAATGATGGTTCACTCAGAATAACAGAGAGTGGGAAGGGACCTTGGAGAACTTCTAGTCCAACCCCCTGCTCAATCAGCAGACCCTATACCATGTCAGACAAATGGTTGTCCAATCTCTTCTTAAATACCCTCCTGTGTTGGACCACCCGCGACTTCTGGAGACAAGTCGTTCCTCTGGTTAATTGTTCTCACTGTCGGGAAATTTTTTCTTAGTTCTAGGTTGCTTCTCTCCTAATGCTCCCAGTGAGGATGATTCCATGCAACTTCCCATGTTAAAGAGAACCAAAATGAACTTCCCATCATCCCCAGAAAAACTCTGTACAGTTAACTGTAACAATTCGATGGTACAGGAGATTTTTGGCTGGGAAACAATATGCAGAGAAATAAAATCAACTCTCCCCAATAGATTGTAATCTCAGATTTGGAATAAATACCCCCATGACTGTTTTGGCTTTCTGTCTGTTTGTCTGCCTGCCTGCTTGCCCACCTGCCCACCCACCGATCCACCCATTCATCTATCTATCTATCTATCTATCTATCTATCTATCTATCTATCTATCTATCCATCCATCCATCTATCATCTATCTATCTATCTATCTATCTATCTATCTATCTATCTATCCATCCATCCATCCATCCATCTATCTATCTATCATCTATCTATCATCTATCTATCTATCTATCCATCCATCCATCCATCTATCATCTATCTATCTATCTATCTATCTATCTATCTATCTATCTATCTATTTATAATCTATCTAATCTCTCTCTCTCCTATCTATCAATCTATCTATCATCTATCATCTATCTAATCTCTCTCTATCTATCTATCTATCTATCTATCTATCTATCTATCTATCTATCATCTATCTACCATCCATCTAATCTCTCTCTCTCTTCTATCTATCTATCTATCTATCTATCTATCTATCTATCTATCTATCTATCTATCTATCTATCTATCATCTATCATCTATCATCTATCTAATCTCCTATCTATCTATCTATCTATCTATCTATCTATCTATCTATCTATCTATCTATCTATCTATCATCTATCTAATCTCTCTCTCTCTACTATCAATCTATCAATCTATTTATCATCTATCATCTATCTAATCTCTCTATCTATCTATCTATCTATCTATCTATCTATCTATCTATCTATCTATCTATCTATCTACAATATCTAAATGGGATACTCATTATCACAAAGTGATGACCCTGACCTTTAGATCAAATGATAAATAAAGTTCTCTGTGAATCTTTTCGACCGATTGATATTAAAGTCAGTGCTGTCTCTTAAGTCGATGTCGGTAGCATCTTTCTCCCTCTAATACATATATTTTGAAACAAGCCTTTGGCTTCTCCTTTTAGTTTTAAATGGTGCCCTTTGCTTTTGTTCTGCCTGACCCGCTCTGAGTTCTGGTTTCTGCACTCCAGAGATTTTGGATGCCGCCATATCCATCGGAACAAGGGAAGAGAAGGCGATTTCAAAGGCCAGCGTAGGCTTCCTTTAATCACATCCTCTGTAGGGCGAACCAACGCCGATGCACCATTGGCTGCAGGTGCGCTTTGAGAACCGAACATTGTGAAAAATCAGAGCTTGGTTTCTCTGCCTTGACAGCTTCCCAAAGAGCAACCTGGGAGTCAATCTTTGCCTGTCTCACATCTGAATGACAAGAGATAAAACCGGTTCAGATTTGGGCCAATATGAACTGAATTCCACCTTTTTCCCTTCTGGAAGGAGGGAAAAGGCAGCTCTAAGCATGGGGTCATTTTATAAAGGAAGGGGAACTCTTTATAGGGTAGGAAAGATTTAAACCAGCACCGGCGGGCAGAAATATATGGCCAGGGGTGGGCAAAATGCCACATTTGTGCGAAAAAGATAATAGGAATAAGTTGTTAAACGGAAGGGCAGGCTTCCCAAAGAGATACAGACGACTATCAATAATTACAGGTCTACTTGATTGTCGTGCTTTCTGGCTCAAAGGCCACACATAGTAAAAGTCGGTTTTGTTTGATGCTGGAGGATGGAATTTCACTTTTCTGTGGAAGCCAATCAACTCAAAGAGGCACAGATTTCTCGGTCTAAAAATAGACCCACTCTCTTTCTCTCTGTTGTTTGGACATTCAGATATACGATGCTGGGAATGCAACACTTGCTGACATTTCCAGTCGCTTCTGATAGCCAGGAACTCTTTGACAAAAGAACAGGACGATGGTAGAGAACCTATTTTAACCTTGAAAACATTGAGTCCACTTTTTTATACAATCACCCCATGTAGTTGTCATGAACATAGAACATATAATCCTAGGGCTGGAAGCAGAGGTGGGATTTAGCAGGTTCTGACCAGTTCTGGAGAACCGGTGGTGGAAATTTTGAGTAGTTTGGAGAACCGGCAAGTCCCACCTCTGACTGGCCCCGCCCCCATTTATCCTCTGCCTCCTGAGTCCCAGCTGATTGGCTGAGTCTTCTTTGGTTGCCCTGCACAGGAGAACGGAGCTGGAAAGCAGGTTAGTTGGGTAGGGAGGGAATGGGGATTTTGCAGTAACTTTCCCCTGCCACGCCCACCAAGCCACGCCCACAGAACCGAAAGTAAAAAAATTTGAATCCCACCACTGGCTGGAAGGGCTCTCAAAGGTCTTCTATCCTAACCCGCTGCCCCCAAAGCACGAATCCTAATACTGTCCTGGTCAAATGGTTGTCCAATATTTTCTGGAAAGCCTCCAGCAATGGTGCATCCACAACTCTAGAAGGCAAGCTATTCCATTGATTAATTGTTCTCGCTATCAGTACTAAATGTCTATGGAAATTCTCAGTCATCCTGGTCAAGATTGTCCCAAAGGTGCATTTTTCAAGAGGCCACTGGACTTGCTGGTTTTTCTTTGAAGACGTTTCGCTTCTCATCCAAGAAGCTTCTTTAGCTCTGACTGATTTCAATTCCCCATCCATTATCCAGTCAGAGATGAAGAAGCTTCTTGGATGAGAAGGGAAACATCTCCAGAGGAAAAAACCAGAAAGTCCAATGGCCTCTTGAAAAAAACAAACATCTTTTGGATTCTCACTGTCAGGAAATCTCTTCTTTCTTCTAGGTTGGATCTCTGTTGAACAAGCTTCCATCCCTTACTTCTCATCCTGCCCTCTGGTAAGAGTCAGAAGTTATTCATCACTGGATTAAACATCTTCTAGGCTAAGGGCAAGAATCAACAAAGGAGCTGCTCTTTTTTGCTCATGTGGTGACAGAAACCATTCTTCACGTAGCATTCATTGTAGACTAGCTTGAAGTTCTTCTGCCATTTTTTTTTTAAAGAACTGTGAGTTTGGGGGAACATGATCTCTCATTGAAATTAGCCAAAGGCAAGATTGCTGTTACCCCTCCCTCAAAAAAAAAACCCCATCCCTTAAGAAATATAGAACGGATCCTTCCCTTCCCCAAAGTCAGTTTTAATTCTCTGAAAGAACAAATAGATTTTGAATGGGGCAAAGCTTCCATGAGAAACGTGCTACTTGCAATTCCCCCTTCTCCTTTCAAAAAAATGGCTGTAGGTTTTATAAAATAAAAAATAAAACATGCTTTAACTTCTATCAGAGCTGCTGGCACAAAGAGAGATGTCGAAGTGAACATCTCCATCTTTTACTGCAGACAAGAAACTCACTAAAACAGATAAATAATGAATGTGCCTTGGGATCACGGTAGCTAGTTTTGCAAGACTCCAGGAAAAGGGAGTGTGGAATGCCCTCTCTCTCTCTCTCTATTTTTTTTAATTCATGAATCTTTGTTCAGCAAAACAAAAGTGTGTGTGTGTGTGTGTGTGTGTGTGCAGAGAGAACATCTCCCACCATACATGTTCTGTTGTTGTTCTCTAAAAGTGCCAGCCCAAGAAAGCAGAAAGAAAAGTTATGAAGACGTACGTAATTTGCTGTGATGAATTGTGTGCATGCTTCAGTGATCAAAATGCAGCTGAGACCTATTATATTTAATGATGAGACACACACATCCTCTGAAAACAGTCAAATATAAAGAGCTTGTCTGGACAATCAGCCTACTTTTGTTGTTCTAGTAGCTAACGTGGGCCCTCGACGTTATGACCATAAGTGCGCCTGGAGCTATGGTGGTAGGTCGTGTTGGACATTAAAGCAGATCATCATTTGATTGGCCCCATTTTACAATTTTGGGGAGCAGCAGTGGTTAAGCAAATGTTGCAATTCTTAGGCAAACCCATTGTTCACAATGTATGTTTTATTCTGGTTGTAAGTCTATTACTATCATTTGTTTTAGCCATTGGGGTAGAATAAAAGGAAGACATCCATTTGAATTCTTTTACGGACATCGGAAGTGAATTCTTGACTCATTTACAGGTTGTCCTTGACTTATGACCACAATTGACCCTAACATTTTTGTTGCTAAGTGAGGCGTTTGTTAGGTGAGTTTTGCCCCATTTTGCGACCTTTCTTGCCATAGTTGTTAAGTGAATCACTGCAGTTGTTAAGTTAGCAACACAGTTATCAAGCGAATCTGGCTTCCCCTTTGACTTCGCTTGCAAAAGGGGATGGCATGATCTTGGGACACTAGCATTTTCTATTTAGCATTTTCTACTTGGATCAGGACGAACAGATTTCTATTATCTTTTTGGATATCTTTTCCAGGGGTGAGATTCAACCAGTGTTACTACCGGGCAGAACCGGTAGCATCCCACCGCTGATCTTTTCAATCCCCCCTCTGTGAATCTTATTTAAATGGAGATGCCAAATCTTGCTTGGTTTTATTTATTTACTTCAGATACAAGGCTCCATTTTCCTTTAACACTGAAACATTGGAAATTTCTAATTTCAGCCAGTGGTGATTTTTTTTTTTAATTAACTCTAAGAAGTTCCCAATTAGTTGAAGGACCACCGGTAATTTTAACCTACAATTAGAAACAGTATTTTGAAATTTTTCAAATTGTGTAACAAGATCACCACGAAGCCATGCGTGCAAGGAAACATGCTATACTTCTTTGCAACCATCGTCAGGCAGCGGAGTATTGCTTGTCCCATAATAACGTTGTGGAAGACCTGAAAACAGAAGATTTCCTGGTGAAATTGTAGCCAAGTTGAGATGTGAACTCAGGAATTTTGAAATTGTGGACCACGCTTTTAGTTGCTGTCCGACACGGATTTTCCTTGCTGTTTTGAAATTGGATATCCCGTATCTAACTATATTTATGCTGGTTTTCATGGCTATTTTCCAAATGATGTTATTAACTAACAGAGAACAATGGCAGGGGGCTATCAGCATGATGGTTCAGCTATTCTGCAAACCAATTAAATGCAGAGAAAGATAAGTGTCATGGGATCTTAACCTTAACAGGACCTGAGGGCAATTCCACCCCTCTCTGAAGGACACTTTTAAGGTTTAATTTTTTAGAGCTCAGAATAAAACAATTATGAAGGTAGATCTTTGAAGTTCACCATAGTTCTTGAATCAGGAAAGATTTGAAATAAGATGTTCTTTCCTCACCGGTAAAATTGTGGCCACATTTTGACGTTCATAGATCAAATATGGACCTCATACACAGAAGCTTCTGGAATGATTGCAATCAGCCTATTGGGTAGGATGGAAGAGATTTACAATTCTGTCATATCAAGTCAAATGTCGGTGTGGTATAAGTAGTCCTTGAATTATAACAGCTCATTTAGTGACCATTTGAAGTTACAAGAGCACCGAAAATCACACTTTACAACTGTCACAGCTGTCCTATGATCACATGATCAAAAATTCAGACATGGATATGTATTTATGACAATCGCCGTGTCCTGGGGTCATGAGACCCCCTTCTGAGACCCTCTGAAAAGCGAAGTCAAGGGGGAAGCCAGATTCATTTAACCGTGTTACTAATTTAACAACTGCAATGATTCACTTAACAACTGTTGCAGGAAAGGTCGTAAAATAGGGACATTGTTCACTTAACCACTGTCTCACTTCGCAACAGAAAATTTGGGCTCAGTTGTGGACGTATGTCAAGCACTACCTTGTTGCAACCTGTCAGCCGCCGGCCCCTCCAGCAGCCGAATCGGAAGAGGAAGCGTGGGAGTCAGGATCAGCATCAAGGCAGAATCTGAGAGCTCTGAGGGGAAAGAGGGACTGGAGTTGAGAGAGAGAGAGAGAGAGGCAGAACCTGGACCGTCCGTCAGCCCTCAGATGGAGAGTCAACAGCCCCCAGGCCTGAAGTGGCTGATGAGGAAGAGGAGGAACAGCTGGATTCAGTGCCTGACGCGTGGATGCACAGAAAGCAGAGGAGAGGAGAGCCGTGGAAATCTATGGGCTGATCCTTGGGATGGAAGAGCCACCGCTGCTAGCGAAGCCCCACCTTAGCTCTCGGGGTAAAAGGCAGGAGGCGGAGATGAATAGATGTGGAAGACAATTATTCATCTCCCTGCCACACAGTCTTGTGAAAGAGGGAGGGAGAGAGGGAGACAGAGAACAGTCCTTGTTTCAACCAAGTAGGCCTTTGGGATTTTATCCGGCACTCCTAATAAAGGGAACCTTGTAACTATAGTGGGTTTGTTGTGTCAGATCAGAACATACCTGAGGTAGACCACAGGATACAATTTCTTTATGGTATATTCTCCTAATTTGGATTTTATATGGACATGATTGTGTCTCTTGTAATGTGCTGGACGCATCAGGGTAGCTAAGATTTCCTTTCTCAGTTACCCTTTCTAGTTTGGGTTACTAAGTAAAATATATATATATATATATATATATATATATATATATATATATATATATATATATATATATATATATATATATATTTTAACATCCTGGGAACAGAGAAGTTACAAGGTCAAGTCCTTGGTTTCTGAAGAAAGGCAGATCAAAAGAAGAAGGGCCTTCCATTGAAGATTAGGGAAAGCTGCTGCTACTCGGAGAGAAAAGCAGAGAAAAGCTAATGCGAGATGTGATTTGATATAAGATTGCTATTGATTAGGACAGTGTGAATCTTTGATTTAGGGAGTCAGCTGTACAGCAGCAGGACAGAATCTCAGCACTGAAGAGGCCATCCAGAGAGGAAAGTTTGAAGAACGTGGTGAATTGTAATGAACGACTGTGAGTTAATCTGGATACTTTGGAGCCTCTGCAAAAGAGCTTTTCTGAACTCAAACAGATTCAATTCAGGTAGCCAAATGGAAAATTACTTACAAAGTCAAGTCTGTGTGAAGCAGTTTGATTACCTTTGAGCCTCTGAAGAGTTTGTGGTGGGGGAAAAAGCGACACCTGGTCAAAATTTTGATTCGAGTCTAAATTCAATTAATTAATGGTATAGCAATAGCAATGGCATTTATATATCACTTTACAGTGCTTTACAGCCCTGTCTCAGCGGTTTATAGGGTCAATCTATTGCCCCCAACAATCTGGCTCCTCATTTTACCCACCTCGGAAGGATGGAAAGCTAAGTCAACCTTGAGCCGGTCAGGATCGAACTCCTGGCAATTGGCAGTTAGCCTGCAGTATTGCATTCTAATCACTGTGCGACCATGGGAAGGGAGGGAGGGTATCTGCCACACATGCACGGGGAGTGGGGGGGACACATGGGGGAGGTTGCATGTGTATGTGCAGTGGTGCACAGCAGGGGTTTGTCTGCACAAGCACAGAGGCACATGCTGAGCGTGCAAGGGGGTTGTGCATGCCTGTGCAGGGAGGCGGGGTGGTGGTGTCACACATGCATTGCATAATGAGCGGAGGCGCATGCGCGCAGGCAGTTTCAGCACGCAACGTGGAAAAGGCTAGCCAGCCCTGCCCTAGACTTTCTCCGAGTGTCTTTTTGAACCTGCATGCGTGAATCTCGCTCCGCTCTCTCTTTGCAAAGGTTTTCCTTTCCTTTTTTAAATACGCCCATCGTTCTGAAAAAAGGCCGAAGCGGACTCTTCACGAGAACATTTATCAGAACGTGTATATATATTTCTTTTTATCACACTACCTCCACCGTAGGGTTCGCAGGAAGAGTGAGCTGTGTCTGTGCCGCTGAGTCTGGAGGCTCCGCTGCTGGGGCCAGACATTCGGACTTTTATGACCAGAAGCTGCACATTGTCTCTTGGCAGTGTCCGTGCCTGCCCATCTGCTGGGATGGCAAGGTGCCTGCATCGAAGTTGTTTGGACTTTCGCCCCGGAGGCAGAAAATGCCAAGCAGCCATAGGTTTCAACGGGCAAATCTGGCAAGTTTGACTCTCTGTTCTCGACTCTTCCCCGTTTTCTCTTTTGGGTTGCGAGGCCCCTTCCCAATGCCAGCTCTGCTGTGTTGGGGGAAAAGAAACCCAGGCACGACGTATTTGGGCACGTTTGCGCAATTTAATCTATGGTTCCCACCTGGTTTTCTTCTGCCACACCTGCCCTTTTTCTGCTAGGATCTGACACGCGTTATAACGCTAAGCTATGTATGGACTTTTAAATACCTGTTTCAAAATAGCAGCTCCATTAGCAGGATAGGCCAAGCAAATGGGTTATCCTGGTAGTGGGAGCTGTTCTGCAAAACATGTGTGTGTGTGTGTGTGTGTGTGTGTGTGTGTGTGTGTTTTCGTAGATTTTCACAGGTACAGGTATGTTGGTCTGGGTGTGTTCGGGTCTTTTCCCGTGTAAGATTAAGACTATATTGGCAACGTTTTGGCGAGGCCCCACTCTATATAGACAAACACTATACAGAAGCCTGATGATGGCAGATGAGATTCTGCCGAAACATTGCTACAACTTTAAAAGCACAACTATAATGACGTGGGAAAATACCCGAACAAAGCTGAATACCATACATATACATACATACATACATACATACATATGCAGGTTTTGGCGTGTTCAGGTCTTTTCCGGTGTAAGATTGAGAGTATCTTGGCAACATTTCTACGAAAACATGTGTGTGTGTGTGTGTGTGTGTGTGTGTGTGTGTGTGTATCTACATCTATCTATCTATCTATCTATCTATCTATCTATCTATCTATTCTGTGTATAACTGCAGGTTGTCATTGACTTACAACAGTTCATTTAGTGACTGTTCAAAGTTACAAGGGCGCTGATAAAAATTACCAATGACTATTCTTCATAGGGACACGATGGCTCAGTGGCTAAGATGCTGAGCTTGTCGATCAGAAAGGTTGGCAGTTTCGCGGTTCGAATCCCTAGCGCCGCATAATGGAGTGAGCTCCTGTTACTTGTCCCAGCTTCTGCCAACCTAGCAGTTGGAAAACATGTAAACATGCAAGTAGAAAAATAGGGGCCCCTTCGGTGGGAATGGAACAGCGTTCTGTGCACCTTCGGCGTTTAGTCATGCCAGCCATAGGACCACGGAGACGTTTTCGGACAGCGCTGGCTCTTCAGCTTTGTAACGGAGATGAGCAACGCCCTCTAGAGCCAGAAACGACTAGCACGGATGTGTGAGGAGAACCTCTACCTTTACTATTTTTCATACTTATGATCGTTGCAGCATCCCCATTGTCGTGGGATCAAAATTCAGGCACTTGGCCACCAGCTCGTATTTATGATGGTTGCCGTGCCCTGGCTAATGTGACTTTCTGACAAGCAAAGTCTCGCTTAGTAAAAGAAAATTTGGAGCTCAATTGGGGTCGTAAGTCAAAGACTCCCTACATGACTTTGGGGTGGTTTTGCAGCCATTTCCAAAAATCAGCCAAAGTCAGCTAGATGAGATTCAATCAGAGGCAATCTTTAACTCTTCTGGTTGTCCAAGAGTGCCACAAGTTGTATTTTCAAGCAGATCCCAGAAAAAGAGCCCTGCTTGGGATACAAGTAGTCCTCATCTTTATGGCCATAAACGAGCCTGGAATTATGACTGCAAGTTGTGCTGGCTATTAAGTGGGTCATCATTCCATCATTTTATGAATCTTTTTTGAGCCAGTTGTTAAGCAAATGCAATGGATTGTTAGAGCAAACCCATTTTATACCATGGATACTTTTTACCGGTTGTTTAAGTTGAAGATTGCCTGAGCTATTCTGCAGACTAATTTGGATGGTTTAGAGCAGTGGTGGCTAACCTTTTTGGGCTCCTGTGCTAAAAATTGTGTGCGCACATTTTCACGCACACACTCACGTGTCAGCACCCAGAAGGCAATGCACGCCCCTCCTCTTACCTGCATCGCACCTCACAGTTGATTTTCTGCTGGTTTGAGGCCTTTTTCGGCCTCCCAGAGGCTTGAGGAAGGCTTCTGCAGGCTTCTGCAAGCTTTGCAGGCCAAAAACTAGCCTCGTTTGTCATTTCCGGTATTTTTGGAAAAACAGAAAGTGATGAAACAAAGCTAGTTTTCGGCCTGCAAAACTTGCAGAAGCCTGCAGAAGCCTTCCTCAAGCCTCTGGGAGGCGGAAAAAGGCCTCAAACCAGCCGAAAATCAGCTGTGAGGTGCGCATATGCGCAGTGAGGTAAGTTTGCCTGCAGCTCGTGTGGCAGCACAAATGGCTCTGCATGCAACCCGTGGCATGCATGCCATAGGTTCGCCATCACGGGTTTAGAGGTAGCTCTCATTTTACGACCACAATTGAGAATAAAATGTACATCGTTAAGCAAAACAGCTGCTAAGGGAGTTTTGCCCCATTTCAGGACTTTTCTTGCCACAAGTCGTTCAGTGAATCCCTGCAAGTGGTTATGCTCATCACACGGTCATTAAGTGAATCTGGCTTGTCGGAAGGTTGCAAAAAGGGATCAGGTGACCCTGGGAGGATATTGCAACCATCATAAACACAAGTCGGTTGCCAAGCATCTGAATTTGAGTCAGTTGACCATGGGGAAGGAGGTGATGGTCGTTAAGTCTGAAAAACGGTCGTAAGTTACTTTTTTCAATGCCGTTGTAACTTTGAATGGCCACTAAATGAACTGTAAGTCAAGGATTTACCTGCATATACAAAGTTGGGTATGAGTTCAACTCTCTACGCTAAATTCCAAAATCGGATGCATGCAGATCAGTGGTGGGATTCAAAAAAAATTACTACTGGTTCTGTGGTTCTCCAGAACTGGTCAGAACTGGCTGAATATCACCTCTGGTGCAGATGTTTAAAAAAGCAAATTGAAGAATTAATCATACAGGCTGGAGGGGGAAAAAACTGTCCTTCTATAGTAGCCCTTTGACCTCTCTCTATTCCACCCTGGGCAAGGGGCTAAGTTGGAAGTATGAGGTTTTAATACCATTAAAATATTCTCTAAAGGCTTTGAAAATTCTAGAGAAGCAGAATGCCTTCTAACATATGATGAATTTGCAGCCAAAAACATACTAGAAGTGAAAGTTAAATGCCTAGAGCAATGTAAATTTTTAATTAATGTTAGTTATAATTATCTGATGGTGCCTGACTGAGACTCAGCAAAAGGGTTGGAAGAGATTTTGTTTTCCTTGTAACTTATTTGTTTTATAACTAATAATAATTAAAAATTAAATAAAATGCTCCAAGCCCCTTTGTAATAATCCTCTTAAAAAAAAAAGCCTGAATTGTGTGGTTACACCAACTCTTATCTCCTGGTAAGAACAAAACAATGTCTTTTTGGGGGGTTTTGTTTTAAATGAATTAAACAATGATGGATCTGAGGGAATCTTTCCTTTATGGAAAAAATTGGAAATGGGTTTTAAGGGCAGCTGAAATGGAAAACAGGGATCCTCATTGCTTTATGGAGCCTTCCAGAAATTATGTATGGAATAAATCTTTTCCCATCCAATTTAGAACAAGTTTTGTCATTTCCCTCCAAAAAAAACCCATCTCTTGAGGTGTGATTTCTAAGCCAAGCACAAACTATAAACTACAACACAAATTATACTAATGAACAAGCTGGTATTTTGCACCATTTGGAATAAAGAGGAGTTTGTCCTTGCTTCTGTGCAAACAAACAGAGCCTTGGAACCGCGACACCGGAATTGTGGCACAATTTTCAACGGTTCGGTTGGCTTAATTCGGACAGACGAAACCTGCAATTCCAGTGTAGTGGCTAGAAAAGTAATACTTCACAAAAGCAAAGTAGAACCCTGGGTAACAACAAAAAAAAAATCTATGTTTTTCAAGGATAGCACCAAATTCTCTTATGTCTTTTTCTGGGGAAGAGTGGCTAAAGCACCAGGCTAGAAAAAAGGTGACTGTGAGTTCTAATTGTACCTTAGCCATGAAAGCTGCCTAGGTGACTTAGGGCCAGTCACCAGGAGTCAATGACTTCTAGTCCCACCTTAGCCATGAAAGCCAGCTGGGTGACTTTGTGCCAATCACCTGGAGACTGGGAATTCTAGTTCCACCTTAGTGATGAAAGCTAGCTGGGTAACCTTGGACTAGGTACTCTCTCTCTCTCTCTCAACCCAACTCACCTCACAAGATTGTTATGGGGAAAAGTAGAGGAGGAAAATATTTCGGATGGGATTGTCACCTTGAGTTATTTATAAATGCAATAATGGTGGAATACAAAGGCTCCAACCATTTGGTGGCTTGACTGAACCTCCAACCCTGAATAAAGCCTGAATTTACTGCCTCCCACAAACCATCAAAAAAAAAAGAACAAAGAAAGAAGAGAAAACTCCTGGGCTAGGGAAGAGATGGCTCAGGTAAGAAGGAAGGGAAGCTAGTTCCTTCTTCCCAAGGAGGAAAATACCTTCCTCCTTACCTGAGCCATCCTTTTGCCATTCTATCCCTCAAGTTACTTTTGGCTGCCATCATTTCAAACAGAACGGTATGATTAGCAGCATGCAAGCAAACAGTAGGAACTAATCTTTTAAACCCAAATATTTCATTCGTTAGGTGATGGCTCGTCACAAAACAGTGGGGCGGAAAGAGACTCATAGACTAACAACTCTACTATAACATCTTTGCAAATTTTACCACACTCATTCACAATTTGCTTAATGCAGTTTTCAGATAATTAAGAAAGTCTGGGCCCACCCTTTTGATTAAAGACCCCAAGCGACTGTCTCAGTTTACTCTTCCCTTCAATTTAAATTTTCTCAAAGGCTGCAAATTACTAAAATAGGATAACAGCCTCTAAAATCACTGGAATATCTAAGCAAAACGTGTGGCCTGTGCAACTGTCTAGCAGTTGGAAGGCTTATTTGGAATTTTCCAGGTGTGAGGGATATGTGATATACAGTACCAGGAATCTTATTAGAATCTATATTGCCATGACAATCAAATGTAGCTTTAAAAGAGAAATCCCTTATAAACCAGCAAATGTTATTAAAAGACACATGCTTATGTGAGTTGTAAATCATGACAGCTTATAGCTTTTAATAAAAAAAAAAACAATTTTTATAAGAAAAGGGTGCTACTAGAAGCAGTAATCTTTAAAAACAAGTAAGAATTTCCTTTTTTTAAAAAAGACAGTTCTTGAAATCTTGTATCACGCTCTGATGTGTCAAAAAATAAAACCAAAATAGATTTTACAGAGGCTGGTTTATTCTGTGAGGATTGAGTTCTGTGCAACAAAGTGAATAGATTGGGAACTCAACAGGAAAAGCAGAGAAAGGCCACTGCCCAACTCTTGACAAGAGCAATGCCCAAGTGCAATTCTGTATTATAACCTATAGCCTTCATAATCTATTTTAAAAATAATCATACCCAACAGCAGAACTGCAAAAATAACTAACATAAAAATAGCAATCCTGTGAAAAGCACAAAGAACCCCAAGGTTGCCCTCTGAGATGCAGATCTCATTCCATAGAAAATGTATTGCCTATATTGATCAATAAGCCAAAATGCCTTCAACAAACTAAGTTAAAAGAAGCTTATGGAGCCAGAAAGATCTAATTGGGGAAGACGGTCTTACATGCAGAAAAAGGGCCATCTCTATGTCATCCATCCATCCATCCATCCATCCATCCATCCACCCATCCATCCATCCATCCAGAGCATGGGATGTAGCATGGAAACTCCCACTCAACGTTTAATACATGCACAAGAAAGGGAAAAGGTCTCCTAAAAGAACTTCTAAATTTGATAGCTGAAACTCATTTGGGGAACTCTTGAAATTAAAATAAAAATTGAAATAAAATTATTTCTTCTCTGCTCTCCATCAATCACGACGATAGCCATTTTGCTAACAAAATCATAATGCATATTTCTAAACATTAAAATAAAAGTAAGGTTTTCTTCCAGATGAGCATAACAGATCTGAGTCTGCCTTCGAGGGCTTATCTGATTGAGGTTTTCTGGAAATGAGCAACAATATCAAAACAGTATGCAAACAGCCATGGCTGTTTATGGGATATTTTTCTTGAATTCCTAGTGTTTCTGTAATCCTAGAATTTCCTAGAAATCTTCCATTCAAGTATTAATCAGACCCAACCAGGCTTAGTTTCCAAGCCAGCAAATATTGGCCTGGTGCTCTGTTCCTTGCTGAGAATATTCCAGCTTTATCACTTTGACTCAATCAGAAAATTAACAAAGGCTCCAAGAAGATTATAACTACAGTGATAAACAGTACACTGTATTTTATAATAAACAGCTCTCATTCTCAAGGAGAAAACTGTCTGACAGTCCAAGGCAGCCAGACGAACCCACTGTTTGCTTACATAGTTGGAGGAGTCCCTAAGGGGTGAACAGCAATTCATAATAAATTGTATGCACAGTTGCTTGATTATAGTTTCATAATGGAACCTGGTTAACTGTCACTTTTCTAGCAGATAATGATCATTTAACATAGCAATACATGACCTGAGATCCAAAGTTATCTGTAGTTCATCCAAGGTCTGGGTAATGTATAAGCCTAACCAGTGGTGGGATTTAAAAATTTTTACAACCCATTCTGTGGGTGTGGCTTGGTGCGCCTGGCAGGGGAAGGATACTGTAAAATCCCCATTCCCTCCGCACCTCACTAACCTGCTTTCCAGCTTTGTTCTTTGTTCTTCTCTGCACAGCTTTGTGCAGGGCAACAAAAGAAGTCCTAGCCAATCAGCTGGGACTCGGAGCAGAGAATAGATGGTGGTATTTGTTGAGTCTCCAAACTACTCAAAATTTCCACTACTGGTTCTCCAGAACTGGTCAGAACCTGCTGAATACCACCTCTGATCGTAACTATCTCCCAATGTTGTGACCAACTTGTAATTTTTAACGTATTGGAAAATAGATAATTAAAGAGCAAGTGTGTAAATCATGTTTAATTTTCATGACATGAAAACGTTCTGGGTCTATGCTTTTTATATTAGAAACAATATTATTGTGGGAAACAATCCTCAGGTGAAGGACTTCAATATTCAGTGAAGGCAGTCATAAGAGCAGACTGAATCTTCTACGGTAATTTTGGCCAACTGAGTACTTTTTCCAGATGGGTTTAGGTCACAGTTCAATTGATTAAGAATCATAGTCAACAGCTAAGGATTCAAGAGCTCTTCTATGATCCCAGCATCATTTGAGTGAAGGATCTGTTGAAGCTCTTGGCTTGTGCTCCCTTTTCCATACACAATTCTTGGGTTTTTCTTTAACAAGGTTTATTGAGAAGGGATGACGTTATAAGGATTACAGAAACGGAACTATTTCCTATTTGCAATCAATACATGCTCAATATACATTAGAACAGATTCTCTCTTATTTTCTTTCCTTATGGTTTTTTTTTTTTTTTGGTCGGTCTGGAAACTGCCCATTAAAAGATTGCTCTGAGCTTATTTATTGAAGTCTAAATCCATTGATCAAATTGGGACTTATTTCTGAGAAAAGAGGCAGGAATCCTCCCCTTTTAGTAGTTCCATATGAATCCTACCACACCAGCAAATTAAGCAGCTGTAAGGAGATGTTTGAAGGAATTTAAGACTAATTTATGAGGGATCTAGTCTTCTTTGATACAAAAGTAGACAGCTTTCTTCCCCGCTTTTACATTTCCTTTAAAATTAACTCAAGAGCCAACATATTCCCATAGTTGTCAAGTCCTTCTACTTGTGGATAAATAAGCTTCCACGAAGTACAGCAAATTATTTGCTTAGCAGAAATTTATCCTATTTTAGCTATTTTAAGTCCTCATTAAATCTCGTCCTAGAGCTGCAAAATATATCTAACCTCCACCATTTCCCTTCTAATGCCTCCTCATCTTTTATTAACATTCAGGAGGTCACATTTAGCTTCCATAAATGTGTGTATCTATTAGCTGCTTCTCAATGTATTGTATGAATTGTATGTTAAGTGAATCTCTGCATTTGTTAAATTAGAAACATGGTTGTTAAGTGAATCTGGTTTTCCCATGGAATTTGCTTCTCCGAACATCGCAAAAGGGGATCATATGACCCTGGGACACTGAAACCATCATAAATAGGAGTCAGTTGCCAAGGGTTTGGATTTTGATCATGTGACCATGGGGATGCTTGCAACAGCTGTTAAGTGCGAAGAATGGTCATAAGCCACTTTTTTCAGGGTCGTAATTTTGAATGGTTACTAAGCGAACTGTTGTAAGTTGATGTCATGCCCGTGTTGGAGTCTGACTCCAAGGGACAGGAGGAACAGCCAACAGGGAGTGTGGCTCCGGAGGTTGTGGAGGAGGCTGGGGAAGGGCAGAGGCCGGCTGGGCAGTCAGAGGAAGACCCAGGTCCATCCCCTCTTTATCCTAGGGCACGCAGGGAGGAATGGAGAAGGGAACAACATGGCCTATGGGAGAGGAAGCGGCCATGATCCCCCTCATTGGTTGCAGCTGGAGGGAACAGTATAATGGAGAGGCGTTTAAAACACAGCATTGCTAGAAGCAAAGCTTCTTCTTTTATTTCTGGCTGAGGTTTAACTTGGTTGGCATTCTTCCAACAGACTGTGCCTTATTATCTTCTTGAAGTTTGTAATTAATTATCCTGGTCTGTCATGGAAATTTCTTCAGTGGGTTTTTTATTTCTCTGTTATCTGTTCTTTGAGTTTGGACTGTATTTCTTTCATTTGGAGACTATTTTGGAAAGAGATTAATCTCCAACTGTGAACAGTTGAACAGTGAGGCCAAGTTGGAGGCATTAAAGGAAATTTATTTACGTTTGGGAATTTATTATGTGTGTGCTGCTTCCCAGGTCCTCACAGTTGAGGACTACCTGTCATCACATTTCTGCAAGCAAACCACCAAGTTCAGAGAGGATCCTGGATCCAGCTCATTTCTCAGCAACAGATATTTTTGTCTGTTAACACAATCCTCTTCTTAGAGGCAAGTCCCTTTGCACGTCTGATGTCATGCCCCCATTGGAGTCTGATTCCGAGGAGGAAGATGAACAGCTGACAGGGAGTGGGAATGTGGCTCCATTGGCTGTGGAGGAAACTGGGGAAGGGCAAAGTCAGGCTGTGCAGAGCAGGGGAGAGGTAGAACAAGGGAGAGGGGGTTCAGATGAAGACCAAGGCCCATCTCCTCTTCATCCTAGGGTGCGCAGGGAAGAACACAGAAAAGAGCAACGTGAGTGGCTTACGGGGGAGGAAAGGGCCCTGATTCCCTTCACAAGGCACACTTGGGGATGGAGTTTAAAGGAGAGGCAGTTGGGAGGGATGTTTGTCGGGAACAAACGCTGAATTCATCTAGTGTTGAGAGTTGTGGCTTGCATTCCTAGCAGTCTTCCTGACCGTTTGAATTATGGCCGTGCTTCTGTGTGCTTATCTTGCCTTGCTGGAATTATTGCTGTGATTCTTCGCTTCTTGGACTCATTACCTTGCCCTGCTGGAGTGATTAATTGCAGTCATTCTGCTCACAGCGTTTGGACGGAGTATCTGCAGCCAGAGGCTGTTGCAGTTTTGTGGGAGAGCTTTTCTCCAAGCTGGAGAGTAACTGAAACATTGGGGGCAAAGTTGGAGCAAATAAAGGGACTCGTACCTGTTCTCTGGCTGTGTTGCCTTTGTGCCACACCCCAGGTCCTCGCATCTGAATCACTTGCACTCTTGTAATAAAGCACATTCCCGCCCTCAAAATATGGGTTTGATTTAAAAAAAAAAGATTTGTGACTGCTACAAAAATGGCAAAAAAGGAACAAGGGTAGGGGGAAGCTCTCTCCCATTTTGATTTTTAAAAAAATCATCAACCTTCCCCGAATCACAGCCTTGAATTTATCTGTGCTGGTTAACGGTTGCAATAAAGTCATTGACTAGATTTTGTTTTCAAACCAGGATATAAACGACACAGAAACTAACCTGAACTAAGAAAGAAAAAAAACCAAAAACCACCAAATGCATCTGCCAACTCTATTCAAATATTAACAAGGTACAGTTAAAACTTTTGTAACTTATGCAAATGCGATTGCCAGTACAAGGTGAACGGAGAGAATCCCTGAGAGGCAGAATGAACACAAAAATCAACAAAGTGAAAAGATCAACCCTCCCTTCCACCGCCTGACAGCAGGAGAGAAGAGGTGGCAGTCTGGGAATTGGAGAAGAGGAAGAAAAGAAAAAAAATACACATATGCAGACATCCGGCCATTGTTGGTGAAGTTTAAGTGCATTGTGTTTTATAGCTTCTCAATCTAAGAAGCCGAAAGGAAGCTGGAGTGATATTGGGGAAGAATTTTAAAGCCTATTAACATACAAAGAGCGAGTCATGCCAAGAAAGAGAACGATTGGGGTGAGCTCTTAAAAACTCCTTTGGAAAAAAAAGAAAAGAAAAGAAACCAAAATGTTGGAATTTAGGAAGGATGCAACACCGGAATGCTTATTCACTTCCGAGCAAGCACCTTGCTGAAGGTCAGTTCTTGCCTCTTGGAGGCTATTTTAGTAGCGGCTAATCTAGGACCTACTCTCTCTAAAAAGGAAAAAAGAAAAACGTCCTTTTTGCACAGAGCCAAACTCACATCTGTTCAGCCACAGATTGCTAGAACAGGAGGGTGCAGGCATCCAAGAGGGAATGCCCGGAGTTCTTGTGCCAGAGGCTGGCCTCAGGTATTTAGAAGCATCGGGGGAACACGAACTGCAGCTGTCACTGACACCCCTGCTGTGAAATGGCGAGGCAAGATTAAAAACAGACGCACAAAAAAACCCCAACCTCCAAACGCAACCTCAAAGAACTGCAGAAGGAAAAGAATTGAACTGGGTCATTTGGGTTAGAATCAACCCCACCCTGCTGTACGTGTTGGAATCATGATTAACCAAGGACCAAAGCTGTCCATTAATGGGCTAGGCTTGGGGCAACCAGGAAACAGAGACCATCACTGGTCTGCATTGTCAAGCAATGGAAGAGATGGAAAAACCAATGACGATGATGATGTTGATACCTAGTTTAGATAATGATACACCTGCAAGAAAACCAGCAAACTCAGAGAGTACCAACCCCTCGTGTAAACCCTGAGCTACAAATGGTCTACTTTTATTAAACCCATACATGGGTTTATACCACATCTGCAGACCTATCTTGGTGCCCATGTAGGCAGTGCTCCAGAGGTGGTATTCAACAGGTTCTAACCAGTTCTGGAGAACCGGTAGTGGAAATTTTGAGTAGTTTGGAGAACTGGCAAATGCCACCTCTGACCGCCCTGTCCCCATCTCTTCTCTGCCTCCTGAGTCCCAGCTGATCTGCTGAGTCTCCTTTTGTTGCCCTGCACAGGAGAATGGAACTGGAAAGCAGGTTAGTGGGGTGGGGGAAGGAATGGGATTTTGCAGTATCCTTCCCCTGCCACGCCCACCAAACCATGCCTACAGAACCAATAGTAAAAAAAAAATTGAATCCTACCACTGCAGTACTCATATGAGATTCTGAAGATGACCAGGGAATGTTTAGGCCACAGAAATCTACCACTTTGTTAGATGCAAAAGATTTGTTTGAAGGTGCCAGAAAAGATGGCTGTCCAGCAAAGGAAAGCTCACTGCATCTCTCAGTCATTGGTTAACCTATTCTTAACATTAAGGCATTTCTCACATGTATCTGAGGTCTTTCTATAACTCTACCCCTAGTTCCATATCTTGAGAGGCATAATCTCATAATCTCTCTCTCTCTCTCTCTCTCTCTCTCCCTCCCCCTCTCTCTCTCTCTCTCTCTCTCCGTTTCCATAGGGATGTGAAGAACCTCAAATCCAAATCCAAAAATCTTTCCTCAAAACAGGCACACAATGTTCCTGTGGACGCCTCCTTCAAGAAGCTGCATCCTTTACAGAACTCCCACAATAGCAACGCAATCCCAGGAAAATGCACAATTAAGGAGGTGACAAGCCTGAAGCTCTCATCTCACCTTGTTCTTGACTTAATTGTCTACCGACTATTGCAAGCCTGGGAAAACACTCAGCTTCTTTAAACAGGTGCAGGCAGGTGTAGCATGCAGACTCATTCTTGCTCTGAGATTATCTTTTTGGCTTTGGACCTAAAGGGGTGAAGATCTCTACTTTTTCTATGTATTTGAAGAGCCAACTCTTCCATCCCTTCCATCAATTTCCAATTCCTTCATATTTTTCCATGTGTCTGAATCTTTCTTAGTGTAGTATCCAACCAGCATCATCATACATAAACAGTTTCTGCTAAAATCATTTCCACTTCATTTCTTTGTGGCTTAGCATTTGTTGGTTAACTGAGCAAGATTTAATCATGCGAACTGAATCTGTAGACCAAAGTAGAAGAGCCACAGGCTTCCCATCTCATCTGTGAATTGGCAGAAGCAAAACTTGGCTAGTCTTCTCCAACCTGGTAGGTCCCCAGGTGTGCTCAGAGCATAACCGCCAGAATTCCAAATCACTCATAGCTGTAACATATATATGGAAGGCGCCATACATGGAGACTGCCAGGTTGGTGAAGAATTGTTTATACATATGTATATATTTGCCAGACTTGGGCAGGTCAGTCCATTTGAATGTTAATTTCACACGTCTTCATTCATACCTTGGCTCCATTTCCACATTCACTTCAGCGTGTGAACAACTGCCAGATTTTTCCATTTCTAAAAAGCAAAATGCCTCCCTTCTTGAAGGCCTTTTCTCCTAAATTTCACTTTTTAAAAAATTCCCAATCATCTGAAGTTTGGGTTGCATTGAAAAATCTAGAGAAATGAAACATTGAAATCCTGCCTTCTAATCTGTGTATTAATCTGGGAGCTAGGGAGACATCCACTGAACTTAGTTTATTGATGCAGAGTGAAGAGAAACTTTGACCAAACTTCTCCAGGTAGCACTGAATGAGACAGAGAATTGTGGTATTAAGGAGAGGTCTTTATGCCCCTGGCTTCTTCCAGTCACAACTGCCTTCCTGAGCTTTGAACCATATCCAGTCTATAATATGACTATATATATAGCATTTTGGATGCTCAGGTAAAGAACCCTTTGGGTGGTCAGTAACTTCACCTGAAAGAAAACCAGAATTTCAAGAGAGATGGGGAAGGAGAAGTGAAGGAAGAAAAGGAAAGAACAGGGAACATGATGGTTGAGTTTTTGTATGCTAATCCTTCCTTAAATTATTAAACTAGGGGAAGAAATTATTTACATTGTGCTTCCGTTGCATTGCAGAGCACGCTGCCAAAAGAAATTCTCACAGCGCGTGATTAAACTTGTCGGACCTTATTTATTTATGGCGCCTGGTTTCAGGAGGTTTTGCAGTTTGCACTCGAGGAGGAAAAGAGAACTTCCTGTTATCACAGGAACAGAGGAACGTAGACGGAGATTGCCTTGATACCTGCTCGCAATTAATTCATTATTCGCAGATAATCGCACTGGATACTTCAAAAGGAATTTGTACACAATCGTTTTCAGGGGAAGAAAAAAAAAGAGCCATACCTGAAGTTCAGTCTGGAAAAAGAACTTCTGTGGACACTGCGAACAATCATAAATTTTGTCCTCTTGTCCGTGGACAGCAAAGATATGTTGCTGTAATTTATTTGCCTGTACAAAAACTAAAGAAAAAAAAAACAAGAACAAAATAAAATAAGAATAAGGTCAGAGAAACAAGGAACATAACCAAGGACACTGTCTTTGAACATTGTCTATACCTTTGACTTGGTATAAATATGACCCCAGCAAACCTCTTTTTATAGGGAATGATCCAAAATAGGTTGTGTCTTTGTTTTCTTTTCAACTTGTTTGTTTAAAAATAAAGCACCAAGGGTCAGATCCAAAGTAAGTTAGATTCACATAGGTAACACTGGACCAAATGTTTGTTTAACTGTGTTTGGTTGATCCTGACACCACTGGCTGTTTTTATCCAGAATATGCTAAAAAAAAAAAAAAAAAGGCCACAGCTAAAACCACTGGATAAATTAGTAGGCACTAGGCCAAAAAAACAAAACAAAACAGAGAACCAACAATTGTGTGTCTTCACATAATGGAGGAAGTCAGTCAATGAGGTTTTATGATGCACATTTTTTCCTACTGATCTCAGTGGGACTCATATAGAATAGAATTCTTTATTGTCCAAGTGTGATTGGATACACAAGGAATTTGTCTTGGTGCAAATGCTCTCAGTGTACATAGAAGAAAAGATACATTCGTCAAGAGTCAAGAATCACCAGGTACAACACTTAATAAGAGTTACAGGGTACAATAAGCAATCAAATCATACTAGGAAACAGTCAATAAAAATCGTAAGGATACAAGCAACAAAGTTACAGTCATACAGTCATAAGTGGGAGGGGATGGGTGATAAGGAACGATGAAAAGATTACTAGTAATTGTAGTACAGACTTTATAAATAGTTGGACAGTGTTGAGGGAATTATTTGTTTAGTAGAGTAATGGTGTTCGGGGAAAAACTGTCCTTGTGTCTACTTATTCTGGTGTGCAGGGCTCTATAGCATATGATGAGGATTCAACCCAAAATATATGCTTCTTTTCCCAACGGGCTCTAATATCCTAAAATAAAAATTTACAGAAAGTTCAGGGCAGTTAAGGAGAGCTAAATATTTGTTTCCATGGCACTTAACCATTTTTTAAATTTTTTTAGAAAACAACCCACAAATAAGGCAAATTACTAAGTTGAGTGACGTCTAAAGAGTTCACCTTCCAGTGCTCTCCGCACCAACCTAAACTGAATTAATGCTACCAACATTTAGCTTTTAATCTTTTCTCCGTAATGGGTAATAGTTACAAGAGACGCTAAGTTTATTTATAAGGCTAAAACATAATATGAGATATTGGTGACTTAGTAGCAGTTCTTAACTCACTTTTTGTGAGCCCGTTGATGGTTTAGCATTGTGCATTAAGCAGGCTATGATGGCTTATTTAATAACCTGACATGTTATGCTGAACGGACGTGTCTATGATGGAGTATGGATAGATATATACAGGTAGCCCTCAGCTTACAACAGTTCATTTAGTGACCATTTAAAAGTTACAAAGGCACTGAAAAAAGTGACTTGTGACCATTTTCACACTTTTGCAATGACTTCCCCCTGGTCACATGATCAAAATGTGGCTGGTTGGCAACTGGTTCATACTTACGACGGTTGCAGGGTCCCAGAGTCCTGTGATCACTCTTTGTGACCATCTGATAAGCAAAGCCCATGGGGAAGCCAGATTCGCTTAACAACCGTATTATGAACCTAACAACCCCGATGATTCACTTAACAACTGTGGCAAGAAAAGTTATAAAACGATGTAAAATTCGCTTAACGCGTGTTTCACAGAAATTCGGGGCTCCATTGCAATCGTACGTCAAGGACTTACCTGTCATATGTGAACATTAAAAAAATAATAATTTCTCAAGTTTGGGCAGGGCGACTTTCCTACAGCAATCATCCCTGTGCCTCTCCCACTTACTAGCTGGGAATTGTGGGTTTTTTATCCAGGATATTTGGAGAAGAATCATCCCAATGCAAGCTAACAAGGCTGGCAATTCTCCTTCTTCCCTACTGAGGTCAATCTCTGTCCCACACTGTAAATTACTCCACTTATTTAGAAACGATATTGAAAGGCTTGAGTCTATGATGGGGGAGAATTAAATGAGCTAAAGTGGAAAGTACAAGGGTGGGAAAGAGATTGCCTTCCAGGTACTACTAGTTTGAAAAAGAAAAAAAAGGATATTCTATTTTCTTGCCACAGTTTCTCCTCCCCGATCCTTCCAGCTTGCACGAAAAGGAAAGAGCGTGTTTTAAAAATTCCCCCGTGTGTCATTTCTGGATCAAGCCACGCAGGCGTACGAGTGCTTGTCTAGGAGCACCTGTCTTACCTGTAAAACAAACAGGGCATTTGAATGTCCCTCCCATCCCCTCGAAGCTGTGCTCAATCAGGTGACACAGGAGCTTTGCTGGAGAGTCAAACATCTGGTTACAAAGCTTGCATTCGTGATTGATGCCTTCCTCTGCAAGGTTCAAATGATACAACTTGTTAGTGACACAGCAGATTAGCGTCTGAAGCGCAGGATTCGGTGAGAAATCACAAATGCCAGTTCAGGCGGCTTTGGGAGGACGCACCTCTCCCTCCAAAAGCAGGTGTATGGCGCGCGCAACGCTTCTGAAGCGCGTTCCGGCTGTACCGCCTCCAGTCAAATTGGAGGGGCATTTCTATGCGCCACTTGGATGAAAGCGACGGTGCGAGCTAGCCTCTGGTAGACTAGGTTGTCCCGGTTTCCCAAAAACACGCGTGACAATGCGGTGTCTACACTCATCTAGAGGAGGGAGGGGGGGAGGAAAAGAAAGAAGGGAGGGAAGAAGAAAGAAAAGGGAGAGAGGGAGGAAGGAGGGAGGGAGAAGAAAATAAGAAGGAGAGAGGAGGGGAGAAGGAAAGGGGAGGGAGGGAAGGAAAAACAGAAGTTGAAGGGAGGGGGAGGGAGGGAAGAAGAAAAGAAGAGAAAAGGAGGGAGGGAGAGAGAGGAAGAAAGGAGGGGAGGGAAGGGAGGGGAGAAGAAAAGAAGAGGGAGAGAAGGAGGAAGGAGGGAGGGAGAAGAAAATAAGAAGGAGAGGGGGAGGAGAGAAGAAAAGGGGAGGAAGGGAAAAAGGAAGTTAGTTGAAAGGAGAGGGAGGGAAGAAGAAAAGAAAAAAGTGGGGGGAGGGAGGAAGAAGAGGGAGAGAGGAGGGAGGGAGAAAATAAGGAGGGAGGGAGAGGAGAAGAAAAGGGGAAGGAAGGAAGGAAGGAAGGAAGGAAGGAAGGAAGGAAGGAAGGAAGGAAGGAAGGAAGGAAGGAAAAAGAGGGAAGGAAGTTGAAGGGAGGGAGGAGGAAAGAAGGAAGGAAGGAAGGAAGGAAGGAAGGAAGGAAGGAAGGAAGGAAGGAAGGAAGGAAGGAAGGACACCTAAAACAAAGAACATCTGACCAATCCTGAAGGGAAAAGAGAAGTGACAGAGACTACTGAAATGGATTGCCCCACAACTCACACCCCAGCTAGGTGAATAAACGGAAGTGGGCATGGTAGCAAAGCATCAGGATCCCAGAAATGATAGCGGGAGCTCTTGATACCTTTACATTTCACTTCTAAGTCAGACAATTAATGACAGATCTCTTCCCCTCCCACCCATTCATGTTTGCTTTTAGACCTGTCCTTTCAGTTTCTCACAGCTTGTAGAGAACACAAGAAAAATATCCCACAAAAACAGGCTTCCGACAGATAACACAAGAACGAGATGCAACACAAAGAGCAGCTGTGGCTATCTGGAGCTACAAGGATGCCCAGAAGAGCTACGTCCCCCCAAGGTTGAGACTCGCTGCTGGGGGAGGGAGAGTGAATGGAGGGTGCAGAGCGAGAGGTGAGGGAAAGAATGACCTTCCCCCTAGCTAGTAGGAACCAAGAATATTGGTAATTTTTTGGGAGGGGGAAGTGTGAACAAATGGATCCATTTTCCACTCAGAAACATCCCTGGGAATAATGTTATATAATCACGTAGCGCTATTCCTAAGGGCACCATAACCTTATTTGCAAAATGCTTTGCAGTGAGCAAAGCCAGAGCCTTGGTTCCGTGTGGCAGATTAACTACAATGCAATCTTCAGTGTTCGCGGTCTCTTGCACCTTATTTTCACCTCCTTGACACAAACCTACCGCGGACACACCATACGTCGCATTACTCTTCCATTCCTCACAGTCGCGTAAGATTCTCGAGGCTCTGATGGAATGGAATCCCATTATTGGGAATTTAAAAAAAAACCACAGAGTAAGAGAGAGCCCGTTTGGTGTAGAGGTTTAAGGCATCAGGCTACAAACTGGGAGACCAGGAGCTCCAGTCCTGCCTTAGGCACAAAGCCCACTGGGTGATCTTGGGCCAGTCACACTCTCTCAACCTTAGTTTGTGTGTGTGTTGACAAAACAGAATAATAGAATAGCAGAGTTGGCAGGGACCAGTGGTGGGATTCAAATAATTTAACAACCGGTTCTCTCCCTAATGATTTCTTCCAACAACCAGTTCACCAAACTGCTCAGAAAATTAACAACCGGTTCTCCCAAACTGGTGCAAACTGGCTGAATCCCACCACTGGCAGGGACCCTGGAGGTCTTCTAGTCCCTCCTCAAGCAGGAGATCCTATACCATTCCAGACAAGTGGTTTCCCAATCTCTTCTTTAAAACCTCCAGTGATGGAGCACCCACAACTTCTTGTGGCAAGCCGTTCCACTGGTTAATTGTTCTCACCACCAGGGAAGTCCTCCTTAGTTCAAGGTTGACAATGTTTTCCACTGTCTAGCTTGACAGTGTTGTTGTCTAGGGAAAACAGCACGAAGTAGGCCAAACCCATCGTTTGGTGAAAGGCGCTGCTTCTGCCATTGTTCTTATTTTTATTTTGAGCTATGCCGCTGCCCAAGTGGGAGGCCGCTTGTGCATCATTTTTGCTGATCTCTGTCCTGTGTTAAATTACCCCACCCCACCAGATCTGCGATCGGTAGCTCTGATGGCTAAACCCATCACTCTGGTTCTTGTTAACCAGAACATGAAATATTGGCAATCTGCCAGTTGAGTGCTAAGCGAAAACAGCAGCTGCTCCTTATTTGCAAATTTAACCAAAGAGCTGTTAGCTGTGATTAACAGAGGAACGAAGAGGTGATGCGTGCATTCACACCAACCGCTCAGAGTGGCTTCATGTCTAATGTTTGTACGCCCTATATCTATAGCATTTTGATTTTACCGAGTCTGTAGAATAAACCTTTAAGCTGCCAGAAAGCCATGATTTGAAGCAACGGAACAAAAACCCACAGTCCAGGTCGAACATTTTTACGGCCTTCTTGAAGGGTGGCTCAGTGGCTAAGATGCTGAGCTTGTCGATCAGAAAGGTCGGCAGTTCGGCGGTTCGAATCCCTTGCGCCGCGTAATGGAGTGAGCTCCCGTTACTTTGTCCCAGCTTCTGCCAACCTAACAGTTCGGAAGCATGTGAAAATGCAAGTAGAAAAATAGGAACCACTTTGTTGGGAAGGTAACAGTGTTCTATGTGCCTTCCGCGTTTAGTCATGCCAGCCACATGACCACGGAGACATATTTGGACAGCTCTGGCTCTTCGGCTTTGTAACGGAGATGAGCACTGCCCCCTAGAGCTGGAAACGACTAGCATGTATTGCGAGGGGAACCTTTACCTTAAATGAGTGAAGCCAACATTATTGGCTCTTTGGGACATGTTGGGGGTTGGGAGGTTTTAAGGAGCAACATAAATTATACATTTATACTTAATGTGTCCACTTCCTGCCTTACAATTTGTAGCCCCTCATCTCACCCCCGCCCAAAATACCAAAAATGGCATGGTGTTTTGTTCACTTTTTCTCTCCTAAAGACCTAAAGATAATCTAAAGATGCGTGATGTGCACAACCCTAATTTGCACATGGGGGTGTGGTAGGCATATATTAACCTGACTTTTTTTGTATCTGCATGGTTGAGGAAGTAGTTGGCTTTTAACCAACTACACTACAATCAGCACTCACAACCAAATACATGTTGGGGAGTTATATTCCTGTATTTTCTCATCTTGGGAGAATGTGAATTGTATGTCCTTTTAGGCAGAGTATGGAAGTACTACAAAGAGTTAAAGACATGCCAAACAAAACTCAAACACAAGAAAAGCATAATACAAATATAAGAGGTTCCCACAGATGTGGAAATTTATCCCAGAGAGGCAAGACATTTTGATTTGCAAATCCACTTCTGAATTATAAGACCCTCTTTGCACTGTTCGTTCTTTTCCTTTTCTTTTTCGCATCCCCCTAGGAGTCCATTATATCTTTTCTATGTCAATGAAACCATCTAAGAAGAAATACATATACCCACACACAAAGAGAGAGAGAGAGAGAGAGAGAGAGAGAGAGAAGTAGAGGGGGTAAAAGAGAAAGGAACCAGAAAGTACTAGGGAGTTAGCATGGAAATATTTCCCTTTTTATTTTTCCCAAGAGGGCCAAAGAAAGAGACAGAAAAATCTAGGTAGCTGATTGACAATAATGACCCAAAGTTTTCCTAGCCTTATCAAGGCCAACTGGGGGTTAGAATCAAGATCACGTGATGTACTAATACCACTTTATGAGGCCTTGGTAAGACCACATTTGGAATACGGCGTCTAATTTTGGTCACTACAATATAAAAAAAGATGTTGAGACTCTAGAAAGAGTGCAGAGAAGAGGGACAAAGATGATTAGGGAACTGGAGGCTAAAACATATAAAGAACGGTTGCTGGAATTGGGTATGACTAGTTTAATGAAAAGAAGGACAAGGGGTGACATGAGAACAGTCTTCCAATACTTGAGGGGCAGCTGCCACATCATCCAGCTTGCCCACCTCACAAAATTATTACAAAGGTGGAACAGACACAGGCTTCAGAGGATAATTAGAACTGCAGAAAAAACAATTACTACCAACCTGCCTTCCACTGAGGACCTGTATACTGCACGAGTCAAAAAGAGGGCTGTGAAATATCTACAGACCCCTCAAATCCCGGACATAAACTGTTTCAACTCCTTCCTTCAAAACGATGCTATAAAGCACTGCATACCAGAACAACTAGACACAAGGACAGTTTTTTCCACGAATACCATCACTCTGCTAAACAAATAATTCCCACAACACTGTCAAACTATTTACTTAGTCTGCATTATTATTACTATTAATCTTCTCATCATTCCTATCACCCATCTCTTCCCACTTGTGACTGTAACTTTGTTGCTTGTATCCTAACAATTTATATTGATTGTTTCCTGGTATGATTTGATTGTTTATTATCAATTCAGTGTTGAACTTTATGATTCTTGACAAATGTATCTTTTCTTTTATGTACACTGAGAGCATTTGCACCAAAGGCAAATGCCTTGTGTGTCCAATCACACTTGGCCAATAAAGAATTCTATTCTATTCTAAGAGATCCGTGTCCTTCAACATCTTGAAAGAAGAATCACCTAACCAAGATCATTCAGTCAGTGGAAAACCTAGGAACTACCAGGTTGTTCGAGGAGGTTTGGTTTGAATAAGAGAAGATTTGTTTACAAGCAGTCCAGGTTAGCTTAACTATAGTGGCAAAATTTAGGAGCTGAACGTGATATTAAGGGACATCTTTATGATGGCCTCCCAATTTATTCCCCTAACTGGGAGGGAGAAATATGGAGAGGAGGAGGAGAAGAGCCAGCTCAGTGGGTTCCTAGAAGAGAAACCAACCTAATAGGTGAATGTTAGGCAATCCCTCTCATTTTTGACATGAAAAGCAGACTTCTCCCATCCTCGCTGGGTCTGCCTTCCAGCATTACTCCCCTTAAACCCGCAATCTGCTCCCGGATCTGTTGATTCAGAGCTGAACAAACACAGCTTCCAATCAGGTCTCTTTCTCCCATCTCCTAAGTTCGGAATAATAAGCATTAATTTTACACTTCATTTCTAGGGGGTGGGGGGAGGAGAGAGAGGGAGGGAGGGAGGGAGGGAGAGAGAGAGAGAGAGAGAGAGAGAGAACACGGTCCTTGTTTAAACCAACTAGGCCTGCGGGATTTTATCTGGCAGAAACTGTGTCAGGCCAAAAGAGAAACAGAATGCTTTGTGTAAAAGTATCATGGGGAGAAAAGAGAACGTTCCACAATGTTCCCGGTACCTACTTTTGTCTCCAAAAGTATTTGATCCCTTCCAGACATATATACTTATTTCCATAGCGGTCTCGGGGGGGGGCGGGGAAGCTACTAGGAGCCAGAACTGATTATGTGAATGCTGAAGGTGAAACCTGCATAGTGTCCACCATTTCCAAAAGACTGGGATTTGGAGATCCCTTAATTTATGCTCAGTACTAAGGAGGAGTTGAGGACAGTCAGTAGCCCAGCTTGTCAGCCTTACCGGATGGACCAGACAGAAAACACGACCAGATGAGCTACTTCTACTTATTGGAAGGCTTAGATTAACAGAAGCTTGCTAGCCTGCAAATACAGATCTCTCTCCCTCTCCTTTACACCCTGAGAAAATATGGAGGGTCCGTTCTGAGCGTCCAGCCCCACCTGTTAGCCAGCTAAGGGCTAAGCTGTCTCTTGACTGTTCCTTAAGTCGTCCCTTCACCCTGTCTCCCAAGGTCTTTAATCAGTTCAACAACAATAGCCATAGCGCTGTAGGACATGACCAGGCTGAGCCTGAGGGAGGGGTCAAATGCGTCATCAGTTTTGAGTCCCTTCATACCCACGAGAGATCTAAGTTCGGCCCACCTTGAATTCCTTATCTGCTTCCAATTTGCTTTGACCATTAAGATTCTTGTAGAGTGGTTAAGCTTGCAATGAACCAGTAGAATTAACCAATTAACCAGTGGAACAGCGCTCCATCACTAGAGGCTTTTAAGAAGAGACTGGACAGTCACTGGTCTGAGATTGTATAGGTTGTACAGGGGCTGGACTAGAAGACCTCCAAGGTCCCTTTCTATTCTATTCTATTCTATTCTATTCTATTCTATTCTATTCTATTCTACTATTCCACATTCCACATTCCGTTATATGCATTTGAACTGCTTGGACTTCCATGCTTGATATGACCTTAGACTTATATACCACTCCATAGTGCTTTATAGAACTCTCAGGGTGGGGGGGGATTTACAATGTCAGCCTCTTGCCCCCCAACAATCTGGCTCCTCATTTTACCGACCTCAGAAGGATGGAAGGCTGAGTCAACCTTGAGCCCGGTCAGGATCAAACACCAGCATGTGGACAGTGTTTGCCTGCAATACGGCATTCAAATCCCTACGCCACAAACAGCTCCACAAAAAAAAAACCCCACAAACAACCCATGGACAAGCCCCATGTTTCCCGTGGTTTGGCTCACTTCCCTTTTTCACATTGCCTTCTCAGTTGAGCACAGGTTGTTTCCAGTGTATTTAATAAGAATTACACTCAGCTCTATTCTCCCATAAGAGAGAGGAGGCCAACTGACACTTCAATATTCATAATTGTTCCCGTTGGGTGATCTCTCTCTCTCTCTCTCTCTGCCTCTCCCCTTTTTTTTAAAAAAAAAAAACTATTATCTTTACTGGGCTTCCTTTGATGAACCGCAAGCCACTTTAGACATTGTCTCGCAGAGAAAGGGCATTCAGACAAATGAGCTTACAAGATAGGAGAAACCTCTCCTCCCAGACTGGCCTCTGTTATGGATAATGCGGTGTGACGCCTCGGTCCTAGCAGCTATTCAGATTGCAATTATAAACTATATTAATGACAACATAAAAGGGACGACCCGCTGAGTAACTAATACAGGATGACATGTTTCCACTTATTTATTTTGGGCACCGCGTATTTATTTTGGGTAAATGAAGGGAAAGAGCCCGGAGATTTGAGCGGTTTCTGAGATACAAAAAGGAAGCCAATCTTTCTACGCCTCAGTTTTACAATGGCGACATTTGTCCCTGAAGGAGGAGAGGAGTAGGGAACCAGGTTTCCCCTGCCTTTGAGCCTCACTGGTGACTTCAGCAGGCAAAATCCCACCCCTTCCCTCTGGCCAGAGTGACCCATTTCTACTTCGATGCGATAACACCGTAGACATCAATGGCGGGATTCAAAAAAATTTTTTACTACCGGTTCTGTGGGCATGGCTTGGTGGGCGTGGCAGGGGAAGGTTACTGCAAAATCCCCCTTCCCTCCCCACCCCACTAACCTGCTTTCCAGCTCCGTTCTCCTGTGCAGGGTAACCAAAGAAGACCCAGCCGATCAGCTGGGACTCAATGGGAAGTGGAGAATAGATGGGGTTGGTGGGGCCAATCGGAGGTGGGATTTGCTGGTTCTCCAAACTACTCAAAAGTTCTGCTACTGGTTCTCCGGAACTGGTCAGAACCTGCTGAATCCCACCTCTGATGGTGATCTGATCTGGCCATTCTTCTCCACCTCAATAAATGCAAGTCCAACGTTAATAGGCATTTTTCTGCCCTCACCTTGTGGAATATTATCTCTACCAGCTTCCTCCCCGCCCCCACTCTCCTGGCCTTCTCTAAAGGAATCAAACTATGGCTCTGCTGCCTTGACTGGGGAATGCAGGGAAGCACACGGCCATGGGGCTGGCTGGGGTCCAGAGAGCCCTGCCTTTGCCCTTTAACCTATTTTAAGAGCGTTTCATGACCTTTGACACCTTCCCAAAGTTTTAATTTTTATAGACTGTTTTTATACCTTGATATTTTATTGTAAACAGACTCCCTTTTTTGAGGGAGATGGGTGGTTCAAAAATAGATAGATAAATAAGACCGTTGGAAGAGAGAGCAAATGGGTGGATGGAAGGATGGAAGGATGGAGAGATGAATGGAAATAGAGATCATGATAGATAGATAGATAGATAGATAGATAGATAGATAGATAGATAGAGGGAGAGAGAGAGAGAGAGACATAGACAGCAGCAAGACAAAGACTTGGAAGAGGATGGATGGAGGGATGAAGAGATGAATGGAGATAGAGATGATGATAGATAGTTTTAGATAGATAGATAGATAGATAGATAGATAGATAGATAGATAGATAGATAGATAGATAGATAAACAAACAGACAGAGAGACAGACAGACAGAGACAGCAGCAAGACAAAGACTTGGAAGAGAATGGATGGATGGATGGATGGATGGAGATAGAGGTGATGATGAAAATATATGATAGATGGATAGATGGATGGATAGACAGACAGACAGACAGACAGATATAGACAACAGCAAGACAGAGAGCTGGAAGAGAATGGATGGATGGATAGAGATAGAGATGATGATGAAAATAGATGACAGACAGACAGACACTCCTACCAGATATTGTAATGGGGCGGTACAGAAAAAGGTGGATAAAGGGCTGTTACTTCTAAAAATTCCCACTAAGGCTTTGCAGAAGAGGCATTGTGTTTGACATCTTTTCACCACCACCGCCAACACAACACACCCTAGCCCAGCATACCTTTCCTTGGGTCTCACCGTTACCACAACACTGTTTATTCATGACGTCACCTTCTAAAAAAAAAAAAGGCAGAAGGGGAACAGCTGAACTTATTCCCACTGCAAAGGAGCCTCCCTGCATTTCTAATTTAGCGAGGGCGAGGAAGGCGCTCATCCCACACCTCAAGACAGACAACACAATTACAGTATTGATTTGCGATGAAACACTGCAGAGATGATAACTGGACCAAATTCCGGGCAGATCTTGCCTCCTTGGCTAATGGAACAGCCCCTCTCAGCTCAGAACAGCCTCCGAAGCCAAGGAAGCAAATCTTGGGTTTGTATGTCCTGCGGACCTCAATCCTGGCTTGTCATCCCTTTTTTGAAGTTCCCCAATGCTCTGGGCAAGACTTTGTCCTTTTGTGTGTCACTGAAATTCGGGAATTAAACAGCACTTCTGTTGGAGCCCGCCAACGTTTTCTACAACTGTATCCTCCAGAGAATGCCCTCCCATATCCTTCTGGACAGATGAGAATTTCTTCTCCCTTCCCCCCCCCAAATCCTCTTCCTCCTTACCCCTCCCCATAATCATTTTCTCACCCTCCCCCCCCCAGACACCTTGGGGATCCGCCGATGAGTTTGCATGTGCTTTCCCGGGGAAGAAATGGGACAAAAGGAACTCTTTTGGAACTGCACAACCCTGACAATTAGGGAGTCTGGGGTTTGTGGAAAAAGGCTGGGATTGATGACATGGGCAGCCAAAGCATCACCTGGGGAACTGGGTGTAGATCCTCCTGAGGATTGCCGGAGGTCAGTTACCATAGCAACGGAGAATGAGCTCAACCTTGTAACTGACCCTTATCTTTTTTTGATCTGTTGGCCACTTGGGGCAAGAACTGGAAATCAGCTGGAAAATAATCCAGTCACATATTATAAAGAAAACTACCCCTGCTTATTTACACAAACAGAGGGGGAATATATATATATATATATATATAAATTGCTGCACGCAGGCCTTTAATGATGGGACACCGGTTTGCACACTCACGTAGACCCAATTAATAATAAAGAAAAGCAGATATTGGGGGGTTTTTTCCACCTGCCCTTCCCTCTTTTGATGTAGAAATTTACCCTGCCTTTTTTTTTGCCCAGCCCCCAGTCAAATAACTGCGTAGACACCTCAAAAGCTGGCTTAACAATCTGGGGAGGGTTTTTTTTTTTTTTTTTTTGAACCGGAAGGTGAAGGCTGGAGTCATTCATGAAGGGAAGGTTTTAATCATTTAAATATAGATGCCACTGGATTCATCGGACTCTACTGCCCCCTTGACATTAAAAAATAATCATAATAATCATAATTTGTAGCACAGGTAGTCCTCAACTTAAAACAAATTCATTTAGTGACCGTTTGAAGTTACAACGGTACAGAAAAAGGTGACGTATGATCGATAACTGTCTGGTTTGGTTCTGCAACCCAACAGGACAGACACAGACTTCAGAGGAAAATTAGGACTGCAGAAAAAAACAATTGCTACCAACCTGCCTTCCACCGAGGACCTGTATACTGCAGGAGTCAAAAAGAGGGCTGTGAAAATATTTACAGACCCCTCACATCCCGGACATAAATTGTTCCAACTCCTTTCCTCAAAATGACACCATAGAGCACTGCATACCGGAACAACTAGACACAAGGACAGTTGTTCCCCCGAATGCCATCACTCTGCTAAACAAATAATTCCCACAACACTGTCAAACTATTTACTTAGTCTGCATTATTATTACTATTAATCTTCTCATCATTCCTATCACCCATCTCTTCCCACTTGTGACTGTAACTTTGCTGCTTGTATCCTAACAATTTATATTGATTGTTTCCTGGTATGATTTGATTGTTTATTATCAATTCAGTGTTGAACTTTATGATTCTTGACAAATGTATCTTTTCTTTTATGTACACTGAGAGCATTTGCACCAAAGGCAAATGCCTTGTGTGTCCAATCACACTTGGCCAGTAAAGAATTCTATTTATCTATTTAGTTTTATTTTTTCAACACTTCTGACCTTTGCAGCATCTCCATGGTCACATGACCAGAATTCAGATTCTTGGCAACTGACTCCTATTTAGGACAGTTGCAGTGTCCTGGGGTCATGTGAATGCCTTTTTTGCAAAGCTTTCTGACAAGCAAAATCAATGGGGAAACCCGATTCACTTAACAACCATGTTTCTCACTTAACGACTGCAGTGATTTACTTAACCACACTGGCCAGAAAGCTGATCAAAGGAGGCAAAACTCACTGAAGAAATATCTCGCTTCGATTATTAATGGGATTATTAATTTTAATGATTTAAGTAATAAAATGTTAAACATTTAATGGGATTTAAAAGGGGAGATAATTAATAAATATGTAACTTAGAGGTGGCGCACTTAAACTGATATTTTAGGGGGGAAACCAATTTATATCTTGCTTAGCAACAGAAGTTGTTGCATAAATAAACTATAAAGTCAGACACTCCACTGGAAGCTAAAATCATAAGAAAGACTACATCCAATTTATTTTGGCCATATCATGCCTGCAAATTAATTGGAGAAGGCGATGATGCCAGGAATGGTTAGTGGAACAGAAAGAAGGAGCAAGCAAAGAACAGGCTGGCTTGAAAACATCAAATCTGATGCAAAGAAGAACATACAACTGTGGAGAGAAGTTGTGTTTGACAGGGCAGCATTGAGAGCTCTTGCCTATAAAGTCACCAAGGATCGAACATGACTATAAATGGTTAACCCAACAAGGTTGTTTCATAAAAATAGGTATAGATGGAGAATGAGTAGGGCAATGTGCTGAAACTTAAGAATTATCACATCACTCGATGAAATAAAGAATACAATAAATACATGAAATAAAACTTGAATTATTATAATGAACAGCTTGGAAGACTGAAGTATACAGGTAGTCATAGAACAACAGAGTTGGATTTTGAAGGTCATGTAGTCCAACCCCCTATTCAAGCAGGAGACCCTATACCATTTCAGACAAATGGTTGTCCAATCTCTTCCTTAAAACCTCCAGTGTGTAGCACCCACAACTTCTGGAGGCAAGTTGTTCCACTGGTTAATTGCTCTCACTGTTAGGAAATTTCCTCCTTAGTTCTAGGTTGCTTCTCTCCTTGATTACTTTCCATCCATTGCTTCTTGTCCTGCCTTCAGATGCTCTGCAGGAAAGATTAATTCCCCTCTTCTTCTTTGTGGCAGCCCTTGAGATATTGGAAGACGGCTATCATGTCACCCCTGGTCCTTCTTTTCACCAGACTAGACATACCCAATTCCTACTTGTGTGTTTTTACATTTAATTAGTTCAGGCATGTTTTTTTTAGCTGCACACCTTAAGTCAGTGATTCTCAACCTTGGCAACTTAAAATGGGTGGACTGGTGCAGTTCTGGCTGGGGAATTCTGGGTCTTAGCTTGATGGCTGAGAGAGAAAGAAGAGGGGAGAAAAAGAAGGAAGAAGGGAGACACTTCTAACAAACGGGGGTACCGCTAGAGAGAATTTTTTTTTGTTCTGTGTTGATCGCACAACTGATCTCTGATGGTAGAAGAAACGAGTGAAGGACTAAGAGAGAGGTTTTTTTTGTAAAGAGTCATTTGGAAAAGCAGATGTTGTGCGTGGTCGAAAACGTGCAATGACACAAAGGTCACACACAACAGAAGCCAAGGAGAAATCCTCCAACACCTTGGGGACTCACACATTTCTTGTGAGTTCATTTGACTGAATGCCTGGAGTCATTTCAAGTCCACAAAAGTTTATTCCAAAAAGTTTTCTAAAGTTCCACCGGATTGCTCTTTTAATTAGATGCCTCAAGTTGCCATTTTCTAGTAATCCGATAGTAAGGCCTTGATTCATTTTTAAATAGAGATAATTCCTCAAATACTGTACTCATCAACGTTCAACTTTCTCTTTCGCTCTCTCTCCTACTTAATTATAAGCCTGAAAGTTAGATTTAGCCACTCTGAACTCAAGAAAATTTTATCTGCTATTATGAACAGTGTGTCAGGTGTTTGAATGACCTGAATTCAAATGCCTTGGAAGACATGAAACCTAGTGAAACATTTTGAGTCTCCGACTTGTGACATGGAAATGATAAGAATGGATTCAAGTTTATCTTAATTTTTAATGTTTTGGAAATCTTCTCTTCTTAGGAGAAGAAATTGTACCTTCCCATGTCTCTTGTTTACGATCCAGCTCAATTTAAGAACCCCCGATCTAAAATTGATCGTAAATAAATTGACAACATCCTGTAGTCATCTTCATCAAGGCAGAAAAGAAGTCAGTCTTCTTCAGATGTTTTAGATGTAACTCTCATCAGGTCCAGCTAGATGGGTCAATTACAAGAGAGTGTGGTCTACTCTAAAACATCTAGGAAGCACCGCACTGTCTACCCTTTCATCCTTGCACCTTCATTCTCTCCTCTCTCATTTTCCACTGGCAACTCGGTGCTTATCATTATTGTCTCACTTCCTTTCAGAAATAGAATTTCTCTTTCAAAATGCATTTATATAATCTAGAGTGGCACAAGGCTGATGTCTTTTATGAACCGGAGATTGGTTAATAAAATCTTCTAAGCCGGCTTCATTCTTATGACAATTTTACTCTTATGTTTTCAAGGGATATGAAAGCTGTCTGTGGTGGTTAGAAACATCATTTTAATGAAAAATGATAACACTGGGACCTGGCTACATCTAGGTATTACTTTTTTAAAAGATGAGCTGGAATTTCAAAGAACGCATTTGATTTTGGAACTATTTTGTGGTGGAAGGGGGAATTGATACACACACACACACACACACACACACACACACATACATACATATACATAAACATATATATATATAAATTTGTTTTCTTAAGTTTTCATGGGTACTTACATGTATGGTATTCAGCTTTGTTCGGGTATTTTCCCACGTCATTGTAGTTGTGTTTTTAAAATTGTAGCAACATTTCGGCAGAATCTCATCTGCCATCATCAGGCTTCTGTATTGAGTTTGTCTGTATATGTTCGTCTACATATATACATATATATATACCCGAACAAAGCTGAATGCCATATACATACATACATACATACATACATACATACATACATACACATACATATATGCAGGTCTTGGTGTGTTCTGGTCTTTTCCCATGTAAGCTTGAGAGCATCTTGGCAACGTTTCGATGAGGTCCCACTCGCCATCTTCAGGCTGGTGTTTTCAGCTTCTTGCTTGTATAAGCAAAAAGCACGAAGCCGAAACACCAGCCTGAAGATGATGAGTGGGACTTCATCGAAATGTTGCCAAGATGCTCTCAAGCTTATACGGTAAAAGACCTGAACACACCAAGAACTGCATACCTGTACCTATGAAAATCTACGAATATATATATATATATATATATATATATATTCTTTCTTCTTGACTATTTGTTCTGGACTGTCCTTCCATTAGAGTGGTTGGCCAGGACTTCACGATGGTGCTCGGACAACCAAGACTGAAAAGCTAGTTTTAAAAAGGGTAAATGATATTCACAGAGGCTATTCCCCAAATCACCATTCAATGTTCATAGTAGGTAACAAACCAACTGTCACTGCTCTTTTGCAGTCAGCTCACAAGCTTCTGTGCCAAGATTAATTCTGAGGTACTGCTGAAAACTTGGGGTGGAAAGGTGGCATCTTATAATCTCCCCTTTGGAGAAAGTATATGGGGTCAAATTTGGGGTCTGGATTTTTACCCATTGCTCCATGCAGTGCCTGCTTTATTTTATTCACCCACATTAAAAATGACCCTCTTAAGCTATATTTAAGTCGTGTTTTGATTCATTTAAAGCCACTGAGAACTGTATCACAATATCTGCTGGATAGAAGATAGAATAGAATTCTTTATTGGCCAGGTGTGATTGGACACACAAGGAATTTGTCTTGGTGCAAATATTCTCAGTGTCCATACATGTAAAGATATATTAGTCAAGAGTCAAGAATCATAAGGTACAACACTTAATAATAGTCATAGGGTACAATAGAGAGTCATTAGAGAGATATAGATCAGGTCCTTCCTGACAAGACTGTATAAAAAAAAAATTAAGTTAATTTTTAATTGAGTTGCTTCTGATCTGGTGAGCTTCCTGCGTCAGGAGATGTACTGAGACAACGGATCTCAGAACAGCTTATGGGATTCCCAGAACTTTAGTCTGACAGTTTCAAAGCTTTTAAGATATCTATAAAACACCAAATATTGCTATTTTTAAGACTAAGGAGCTTTGAAAAGATGAAATAGATGATATTAATTCCATTAGTTAAAAAAAAAAACCCAGTCCAAGAAAGTAATATGCAAGGGATGAGTGCTAAAAAATTGAATGGGCTTAAATTATTTGACTGGATCGGGCGGTGAAGCAATTAGGTGGAAAAAAAGGGACTTCATTAGAGGACTCCCAAGGGATGGGTCACTTATCTAAATGCACCTTTATGAACATTTGCACACCAAAGAAAAATGTCACAGCGAGAAACTACTAAAAAAAACCAGAACAGCAACAGAGAAAAGTCTAGGCAACTTTCAAAACAGACGTCTGGAACTTCAGGCATGTTCCCCGTTGCATTGTTTTTATATGTGTATATTTTCAAACCCTCCCCTGTAGCATCTGTCCATGGGGGCCCAAAGCGATGTTGTTTCCCCCATACTTCATGGTAGGTCACCAGCCCAATCTTCTCCAACAATGGATGAGATAGAACAGAAGAGAAACTGAACTCAGGTCGGTACAAAATAACTTGCAGAATATTCATTGGAAGATCACGGAGGGCTGATGGTTTGCCAGACGCATGCTACGCAAAATATTTTCCTGGACCACGCTTCCTCTTTTAGATTACAAAAATAAGGAAGGGCTTTTTTAAAAAAATAAAAATAAAAAATCAGAGCAACTGTATTTGTATTTTGAATGTTAATTTGACAAAAAGAAGTGCTCATGAGGGAATGTTTATAATCAGAACACCAATAAACTAACAAATGACTCTAGTATTTTATAAGCTTGTTAGAAACAAATCGCTCCCTTAGCTTATATTTACTTACTGATGAATCATAAAAAAGCCTCAATACACAAAGAATAAATTCCAGAAAAGATTTCCTTCCGGCTTGACGGGTAACATCTATCCTGCAAGCTTTGCAACTTATTATGCGAATCTTACAGCTCACCTGTTTCATGGACAAAGAATAATTTCCCACCAATTCAGCCCAGACTCCTGATCTGTTTTCCCCTCCCTGCCCTTCTAAGCACACAGGAGATTATCCGAGCTTCCAGAAGCAAAGGACCAGCTACCTTCTCCTGCCTCCTGCCCTTACGTTGCTTGGAGAGTCTTCGTATCTGGGAGCACATCCAATCACACTAATCTGCATAATGATGAAGCTCTGTGGGGACTGTTCAGTCTTAAGAGGCATCAGAGAAAACACACATGCCGTCCTCTAAACAAGCATGACTGCATGAACAATACAAACCGCACGAAATTGAAAGATATGAGCACGGATGAAGGAAAATCTGGATCCATGCAAGGGTTTGACCTGGATGGTCCCAACCTTTTCCCACTGTCCAAGCTTGTTGGCCAAATGCAACTGTATTTCCTGAGGATATGGCTAGGAGATGCCAAAAGAGAGAAGGAGATAACCCCAGATTTCTGCAGTTTTCCAATGCACGAGTCTCCGGCTATCTGCAGCATCTGCAGACTCCCAAAAGATTGCCATGGGTTCCCCTAAACACCCCCCCAACACACACACACACAATTTTGGTAATCTTGGACAAAAAACATATGGGATTTTAGAATTTCACAAGAGGGAAAGTGCAGGATTTGGGGCTCTTTCCGGTACAATGTCTTTCTAAGACATTTAGAACAGAGTTGATCCAACTTTTTTTTCTGTCAAGGACAAATACTCTCTTGGCTACTGTGAGTGAGTGACATGCCAGTGGTGATTAGGGGTACAACTAACATTTTTCGTTGTCTGCTATCTGCAGGGGGTACCTTTGGAGCTCTGTTCCTATCTTTCTCTCTCTTGACAGAGGTCTTTATTGACAATTTGCAGAGGGGGTTCCCATTTCATAGAGAATGAGGTAGGGATAGAAGGGTATATGTGTGGGAGATGACCAGGCTGAATCTGAGGGAGGTGTCAAGCATGTCATCAGTCTTGAATCACTTCATGCCCACAAGAGATCTAAGTCTTAGCCCACTTTGAGTTCCATTGACTTTTATCTACCGCCAATTTGCTTTGACTGTTAGTAGTTCAGATTCTTGTAGAGAGCTTAAGCTTGGATTAAGCTGCCTGGATTTTCCAATTTCCTGGGCTTGACATTATGATCAATAGGGGTAGAGATGGAGATGACATAAATAGATGTATCCACAGAAGCACATATTTTATTCTATATTGGGTAATGTCAGTGGCCCCCTGATTTGCACACTAGTATATCAGAACTAGTTTCCCCACTCTGGTTTCAGAGAAGGGTTCTGAGCAAAGGAGATGATACAACATCAACACCTCCAAATCAATCTGAAATGAATTTAATTAAAACTGGATTTATTTCCTATGTCCAATCATTATTCATTGGATTCATCCAGTTAAATTATACCAAAATAGTATCTTCGGGGCTATATTTTGATATATTAAGCTTCCTTCTCCTGGTGGATCCAAATTATGGCACAAAGACTTGGTGTTCCTCATTCTAGCTGCACCTCAGATTAGTCAGAACCAGTTAACAACCGGTTCTCTGCTCTAATGATTTCTTCCAACAACCAGTTCACCAAACTGCTCAGAAAGTTAACAACCAGTTCTCCCGGAGTGGTGTGAACTGGCTAAATTTCACCACTGGTCAGAACCATGTAATATAGCAAGAGCACTTCTCTACAGCTTTACAACACTCTCTGGGTAGTTTACAATATCAGTATATTTCCCCCAACAATCTGTGTCCTCATTTTATGGACCTCAGAAGGATGAAAGATTGAGTCAACCCCGAGCCCTGTCTGGATCGAACTCCAGGCTATGGGCAGAATTTACCTATAATACTGCATTCTAACCACTGTGCCACCACGGCTCTTTAGCAAGTGGTCTTCAACACTGAGCTAGCTTGACAGGACCCCAACCTTCATTTACATGGTGGTCCCATGGTTTCTGTCTCTGGCTTATACTAAATCATGATGAAATGTTGGATACTTAGATGCATGGATAGAAAACTCTTTATATCTATGCAGAGATATATTAAAACATGCATATCTCAACAGGCTCATAATCAGCATGTTAATACAAGCTGTGTGTGGAGAGGTGGGAGCTGGCACAAGGGTATTTTTCACATAAATGCAAGATAAGTGATCTGCACAATAATGAGTGCATTAGGTAGATCTCTTTGGTACCCGTATTTATTGGGTGAAAGCATTACTGGGGGTTATTTGGACAAGTTTAATAAAGGACACACACTTAAGGCATCCAGCAGAGTTTTACACAAAGAGCTTATTGTGGTCTCGGATGATGGATCCACTTAACAGGAGTCACCAAGTTATTGGCTGCCTTCAACCTTTCCAGCAGATAGTGATAAGAAATATCTTGGTGGCCACAACAGCATCATTTTCATCCTTAATCGATTCCAGGAGGGAGATGATTTCTGAATCTCATAGAACAAACTCTGGCAATTATTCTAGCTGTTTTTAAACATCAAAATTCGGGCAGCTTTTGACGCAGAGAAGTCAATGTCAAACTTCCTCCCAAGGATAGTCAAATTCTACCGGAGGTCCCTATCTCATTTGGGGCTTCCTTTTCAACTTCACCGTTACCAGTTTCAGGAATTTTTATCACGTTGGTAGCATGGGGAAGGGAAAGGATATTATATTGCCTGATTTTACCTGCAAGCCTTGTGCTCCATAGATTTGCCAGACTTCCTAAATAATGCAGTAAGACAGGGCTCTTCAAACTAGACAGGTTTAAGACTTGTGGACTTCAGCTCCCAGAATTCTTCCTCCAGTCATGTTAGCTCAGGAATTCTGGGAGTTGAAGTCTACAAGTCTTAAACTTGCCAAGTTTGAAGATCTTTGCAGTAAGAGATTCATGTTAATATATTAAGAAAGAAGCCATCATTTTGAGCTATGATGTGGAAGTTGATAGATAGGCAACTCCTTGCTGACTTTGGTTGATCTTAAAATGCTAAACAGGGAAAATCTTCAGGCAATACTAAAGGTGTAGACTACCTTGCAAAGTTTTTTCTTTTTGACTCCACCCCTCAAAAAGGCAAAAATGAAATATTTCTGTTGCCAAGGAAGCTACATGGACATGTTTGAGGGGTTACCAAAAGTTACGCTCAACCTGGCCATTTCTACACAACCGCTGAAAAAGAACACAAGCAAAACCGACAGAGGTGAGACAAATCTGTCCTTAAAACCTGCAGAAACCCAGCAAGTGAGATCAAAAGGATGGACTTCCTCCTCCACTGAAAACCAGTATGGACCTCTTGAGTTTCCAGGTGGGGATAGAGCAAAGAGGATGACCTTGATGGAGAAAAGAGAGATCCGTTAAGAAAACAGCACAGAGAAAAACATGCTTTGAATCCAAAGCAAGAGGAAGGTTTATCTAAATACCTCAGTTTAATACCCCCTAATTCACATGAGTATAAAAAAGGGAAAAGGTGCTCACTAAAAAATGGTTGTTCAGTGAATCCTGAAGTAATCCTGAAGATGCCTTCACCATAAAGTGGTAGTAAAAAAAAGCTTTAAAAGGAAATCAGAACTAGACTATACAAAGATTTCGGGGCATTTGCCCTTGCCTTGTGAAGCCAATAAAACAAAAATCGCTGCCATTTTTCTATTTATTCATGTATTTATTTTTTTAAAAAACAAGATTAATGTTGCGAACTGTCACTTGCTCCAGTAAAATTTATCAACATTATTATACACCTTAGAAACTGCCACTACAGACAAATGCACTACATTAAAAATTTGGTCTAGAGATCCCTCGTGGAAACCCTTGCTGCAATTTGTATAACGGTTTATATATTTATGCTATTTAATGGTACAAAGCAATAATTATGACTTCATTCGCTGATAAGCCACAACATCACATAAATCTGAGGCAGATTTGGAACACGCCTGCTTTTGTCAGTGGCCTGACTAGTTGTAAATTATGTTGCTGTTTAAAATATATATATATATAAAGAAATATTCTAAGCAAATATGAGGAAGCAGCAGGAAGCTAATAATATGCTTCCAGCTGTTCCAGTTAACCTGCAAATGTGGCCATCTGCACCTCAGGAGAAAAAGGGAAAGGAGAGGATGAGGGAGGGAGGGGAAAAAAAACAGGAGAAAAAGCTATGGCTGAACCTCGCTCAAAGCATAGTCTCATCGCAGTAGGAATGACCTTGCTCCTTTCTGGCCAAACAAGCTCACATACAAAAATCAGGAGGAAAAAAGTGATTGAAGAAGAAAGGAGTTTTTCTCCCCTGGACTTGCGTACAAAGAAAAAGAAAAAGGGAAATCTCTTGCTAACGCCTTTATTCTAGAACATTCCATCTTTCACCTCTGGGGTTATGACTGACTGCATTGCAGGCTTGCATGGAGGGGGAAAAAAAAATTCCCTCACAACTTCAACCTCCAGTTGGGTTTTTGTTGTTGTTGTTTGAGTTGGGTTTTTTTTTTTAAAAAAAAAAACACCTCTTGTAACCCCCAAGTTGAGTGATGAGAGAGAGAGAGAGAGAGAGAGAAAGAGAAAGAGAGGGGAGAAAAGAGAGAGGTTTAATGGCAATACATTGTGTTCCTCTTTTAGATGATTCAACCAGATTGGAGAGGGACAAAGGACATGCTGTTGAATGAAATGGAAATGCTCAGGAAAAAAGAAAAGAAGAAGACATCACAGATGTTTCTGGGCATGGCTCCCAAACCTTAGGACGCCCGTAAGAGGACACCTGTGAGTTGCATTTGCTAGAATATTACTTTACTTGAGATTCAGATACAATGGAGAAAGAAAAGAGAAAGGAAATCTGGGTCACAAGGATCCTACAAACATACCCATTTTCTAGACTTTTCTAGTTAATCCTGAGATGGCTGCATGTTAATAAAGTAGGAATACTACTTTAGAGGCCACCTTCTAAATCACACACACTTTTTATTGGAAAAGTTCTACTAGATACTCAAGACCGTTCATACATTCTGACCAAGGCTCCCGAGACTGTAATTGTGCACACCCTTATTTTAAAAACAAGTCTTGATTTATCGCAACTCTGGGAATTATTTTCATTCCCAGCCAGTAATGAATCTCAAACAGTCCCTCAAGATAAGCACCCACCTTTCTTTCCTGTGAAGTGCTGCCAATAACAGAAGTGTTAAATGAACTAGAAAAAAAAAGCAACCAAAGTACAAAGAGCTTCAAGAATGAATCTGAACCGAATGAACGACTTTGCTTCCTGCAAAGGTTTCATCATCTTTGCCTGTCCTTTATACCTTATGGGAGGGGCAATCACCTTCCAGCCTTACTCCTGAGTTGCCCCTTTTGTTTCAGCTGCTCTCTCTCGCCTTCTAGCAGCTCTGCACATGTGTGCACTGGTAACAGGCTCCCCTTGTTCCTTTGCCTCGCTGCTGCCAGATACTAGAGGCTTCGGAATCAGCACATAATTCCCCATCTCTGTATCGGATGCTTGTCCAAGTCCTCTCCAGACTCCCAGACTGCCCCATGTTCTGTCCAATTCCACTGCTGTCTCCATAGGCTGCCAGTGAACCATGACAGAACGATATTGGCAAGCTTCTCTGTCCTACGGAATTTGTTTAATTACACAGGCGAGGGATATCATCATAACTTGTAGTATTAAACAACCAGGAATATGAGTAGCACATGATCACCAGATGCCTGTTTCCCACTGCAGACTGAAAACTGAACAACAAAATAGAAGAATGAAACACCCAGAAGTCAAACACTATGTTCTGGCTTGCAAACTGATGGATTGCATCGGCCTGCGGAAGAGACGATAAACAGTATATAACGCAGAGAATATCTATGCTACACAATCAGTTGAACTGCACCTCTAGTAAGGACTGGTCCCAACATGGGATTATTTGTCTGAATGTTCCCTCCTTTTCAAAATGCCTTCATCTGTCATCCTTCAGCCAATAAGCTCTCCAAAGTGTCACAAGTGAGACCAGAGACTTAAGCAGCAAGGAAAACAGATCCTGGAATCAAGTTCTAGGATTTGAACTAACAGGAGACCTTCCCATCAACGAGATGGAGCAGGAAGACAGAGAAGGGACCTGTTATACCCACGCCAAACACAAATTTTCTAGCAGGCTTTGGGAAGATGAGGTTCTGACCTAGACCTTCCCAAGATCGTGAAGCTGACTCCTCGTCCCGATAAAACCCCTTTTATTTAGGTTAAAAGGAATTTCCTCTCCAGCAAAGTCCCGGCAAACAGTCTTTCATGAGATTTCACAACTACAGACCTTTATCAGGCTTGGAGAGTTGCCAGGCCGGTATCTTCCAAAAGCCACGCTGTAGCAGCAATTACTTGGCAAGAAGTCAGGAACAGATCTTCACCCTAATGAATTGAACTAATTGTCTCCTGCAAACACCACTCCCCTTTCACTCCTCTTTATGGGAGGGGCCATTCACTGTCCCCCTGAACCTTTATTCCTGAGTTGACCCTCGTTCCTTAACTGTTCCCTTCTCCTGGCAGCTCTGCGCATGTGCACACTGGGAATAGGCTCCAGCTGTTCTTCCGCCCCACTGAACTACGACTTTGAAGGCAGCTGATAACTATCTGGCGGCCCTGATCCCATCTCTGTTTCTGAGGCAGAGCACTCATCAAAGCCTTCCCCAAACTCCAGGACTGGCCCATGTTCTTCCCCAACCTCCTCAATGTCCGAGTCTGTAACCAGCTCTGCTGTCCACTGGCAGGCCACAACAGATGTCCTTACAATATACCAGTATGTTTACTGACCCGTGGAAACATTTAAGTCAGATTTTAAATTCAAGGAAAGGAGCTTGAAGAAAGGTTGTGCTATCAGGTGAAGACCCTCTCTGCTAATGCTTCAGGTTTGCCCTGCTTGGTTCTTAAGATCCAAGTAGTACATCCAGGGGCGGGATTCTAGAGGTTCGCACCTACTCTTTAGAACCTCTTGTTAACATTCTAAGCAGTTCAGAGAACCGGTTGTTAGAAGAAATTCCCGGCCTAATCCTGTAAGGAAGGCAGAAAGGAAACATTCTGGTGTTGCTTACAGAAACTGCCTCTCCGTTAACCCTTATTACATTCTTGGCAGGACTAGACTTCCTGTCTCTGGAACTTCTCTGGAGGTTTTTTTTCCTCCTTTGCTGGTACTTTACTTGTGTGGAGTGACCATTCAAAGTTACAATGGCACTGAAAGAAGTGACTTATGACCATTTTTCACACTCACGACTGTTGCAGAATCCCCACAGTCATGAGAAGCCAGGTGAGGAGATGTGTGCCTCGATGTGAGTGATGTTGAGTTGGCCACACCCAGCCAGTCACATGACCACCAAGCCACGCCCACCGCCTAAGCCGCACCCACAGAACCAGTTGTTAAAAAATTTGAATCCCACCCCTGAGTACATCTGACATCCAAGATGGTCCAAGGGCAAGCTCCATATCTCTTGACCCAGAATTGCCTCAAAGGGGATCTTAAATCTATGCTAGCTGTCGCCTAAGATCTAAAGCAGGGGTTTCCAACCTTGGCCATTTTATGACTCAACATGCTGGCTGAGGAATTGTGGGAGGTGAAGTCCACAAGCTGTAACATTGGCAAACATTGGGAGACTCCTGATCTATAGGGCTTTCCATTAGAAGCACCGAGAACAGGCACGCGGCACAGAGAGAGAGTAGCACTCAATATACTAAGCATAGGAGCAAAGTCATCAGGATTTTGCTGCATATTAAAAGCTGATAAATGATTAATAATAAATTGGAGTGGTGTTTCCAGTAAAGGAAGTCTTAAGCTACCCAAGGCGTCTCACAGCCCGTTCAAAACTAGGTTGCAAGTGTGGCTTTTTTTCCCTCTCCCTAGAAATTTAACAGCAGTGCCGGGCATGAATTCCACACCTTTCCACTCCTAATATTTAGCAGTCACCATGATTTCCCTCTAGGAGTTGTGGGCTCAGAAGAAGCTTCTGAACTCTGAATATCTTGAATGCAGCTCTTCTCTTCCTCCCCACCTCTCCCCACCATTTTTTGGTGGGTGGGCAAAGGAGAAAGGATTTTTTAATATGAATAATACTGTCAAGGTCCTGAGATATTAAAAATGACAATACATTATTACTGCGGTAGAGAGATCTCCAAGGGTCCCCCAGAGGTAGGATTTTTGAAAACCAAAGTGAAAAATCAATAGTAATGCACAAGAATTCATAAAGGAAACGTGTCAGTCTGTATCGCCGAAGACATGCTTGAAGTTGGGCTTTAAGCAGAAATGACAAGTACAAGCCATCTTAGAAAGAGACTAAGGAAGTGGCCTAAATGAGAAGGCCTTTCATTATTGCTGGGGAAAAGTGAGGAGAGAGAGTAACTTCCTGTCTGCCTGCTGTGGACCACACCAAGACTTGAGGTTTAGCTTTCCAGTTTTAACCTGAGCTGAATTTTCAACAGAAGATAAGAGGCTGAATTACTCAGGGCTGGTCTCTCCATGGGGAAACAGCTCTTTCAGGTCCTACTCCTCGGTCTTCATGACCGTCATTGGCTGTAGTTTCCCCGTACAATGACTCGGGGAGCGTATCGGCAGCTACAACCTAGAAGCAGATGAGCTCTCTGGATGATTTGAACACCGTCATGGCCATCATCCTTTGCGATGTGATTTGGAGATGTCCCGTAAAAGGGCGTCTTTGCCATATCCACCAGCTAAGATCAGAAGAGTGGATCCAAGATCAAGAGATCTTTGCGCAACATGGAGATTGCTTGGACAAAGACGTTACAAGGAATTAATTTGACCCCAAGCCCTGCAGATTTGGGAAGGGAAGGGAAGAAAGGGGGAGAGAGGAGAGGAGAGAAGAAGGGAAGGGAGAGAGGGAAGGAGGGAAGGAGGAAGGGAGGGAGGAAAGAATGAAGGAAATGGAAGGATGGAAGGGAAGGGAAGAGTGGGGATAGAAGGGTAGGGAAGCGAAAGGAAGGGAGGGGAAATAGGAAGAAAGGGAGGGAGGGGGGAAGAAAAAGGGGAAGAAAATTGGAGGGAGGGAGGGAGGCAGGCAGGAAAGAAGGAAGGAAAAAGGGGAAGGAAATTGGAGATAGGGAAGAGGGAGGGAGAGAAGGAGAGAGGAAGGAAGGAAATGGAAGGAGGGAAGGGAAGATAAGGGTGGTGTAACTCCATTTTTTTTTTACCATATTAGTAGGAAGGGGAAACTCGTCTTCTTCTCCATACCACTAAACAACAACTCCTAGATGCTCCCACCACTGATCTGCAGGATATCCAACAATGGTTGGGAGACCCAGATGCCATTTCCTAACAGAACCACAAGGCTTTGGTGACAATGCACACTATGCCAAGCCTTTTCTGCCAGCCCCTCCCTGTGCATGTCACAACCACATAAGGCACAACCCAGCTTCAACTTCTGTAGTTACTGTCTGAACCACAAGAGAGCACAGTACAGTAACCCGAGCGCTCGTGAACTCCTTTGGTAAAGGCCTTGTATATTCACAGAGCGCCACATAACTCAAAAATTATAATGAAAACGTCTCGGCCCCCATATTTATAGTAACGTTTAAACTACTGTGTGCCTTCCTGGAGTCCAAGTCATTTACTTGGGACTCGCTCTCTTTATGGTGAGCAGAACTTTGAAAAATGTACCATGGGGATACAGCCCAGCCACATGTAACTCAATATATGTCAACAGCTGTAAAAACATCACTGAGAGAGAAAACTATGGGCACAGATAGAAAGTCCTCTCCTGCACATCTGTTTTTAGAAGTGCCTTTTTCCTTCCAATAGGCTTCCACCACCCAGTAATTGGCCAATTTTTGCGTCTAAGTTGCTTTTGAGGTTATGATCAAAAAGCAAAGGGGAATTTTTTTCAGCACTGGGGGGGCCTCGCAACTGGACCGAGATGCTTGCTGTTGGGAAAAAAGGGTTTGTTCTAATCTTACCAAGCGCGCAGCTTTCGTCAGAGGCTGTTCCTAGGGAGTTCACAACTCCCCAGGGTGAAGCCACAGTAAATTCTCTCTTAATCCCCTCTGCATACAGATGAGCTCCTGGAACGAGAGGCCTTGTGCAAAACCAGACAGGCTACGCAAAGAGCCAGAATTTTGTGCCTTAAGAACAGGAGTGAACCTTCAGCACCATGATGGTACTGCGGTGCTGTTTTTTTTTTGTTTTTTTTTTAATTTGGAGGGTGGGATCTCACCAAACGAAACTGCTGACTTAAAAAAAAACACATTGAAATACCAACTACAGAACAGCAGCGCGGAAGAACAAAAGAGAGTCGACCATTCGGGCGAGCTAGAAGACAAAGCATCTTTGGGTCAACTCCAAGGAGAGATGGTTGAAATTATTTATGAGCCCATTATGCAATATTCTACTACTGAAGTCTCCCCAATGTGTCCATTATTGGTGTTTAGGTGGTCTCTGGCTGGTACTACTCACTTTGTACATTTTTAAAAGACCGAGGAGGGAAGGAGTTCATTTTACTGCAGAAGCCCTGATGAAATGGTTCCTATGAATCTTCTTTCAAAAATTAAAACTGGGCTAGTGCAGTTCACATGTTTGGAAGTCTGCCCACCAACTCAGATAAAAAGGACAGAGGTAAGCAGGAGAGTTTGCTACGTATTGTATGAGTAGACGTTGCAATACGGTGAAAAGTACCATTTGGATAAATCCGTGCTTTTTGGCTCAAATGACAGCCATTTTGCACAACTATAGAAGCTACAACATGTTCTCAAAATGCCAAATGTGTTTGCTACACCAATTAATTAGGGGATGTGTTAGACTGCCATGGGTTGGTCTCCCTGCAACACCAAGCTACAGAATGAGAATTTACTTTGTGGCATTTTAGTTGTCCTTGAAGACTCAGAGGTGGTATTCAGAAAGTTCTGACCAGTTCTGGAGAACCGGTAGCAGAAATTTTGAGTAGTTTGGAGAACCGGCAAATCCCTCCTCTGACTGGCCCTACCCTACTATCTACTCTCTGCCTCCTGAGTCCCAGCTGATCAGCTGAGTCTTCTTTTGTTGCCCTGCACATGAGAAGGGAGCTGGAAAGCAGGTTAGTGGAGTGGGGAGGGAATGGGGATTTTGCAGTATCCCTCCCCTGCCACACCCACCAAGTCACGCCTACCAAACCACACCCACAGAACTGGTAGTAAAAAAAATTGAATCCCACCACTGTGAAGACTGTGCCACAGTTGTAAATATTATCAAGATCAAGGTGAATTCAGCTATATAAGTATCACCAAGATTCATGTTTTATTACCACCAAAGATTGAATGAATGAGAGAATGGATTAACTTGACCACAAGATTCACCAAACGATGACAGTGAGTTGTTTTACAACTGTGGTTAAAAAAAATGGTCCTAAAACCATAAGACTGCTAACCTGTTTAATGGACTAGAGTGATTTACAATGGACATCCCTGCCTTAATTGTGGTTGTTAAGTAAAGACTACCTGTATGGATTTTTGACACCTTCCTTTCCCATTCTGAACCATTATGCTTTTCCAGATTCCAGTTTCTGCAATAGCTTCCTGTTCGAGATGGCAAAGATTCTCAGAAAAATAAGTAGATGTTCTGACATTCTGTCATGAGCTGCACAATCAAAAACCTAGCTGTGTGTACTGGATCAAAAGACAAACGCTTCATAGGCTTGCTCTCCCTGTTGACCATCTCATCTCATGATCTTTCTTATCTGAAACCTGCCAATTCAATCAAGAAGCTTCTTCAGCTCTGACAGGATACTGGGGAATGGAAGAACTATCCTGTCAGAGCTGAAGAAGCTTCTCGGATGAGAAGCGAAACGTCTTCAAAAGAAAAAAAAACAGAAAGTCCAGTTGCCTCCTGAAAAAAGCACCTTTGGGACAACAATGGCCTGGATGACTGAGAATCTCCACTGATTTTTGCCAATTCAACCGGATTTTTTTCCATGAGTGGCCCAACTGTTCTTTGTAAGATCTCAAGCAAGATGTTGCCTTCCTAAGGAATTAATCTAACACATCATCAATTTCCACACCCTTTTTACTCGATTTTTAATCACACAATCTTCTTCTGTATTTGCTGATGTTCACCCTTTAGTGCTTCAATATATATATATATATATATATATATATATATATATATATATATATATATATATATATATATATATATATAAATATATATATATATATATATATATATATATATATATATATATATATATATATATATATATATATAAATGTTTTCTTAAGTTTTCGCGGTACTTACATGTATGGTATTCAGCTTTGCTCGGGTATTTTCCCATGTCATTGTAGTTGTGCTTTTAAAGTTGTAAGAATCTCATCTGCCATCATTAGGCTTCTGTACTGTGTTCATCTGACAGATGATGACAGAAGCCTGACAGAAGCCTGATGATGGCAGATGAGATTCTGCTGAAACGTTGCTACAACTTTAAAAGCACAACTACAATGACGTGGGAAAATACCCCAACAAAGCTGAATGCCATATATATATATATGGTAATTTATTTATTGAATAAATATATATGGCAATTTATTTATTAAATAAATATTAAAAACAATTGAACACAATGCGACATTCTTGGCCATCATTTTGGCCATGCAAGCTATAGTATAGAGATACACATAACAGTTAATTTCCTTTTTCCCTTATGTTATTAGTATAGTGCTAGCTGCATGTTGTTTCTACTTGAAGCTATTCCAGTGGTCTTTCATCCCAACCCATTTTGGGGGAGAACAGCCCCTGACGTACCCCTCAAAAACCACCCACAGCTTTTTCCTTCCCAAAGCTGAAGACCACCTGGCTTTGATCTCAGGTTGCCCAGAAAGGAATCAAGAACATCTACTTAAAAAAAAAAAAAAAAGATCTGAGTTTAAGAAGAAAAAAAGAGAGTCCAAGAGTCCAAACCTGTGTATTAAATGCTACATAACCCAGACCTAAAGCACTGGCAGTCTTTAATGCTATTTTTTTTTTCATTTCTCCTCCCCCTTCCTTAAGTGGAAATAGAGGCAGCAGAAGCCAGGTCTCTGGCGCTGAATTCCGGGACAGAGTTTCCAACTATTCTAATCAACCATCTCTGTGGTTGGGCTGGGATTTCAAACTTGCCACAGTATGAAGTCCAGTTTGGGCTATATTCCCTTTCCTCTCTCAGCTTGATGAAGGCTTCCCTTCAAAATCAAAAGGCTTACTGTCAACTTTTCGATTGGTTTGGGCCTCATGCTATCATATGTGCGGTGATGGGCAAGGAATACGAATGCCGCTCTGGCTACACCATGGGGGCCGAAGGTTTTGTCCAATTCATCCAGGGACTGTATGAAAGTGGAAGCTGGTCTCTTTTCATGTATATTCCAACTGTTGAAAATCTCCAGCGTGCAAAAGCCGGGGTTTTGTTTTGGGTTGGGTTTTTTTAAAAATAAAAAAAGGAAAAGGAAAGAATAATAGCTTGAAAGAGAGAGAGAGAGAGAGAGAGAGAGAAGCAGATCTAGGCAGCATTCTTGAAGATAAATTAGCTCAGCCAAATGGTACCTGTAATAAGACGATGTGTTTACACACAGTCTCTCCCCACCACGCACTCTCTCTCTCTCTCTCAAATTAAAAGTGCCTATGCAATCTTCAACTTCAGGTATCATGGGTAGCAATTACAGTATGTATTATTTAATCCCATTATTAGGGAAACAATGGAATAAATGCATTTTTTTAAAAAAGTGTGTTTATTAAGAACATTCATCAACCTGGTTGGGAATCCTCCAAATATAATTCCACAGGACAAAGAAGTATGGAGGGCTGTAAGGCACTGTCAAACAGTATATAAGTCTAAGGGCTATTCCTTCCTTCCTTCCTTCCTTCCTTCCTTCCATCCATCCATCCATCCATCCATAGTGGCACAGTGGTTAGAATGCAGTATTGCTGGCTGACTCTGCCCACAGCCAGGAGTTTGATCCTGACTGGTTCCAGGTCAACTCAGCCTTCCATCCTTTCAAAGTCGGTAAAATGAGGACCCAGATTGTTGGTGGAGAAGAGGCTGACTCTGTAAACCGCTTAGAGAAGGCTGCAAAGCACCGTGAAGCGGTATATAAGTCTAAGTGCTATTGCTATTTCTGAGTTTCTATGTTTGAGACCATCAGTAGCAAATACAAGCAAACCGGGGTGAGGTGGAGGAAAATCCACACTGGTGGAAGCTCTAACGACACTTGAAGTTGACTGAAATTCATTGGGATTCTTTCCCTTCGCAGATGTTTCTCTCCCTTTCTCTATCAAGTGTTCTTGCTTAACAAGCTGCAACCCTGTTCAAATCCATCTTTTATTTCCCTTAAAGAACCTGTGCTGTTTGTCAAGCATTCCCTGGATGACAGCTTCCTGCTGGACGTCTAGAAAGCTGGAGAGTGCGAATCCACAAATCTAGTCAACAGATTAACAGTGGCAACCAAAATTTAATTCTGGTGACCAGCAGGGAAAGCCTCAAATATATTTCTCCGTGGGAGCAGTACATTTTCAAAAAGCCATCTACCAGCCCTGGAAGGCAAAAATACTTCTCTTTTTTTAAAAAACAAAACAACAATAACAATTCCTGAACACTGCATCAGTCCTGGTGGCAGAGATGGGTGAGCTTATTACATACAGGTATACCTAAAAATTCCTGTGCTGTGTGATCGGCATAAAGGGATGCATTTTTCCGACCTCTGCTAGATAGGTAGCAAGAAAACAGGGCTTCATTAGCTACCTTCACTAGTGAAGCTACCAAGCCTAGCCAAAATTTAAAAGACTGATTATGAACATTGCATGATATCAGGATAGTTCAGCTACAAGGGAGAGATTTTAAAGACACAGAATTCATTGCTGTCAAAAAATATTTGCACTTTAGGGGATAACATATATATATTTTATAAAATATTGGGGTATTAGGGGAAGACTGGAATGCAGAGATCTCTAGGGAAACCATCTAGAGTCACTGGAAGTTGGGCAGAATATTTAATAAATAAATATTATTAATACACGTAACACTGGATTTTTATTTAATAAATAGAGCAGTGACCTAGAGGTGGAGTTCTTGAATCACAATGAGGAGGCTGTGAATTTGATCCTAGGTAGAGGGAGATATTTTTCTCTCTCTGGGCACAATGATTGAATGTAACTCCGCATTGGCAACAGGGAAAGGCATCCAGCCAGTAATCATTCAGCTCAATTCAGTTGCCCAGACTCACCTTGCAAGGGATTATGGGGTCATTAAAAGATGATGATGATATTTATTTAATAAATAAATACTGGAACACTATCCTGTCACCCCTAATCTTTGGATTTTGTAGAGTTCTTAAGAACCCATGTATTTATTTTTATTTATTTATTAAATTTGTTTGCCATGCATCTCACCATAGTAAAAGCAATAAAATCATCCAATAAATTTAATAAATTATTATTTATTAAAAAAAACAATTTGTTGCTTTGGGGAAAGTATTGCTTCAAATCAAAACAATTTAGAGAAGTGCTTTTGAAAAGATCTAAATAATCCCTATTGCTTAAGGGTCAAAGTCAATGTTTCTCACACCTGGCAACTTTCAGATGCATGGACTTCATCTCCCAGAATTCCTTAGCCGACGTCTTAAAGTCGCCAAGCTTGAACAACATGAAGTCAATGGCAAATGCAGAATTTCCGAAATGCAAACAAATCTATTTGTCAGCTTTGCCTTCATTTGTGTTTGAATAGAATGCCCGTGAATTCCCATAGTAGAGAATATTTATAGCTCAAGGTTGAAATGTGGGCTCCTTGGTGCTCTCTGAACGTGGTTCTTTTCTTGCAGATGTTTCATTACCCAACTAAGTAACATCATCATGGTCAGTGCAAGTGTTGTGTGTGTTGGTTGTCTGTAGTTTGCCCTGCCAGTTTTGGAGTGAGTGTAAGTTTCCTCCTCCTTAATTAGAGTATCGTTTTATGCCTGATGTGGCTGGCTGTGAATGATAGACTAAAAAGAACCTTATGTCAAATGAGTGTCACTAGAACTTCTACAGCGGTCTAATAACATCCTAGTGCAATGAAAGAGTGGAACAAGGAAGACTTAGTGTAAGGGAGGCATAATGCTGTTGAGTAAGATCAAGGAAGGAAGAACTCCACAGGTGTGAGTCAAGGAAAATATTTACCGATAGCCAGGAGTCAACGCAAAGTCTTAGAAACCATAAGAGGAATTTCCCAGCCTGATTTATGACTTCATTAAGGTGATGTCTCTTTGAGTGATTTGAAATGTTCCCTTCAAGGTTTTCTTGCAATGACGTAGGCTAAATTGCCATTTATAAGACAGGTTTTCTGCTCCTGAAGTGGACATTTACCTACTTTTGGGTCTTGAGCTACAATTTTCATTTATTTTCCAATCAAAATGATTAGATGTTTCTCAAGGCAGGTAAATAACCTTGTGACCTTGGTTTTGATGGAAGCCGGAAAGATGTAGGGGGTTTGATCTCATCTTCTCTATCACAGAACTCTGCTTTCAGATAGCATTTGCTGTCTGTTTATGTCTTCATTTGGCCTGCCAAAATGGCTGTCCTGATGTGCCACTAGGGATACCATCCCCTTTAAATACTCTGTCTGCCCCTCTGCGTGTCATTTTGCCTTCCAAAGTGCTGCAGAGGCAAACCTGCAAACATTCAAAATGTGCCTTGCAACACAAAATAAAAACCCAGCGCTATCACAGGTTTCCGAGACGTGGTAGTTAAAAACAATATCCTCCCATTGGCAAAAGATCAGCTCCTTTAAGTGGAAAACACACATGTTTCGTCCATAATTGGTTCCCCATATTTAGAAGATTTTAACTTTGCTCTAAAAAAAAAAGTTGTATCTTTATCCTTGGGAGTTCAGTTGGAAACTTGGCCTAAAAGTGACAGCTGCAGAGGCCTCGCCCCAGCTTAACTCCACAGGAGTTTGAATGTACTTCATTCTGAGGTTGGGAGCTGCTTTTAATCTATCAGCAAGACGCTGCAGCTGCTGTAAGCTAGCTGAAAATTGTCTGCATACAGGGGTTTAAAAATGTTGTAACCCTTTTGGTGGCAAACGTAACACTACAGCAGCAATTCGCAAAATCAGAGGACTGGAGAGTTAAATAAAAGCAGAACTAAGTTTCCTGCAATAGTAATAGTAATGGTGAAAGGAGGAGGAGGAGGAGGAGGAGGAGGAGAAGGAGGAGGAGGAGGAAAAAGAAAAATTGCTGAGAACTATAGAGGCAAGTGTTATGTCTGCTGTTGACTCTATTTTAGAGAAGGCTATAAAGCGGGGTGTCCAACCGTGGCAACTTTAAGACTTGTGGACTTCAACTCCCAGAATTCCTCAGCCAGCTTTGCCCACAAGTCTTAAAGTTGCCATGGTTGGACACCCCTGCTATAAAGCACTGTAAAGCAGTATATAAGCCTAAGTAGTATTGCTATTGCTTATAAAATAGAGAAACATGGATTCGTAGCTTACAGACCTGCCCATTCTAGTGGCCAGAAAAGCAATGGGCAAAGATAGCCCCAGCTGTTTCTTTCTCCTTTTTTTTTTAGCAGTATGTATTAGCTATCCAGCTTTTGTTCTGCTCTCTTTCTCCAAATCTGCCAGAAATAATTGGACTTTACTCCCCGGGTCCCCGCTGAATTTGACTCTCCAGCCTTAACTCAGAGAACCAGACATTTTTTCATCTTAAGAGCTGGCAATCTTGGGGGTTTCAATGTAATTTCAAATGTGGACAAACATCCTGAATAGCAGGCTCGCGTGCCACAAAATGGACTTTTATACGGACTCCGATAAGCCCGTGATAAAATTGCTTAGCTTATAATTAGGCCAGACAGGGCAACGCATCCATCCATCCATCCATCCATCCATCCATCCATCCATCCATCCAGTGTGCTTTTCTTCCTGTAGTCCAAATGCAGAGAGCTCAGCTTAGTTTTGTGTTTTTATGAACATAATCTGCAAGGAGTTATAAGAACATCTAGTGCCCGAGCCCAATGCCCAGCTGCCAACTTATTCTGTTCTCCGGTGAGACAACGGGAGAGCGAAGAGTGAAATAATGACATCTGTATGTTGTCTTTGTTAGACGCGTCTTAAATTTAGCACAGGGTTTTCACCTGTTGGGAGATGCCAAGACAACACAACCCACAGTTGCAACTCCCACATGCATACAAACACACACGTATCCATGCACGTAAGAAATAAAAGGGCACCCCCCCAAAAAAAACCCAATCTCAGATCCCTTAAAGAACCAATACAGCAACAGCTGTACCTCTTTAATTTGAGTAATTATCATATAATTAAGTGCATGAATTACTAGACAGCCAAGGCATTAAATTAAAATATTTAATGCCTGTAAATCTGAAAATGATTACGGTGGTGATGCGCAGCTAGTGAGCAGTGAGCTAACAGAGATGCGGCAACACTACTGGGTAACTCTGATGTTACCGCAGAGCACAAGCCTTGCAAGCACAGTCTGTTCCAAACAGCTGGGAAGTTCTCACTGGTGAGAACTTCTAGCATGTTCTCCAAACTCTGGAAAGCAATATAAATGTTCCATAAAAGTGTGATTGGACAATCAAACCCTACCTGTTCTCTTGACCTCAAATCCTTCCATCTACAGTACAAATATAGAAGTTTGGTGTAGAAGTGTAGTTGGGAAGGAGGTTTAGTCCACTTTGTGCTGACAATGTATACCCAAAAGATGTTCATTTACAGACTTTAAAAGGCAGCAATAGCTATAGTGGTCCATAAGGTTGATAATATGATTACATGAAGTAGATGCTAGTTCTGATCTTGTAATGGAGGTTGCTTGCATGCAGAATGCATGGTATCACCCACACATTTCTCTCTGTACTTTAGATGCTAATTTTGTGGAGCAGAAAATAGGTCATGCCGAAAAGTTCTATGTATTTGGGATTCCATGTACAGGACTCCAGTCAAATCAGACATTCCACAGGTGACTTTTCTTGTGTGCACACAGTACTGCCACCGCTCACAATGAAATTAGTAACCTCCGTTGCACAGCCAACTCAACACAGCCAACTTGTCATGGCCAACTCTCTTTTCAACAATTCAATTTCATTATTTAAAATATTTTTTAAACTATTTTAATTTTTGTAATTCACATTTCATTTTGTCCCTCCTTTGGCATCCTTTCTTTAATGATTCTATTACACTATTTCTTTGATGTTAGTGTAACTCTTGTTCCATGGAGAATTTGTCATGGCGAGTTGGCCATAGCAGGTTGGCTGCAGTGAGTTGGTCATGGAAAGTTGACCATGGGGAGTTGGCCTTAGCGAGTTGTTATTGACCTTTCTTCCTCATCTGTCTTCTTCTTGGCAGCCCCTCAAATACTGGAACACTGCTATCATGTCACCCCTAGTCCTTGGTTTTATAGAGTTCTCAAAGAGTATTTATTTATTTTATTTATTAAATTTGTTTGCCACCCATCTCGCCATAGTAAAAGCAATAAACCCATACAAAAGCATATCTCCAACTGCAATAAAAATGGCAATTAATTCTTTGTAATGATAAGTTACAGACCAGCACGGAGTACAGTTAAAGTGACCTTACTCTACGAGAAGTGGGGATGAGAGTGAGAGTGGAACAGAAACATTGCTGGAACAACAGCTGTCTCAGAGAGTGTCGAACCAATTTTAAAAACCTCCTTCATTGAACTCTCCAAGGTCCTGATATTGCCAGATCCCAGATTTGATTTTACTTTTCCTTATTATTTATTTGCAAATAACTCTTTACAAAACTGGTTGGCTATTTTTAGGGTTCTCAGTTAAATCTTAGTGATACTTCTTGTGGGGGAAGAAATGGAATAGCCTTGGTGCTCTTGTGTTAAACTAGGAAATCCATGTGGCAGTTTGCATACAATGAACAATTCACACAGGTCTGTTTTGCATGCCATAGTAAGCTGTTGTGGCTGGGAAGAGCCAATGCAGAACAGGGGATAGTATATCAACTTGTTCAATATAAGACCAACACAGTACTCTTTAGGGGGAAGAATGGAAGGTATGGGCTTCCAGAAGTAGCTCGGTGGCTGAAAAACCTCTGAGCAACTCAGCCTGGGCAACGTTCAAGGAAGACAAGAGGGATCACTTCCTAAAGTATGAATAATACCGTCAGAAAGAAATACAGCATATGAAGAAAGGTTGCAGGAATTGGGTATATCTAGCTTAATGTGGCTCCGTGGCTAAGACGCTGAGCTTGTCATTCAGAAAGGTTGGCAGTTTGGAAGTTCAAATCCCTAGTGCCACATAACGGAGCGAGCTCCCATTACTTATCCCAGCTTCTACCAACCTAGCAGTTCGAAAGCATGTAAAATGCAAGAAGAAAAATAGGGACCCCTTTGGTGGGAAGGGAACAGCATTCCATGCACCTTCTGGGGTTTAGTCATGCCGGCCACATGACCACGGAGACGTCTTCGGACAGCAGTGGCTCTTCAGCTTTGTAACGGAAAGGAGCACCACCCCCTAGAGCTGGAAATGACTAGCCTGTATGTGCGAGGGGAACTTTTACCTTAGTTTAATGAAAAGAAGGACTAGGGGGTAACATGATAGCGATATTCCAAAATCTGAGGGGTGGCCACCAAGAAAGAGAGAAATAGATACACTGAAGGCAGGACAAGAAGCATTGGATGGAAACTAATCAAGAAGAGAAGCAACCTAGAACTTTGGAGATTATTTCTTGACAGTGAGAACAATTCATCAGTGGAATGGCTTTCCTGCAGAAGTTGAGGATGCTCCATCACTGGAGGTTTTTAAGAAGAGATTGGACAACCATTTGTCTGAAATGGTATAGGGTTTCCTGCTTGAGCAGGGGGTTGGACTAGAAGACCTCCAAGGTCCCTTCCGACTCTGTTATTCTCTTACACAACTGCTGAACACCTTCTCTTTCCTCGAAACGCCATGTCTACAAATGCCTTCTTTAGTCTGGAGGGGAACATCAAAATGGTCCCCTCTGATGCACAATGATGGGACTTTGTGTTTCCTTTGTTCTTCCCTACCTCTCCCCCCCCCCCCGGCCCTTATTTAGACAATCCATTGTGCAGTCTGCTGCTTCGTCGGCTTCTGCCCCCAATGCCCTCGCAACAGCTGTGGGTTTAATTATCAAAATAACATTTTAATAGTCTCATAACTGATCTCCTTTCCAAACACACGAAGGCAGAGGCGTCGAAGACTTCTCCGTAACACCTTTCCACTAAATTTACTAATAGGCTCCATTTAAGTGATTAAGCTGCTCTGATGCCTTGGTGTCCACTCATGGGCTGACATCCCTCCCCCCCAGCTTAAAAGTTGTGGCTCGCAATCTTCTTCTTCCATGGCATCTTTATTGCACTGAGTATTGGAATAATCAGAGCTCCCCATCTAATGGGTCTTGGAGAATGACAAGGGACCCAGGAAATTATTAGGACGGCCTCATCCTGATCCTCATTATATGTGAGAGGTAATGAATTCCTCAGCACCCAACCACCTCTCCCATGACTGGAGGGGTGGGGGGAAAAAAAACCCTGAGCATTTTCAGACAAATCCTTTCACTTTGCAAAAATACTTTTAATGCTTCGCAAGAAGAGAGGGAGCGAGAAAGCAAAAAAAAATGAAAGTCAAATGTCTACGAGAAAGTGGTATTCAGAGTACTGCCATGAGGATGGGAAATGAGCATTGAAAAGTAGCACTGTGCAGATAACAGAAGGCATGTCTCTGACCTTGGGATCAAGTACTCCATTTATTAAAGCATTTGAGTTTCCAGGTATATGCAGAGGTACATGGGACTGTCAGCCAGTCACTGACCTAAATCTTAATTTGGTTATTATTTAGACATACGGTGTGAAATCAATTGTGCTTAGTTTAAGAAGTGGTTCGATAAAACAAGACCTAATGTGATATATCAAATCTCTGTCTGTGTGTGCATGTGTATGTGTGTGTATACACACACACATGTATACATACGTACTGTATGTATGTATACATGTGTGTGTATATATACCAGTATGTCAGTAAAAGCAAAACTCTTCCTAGTGATTTTGATATGTTCTACTTCATCAGTTGCCATTAGGTTACGACCAGCTCAGTGTACAAAAATGCATATGACATGACTGGATCAGGGAAATCTCCTTCCTCACAAGCTTTCTGATATTTTTCCCCATTTTACATTTCGAAAGAGGCTCTGATGAACACATATGCCAATCATATAACATAATCAACTCTCAGTGGAAAAAAAAAAAAACAGCTCAGGTTTTGAAATTCTGCTTTCAATATTCGAGCCCACACCTGCTCTTGCTATTAAACTATAATAACACCCTCAAAAAAGCCCCAAATATCTCCTTGCCTGCAGTCAACATACAGATCTCAGCAGAGATTAACGCCAAGAGTAACGCGAGACCAACAATCAGGCAGTAAACAACACCCCAATCAGACAACAAACAATAAATAACAGCCTAATCAAGAACACTCCTACAACACTGATAGGATAAACTACTTGCATATGAACAGAGAGCAAATCCTACTCCCTACTAGCACTGATGATGCTACCTAGTTGGGTAATGAAACATTTGCAAGAAAACAACCAAACAAAGACCCCTCAAGTTCAACTCTGAGCTACGAATATTCTGCTCTACTGGTATCCCGATTACTCTCTTTCTTCAAAACAGGAAAGTGATATTCAACTGCCTTCAGAACCTCAACCAAACAGACAAGTTTAATAATAATTCTGAAGTTTTCATCCCTAGATTCTACACTGACCAAATCTTAATTCCTCTACTGTTTGCCAGTGCACCACTGGGAATGCTCCTCCAGCATTTTAAAGGAATTTAATAAAGGTCATTCCAGAGTTGCTTGCAAAAAAGCTGCAAGTTCCAATTTTGAACCCAAGCCTACACTTTCTCCCCTCCTTCACAGCTTCATTTGAAAACCTGGCTCGGAAGTGTGTTTGCCTCCTCTACAGTGTGCCGAGTTCACCATCCATCTAGCAGATGGGGAAATGGCATTTTCAGGCCCTGCAGATGGAATCTCTTTACAGTGCCCTTGCCTACGTCTGCTGGGAGATGACCCACTAAGACAGCCAAAAAGTCTCTAATTTGTCTTTACCACCATTTGCTATTGGGATTCTTCGCACAATATTAAACAGCCCTAGCAATCAAGAGGAATAAAGAGAGAGAGGGAGAGAGGGAGAGGGAGAGAGAAGAGAGAAGAGAGAGAAGAGCAGCCTCTCTTGTTAGAAAAGATTGTGCTAAAGAGAAATATTGTCAATCTTCACTTGGGAAGTCATTTTGTGGTGGTCCGTTTTGGGGTACGCTTATGGCTGCCTGAATGACATGGGTGCCAATTGCTTTTTATTTTGATTCACTGGGGAAATTCCTATAAGTTTCCACCCCATTTCCTTAGGCTCAGGGAAAAGAGAATGAAATAAGAATTTCTTTCTGTAGAAAATGGCTGACCATCTCACGTATGAACTCTGAGGTGATCAGTTCTACAAAGCAAACAGGAACCAGAATTAAAACAACCATAAATGTAATATAATGAGGATTATATAAATTTGATTCATGGGATAGAGATTATCAATAATGCTAGCATGAACTGGATTAATATGAACGATACCTAGTTAAATTTGTTCACATATAATAAAGAAATGTTTAGATTGAACAGGAAAGATAGAGATGAAGATAGAGATAAAGATGAGGTGTCAGGCATTTTTTGTTTATGTATATTTAAATATTCAAATAAGGATTATATAAATTTGATAAATGTGATACAGATTATTAACAATGTTAGCATGAATTGGATAAATATGAATTATATCTAGTCAAATTTGTTCAGGTACGATAGAGAAATGTTTAGATTGAACAAGAAGACAGAGATAAGGAGTTAGACATTTTTTGCCTATGTATGTTTGAATAATATAATGAGGATTACTTAAAAAGGATAAATGTGATAGAGATTATTAATACTGTTATTTTGAATTGGATAAATATGAGTGATACCCGGAATCAACTCTGTTCACACACAATAGGAAAGTAAATTGTTTAAAAAATAATAAAAAATATATTCTATAAATATAAATATATAAACATAAATGTATGTATGTATATGTATATATAAATGTGTGTGTGTGTGTGTGTGTGTGTGTGTGTATGTGTGTGTGTGTGTATGTGTGTGTATGTATGTATGTGTATGTGTATGTGTATGTGTATGTATATGTATGTATGTATATATATATATATATATATATATATATATATATATATATATATATATATATATATATATATAATTTAAAAATAATTTATTTCTGTGGAAAATGTATGTGGCTGCCTATCTCATGTATGAACTTTCGATGATCAACTCTACAAATCAATTAGAAATCAGAATTAAAATAACCATTATACATTAATTGAGGCACTATATAATAGATTCATCAAACAAAGCGCAGATATTTTGGTTCCATTTAACATCCTGGCTCGGTGCCTAGGGCAAAAGCCAGATTTTTATGGTATTCTGGAAGTTCAAGAGGGTCAGGATTTGGGAGGAAACTGTTCCATAGGGCAGGTGCTCACTCCATTACGTGGTGCTAGGGATTCGAACTGCCAAACTGCCGAACTTTCTGATCGACAAGCCCAGCGTCTTAGCCACTGAGCCACCGTGTCCCACTAATGATGGCTTACTTATTGTGGGAATTTTTGTTGAAAGAAATACAGCTTCCCATATTCAATCATGGTTGATGATGGCTTACTTAGCAGCCATGATTGAATATGGGAAGCTGTATTTCTTTAAAAAAAAAAATTCCCACAATGCCCCTAGATTCGACCTTCTAGGGTGCTATGAATAATTCAGCAGGGTAGTTTCTTCCCTGCTACTGCCACCAGATAAGATTGGACGAAGGCATTCTTAACATTCAGGAACAGTGAGCAGATATTGAAGAGTAAGTATAAGCAGGAGTATACCCAGCCCTTCTGGGGAGCGCGCAGGCAAATGCCTCCATTAAAACGTTCATTGTGGTTTCTTGATAAAATTGCAGAGCTTGGAGAACTCCATGGACCACAGACATAGAACCAGAAATAAGAAGAAAAAAAGAAGAAGAGAGGAGGGAAAAAAGCAAACTGTATTTTCTGCTCATCTGTGGAGTGGGGATAACACAGGCCCAGAAGTATGTGTCTGCGAAGCAATCTCAGACATAGATGTGTGGCTTTTTTTCCCCTGGAGCGTTGACTGCAGAAACCTTTGAAAACATGGCTTTCTCTTTCTTTCCCCTCCTCCCTTAATATATTGTTTTGTTGGACTTGTTTCTTCTCTGTCGAAAGGAAGGAAAAAAAAAATCCTTCTCCTTCTTATTATTCCTGCTTATGGCGGGGAAGCATGCAACTTGTAGCCCTTCAAAAGTGGCTGAAGGGCAAGCCGTGCACCTGGGGGTCAGCTATGAATGGTTGGGGGTAAGAGGCGGCGGGCGCAACGGAAGTTTCACACTCTTATTGGGAAGGGAAGAGGAGGGGGTTGAGTTTGATTGAGGCAAAGTGCTTTCTTTAAGGGTCTTCCTTCCCTCCTTCCATGTCTCCAGGGGTGGGATTCAAAATTTTTTTACCACCGGTTCTGAGGGTGGGGGGGCTTTGTGGGCATGGCAGGGGAAGGATACTGTAAAATCACCATCCTCACCCCCACTCTAGGGGAAGGATATTACAAAATCCCCCTTCCCGCCCCCCCCAACCAACTAACCTGCTTCCCAGCTCCGTTCTCCTGTGAAGGGCAACCAAAGAAGACCCAGCCAATCAGCTGGGACTCAATGGGAGGCGGAGAAGAGATGGGGCGGAGCCAGCCAGAGGTGGGATTGGCCGGTTCTCTGAACTACTCAAAATTTCCACTACTGGTTCTCCAGAACTGGTCATAACCTGCTGAACACCACTTCTTCCTTCCTTCCTTCCTTCCTTCCTTCTTTCCTTCCTTCCTTCCTTCCTTCCTTCCTTCCTTCCTTCCTTCCTTCCCTCCCTCCCTCCCTCCCTTCCTATCTTGGTCCATTGATCAGTGAAATCCAACCTTCATACTGTAGTTGGCAAAACTGGCTTGTATACATACTCATAAGCTTCAGATTAGGCTGGGCATAGCTTGGGATCCAGATATAAGTGTGTATAACTGAAAAGCCTAACACGCACCAATAGAAAAAGGTGAAAATGGGAATGGCTGATCTCCTCTGTGTGGGCATTCCAGAGGAGCAACAGATGGAGGGGCCAGAAGTCTCCATAATTGGACCCTGAGGCTCGTACATGAGCAACCGAAGCACTGTGCACTATATTATTCCTCAATTATTTCATCTTAGTTCATGCTAGAATTCTCACTATCCCCCCACTCCTTGTGCATTTACAGCACGGGCTCTTTATACAAAGGGCGGAGGCCATTCGCCCTGGTTTTAAGCAGATGAAAGTAACATCCCTTTCCGAAAATCTAAATTGGTTAAGCCAAGCGCACGGCACCTGTTTGAAAACTGGGAAAGTCAAATTGGATCCATAACTAAGTAGCCCATTGTTCTGCAACAAAATGAGAGAGAGAGAGAAAGTGTGTGTGTGTGTGTGTGTGTGTGTGTGTGAGAGAGAGAGAGAGAGAGAGAGAGAGAGAGAGAGAGAGAGAGACAGAGACAGAGACAGAGACAGAGACAGAGGAAGGGAGAGAGAGGAGAGAGAGAGAAAGAGAGGGAGAGAGAAAGAGAGAGAGGAGAGAGAAAGAGAGAGAAGGTGAGAGAGAGAGAGAGGGAGAGAGGCAGAGAGAGAGAAAGAGGGAGGGAAAGAGAGACAGAGAAAGAGACAGAAGGAGAGAGAGAGAGAAAGAGGGGGGGAGAGGGAGAGGGAGAGAAAGAGAGACAGAGAGAAACAGAGAGAGAGAGAGACAGAGAGAGAGAGAAAGAGATGGAGAGAGGAGAGAGAGAAGGAGAGAGAGAGAACGGAAGAAGAAAAGTTTTTAACTTTCATAAGGCATAATGAAATATTGTTTAGAATGATGTGATGCGGAAGAAAACTTACACGGGGATCTCTTGATACTCGCAAGAGCGGCGTTAGGTGCCGTGACTGGAATGCAACTCAACCGTTTGAACAATTGCAAGATTCGAAGAAGCCTTGGCTGGATCTCAGGCAACGAAGAGACGCCCCAAGAGTTCAAAGAAGATTTATGCCATGGCCGTGATATTTATATTAATAGGAACCCTTGCAGCTATTGCCAAGGACTCCACTCTGTGCCATTGGGATGGTCCACTTCCCAGGCAAAGCCAGCTCCCATGAATGGAAACGTCCATGTGGCTCGTCTACTGTGAGCAACTAAAATATTAAACCAGTCGAATTGCCCCTCCCTATTCCTACCTCCACCCCCTCTTTTTCCACGGTTGATTAAGCAATTGGGAGCAGAGAGTTTACTGCAGGAAAGGAAAAAAAAAACAATTATATGCTATCTGAGGTAAACATTACCTTAGTAATGGAAATGGTGCCTCCAACCCCTTATTGCCAGTAGGGATTAGCATTATAATACTTAAAATAACATTTATAACACTTACTGAAATTACAAGAATGCAGTCTGCGGAGACACAGAAATGAAATAAACTCAATGTGTTTTTATAAGAATACCGAAATCTAAGTCCCTTAGAGGAAAGATATAGACATTAACTTTTTTTTCTTTTTTTTGCCAGGCTTCCATTAGCTGTTCAAATTTGAATACTCTTTTCTTAGGTGAACTTTAATCTTCTTTGAATCCTCCGAACACATTTTATCTGTACAGGAAAAAAAAAAACGTAGTTAAATTTTTAGTTTGATGGAATGATATTAAAGTGCTTTTCTTCATCTACGCCCTGGAAAGAAAGAAACAGCCCGAGAGACAAGCTGTAATTTGTTCAAACGAAATAATATTTTCGTTTTCCCTGGTTCTCTTTGTTGTCTGGTGTGATGAAAAGTAACATTTCTTTCCTTTCAATCCTATTAAGTGTGCCTCTCCAAATGCAAGCAGGTCGGGCTGAAATCGGATCTGGCGTGTGTTTTGCCAGACTTAAAAATGGAGCTGCCAGGGGGCGAGATTTTGATCTTTATGGGCTATGTCGCCTGGAAAAAGGGACCTTAAAAATGCTTGAAGAACCATGACAGTTATATACAAAGGGACGCAGCTTCCAATCTCCACAACTTCCAAGATTTCCGGGTTCTCTTCCAAAAGGTTGAAGGCATGTCCTCAGTAGGTTCAGAATGTGGAAAAAAAATGCCATGCTTTTCGATAACATGATGAAACCAGTGTTTGCTCTCTAGATGTCAAGTGGAGGTATCTTTCGTAGCCTGTTACCTGATCTTCTTAACAGGGATTTTAGGATGTTCCAAGGATGTTGGGATGTTATTCTAGAATAAAACCTGGGAAACAATTGTTGCAAACTTATCATTGCTTCACATGAACCACCAGGTGGTTCTTACACTTGTGGCCATGCATTGTTACAAACAGCTGGTTAGCAAGTTGTCTGTCAGGGATACTAAATGGCTTATTCCTGATCTTCTAGTCAAGTATGATGCTTGATTTTCACACTTCTGAAGAACTGGATAGCCTGTGCATATACCTGTGTTTTCTAGTGCATGAGAATGTGTGAAACCCAAGCTTCCATACAAAGCTTGGGTTCTTCATAATAGACAAAATAAAGCATCCATATCATGATTTAGGGTCATTCTCACTTTCAACCTTTGCAACCGTGTCCGATCCTTGCCCCCTCCATTCCCTGGCACCAACCAGTGGAAGATGTATCTACAGATAGCTACCATTCCATGTGGACAATAGGATACAGAGACCGTAATGTTTTGTTGATGTTCAGTCGCTAAGTCATGTCTGATTCTTCGCAACCCAGGGACCACAGCAGGCCTCCCTAGCCTCTTCCAGTGTCTCCTGGAGTTTGCTCAGGTTCATGTTGTGTTGATGACATTGTCTAATCATCCGCTGCTGTCCCCTTCTACTTTTGCCTTCGATCGTTCCGACATCAGGGGTTTTGCCAATGGGTCCTATCTTCTCATTTCGTGGCCAAAGTATTTGAGCTTCAGCTTGAGTATCCGTCCTTCCAATGAACAGTCAGGGTTGATTTTCCTTTCAGGTTGAGTAATTGGATCTCTTTGCTGTCCAAGGGACTCTTAAAGTCTATGGAGATTCTCAGTCCTCCGGGTGTTCTGACCCAAACCTTGTTCCATGAAACAGAGGTAACAGCAAAACCTTTCAATGATTCTTCACGAATTCCGTTCCTTCACAGTTAAAAGGCAGTTTCAAACTAATTGTCTCTGATAAGAAAGAGCCTTGCCAAAGTGGTGCAAGGCTGCCAAGAACACTAGATAAAGTTACTAAGAAATAATTCCAACACAAAGAGTCTCCAAAGACCAACTCAGATATTCTGAACGTGCACAAGGCTTGAGTGCAAAAACTTCTTTGCTTCCTGCAAAGAACTCTGGTTTCTCAGCTGGCTTTTATCTGTAAAGGGAGGGGCCATCACCTTGCAGCCTTACTCCCGAGTCTCCCGTGCTGCTGCAGTTGCTCTTTCCTTCGAGCAGCCCTGCACGCACACGCACTGGGCACAGGCTCCTCGGGGGATTCTTCCTCATTGCTGCCAGCCTCCACAATCTCCAAAGGCAGCACTCTACTCCCCGATGGTCCTGGCCCCATCCCTGCAATCACATGCAGGCCCCTCATCTGAGTCCTCGCTCTCCGAGACCTCAGGCATCTGTACCTGCTGCCAGTGAACCACAACACCAGGTCATGATTGTCTGAAAGATGCTTTTTCAAGAGGCAACTAGACTTCCTGGCTTTTCTTTGAAGACATTTCTCTTCTCATCCAAGAAGCGTCTTCAGCTCAGAGATAAAGCAGCTTCTTGGATGATAAGTGAAACGTCTTCAAAGAAAAACTAGAAAATCCAGTTGCCTCTTGCAAAAGCATCTTTGGGAGTCTTCTTTAGCACCACAGTCCAAAAGCAACAGTTCTCCAACACTCAGCCTTCCTCATGATACAACTCTCACAGCCATGCCTTATTACGGGAAAAAAACCATAGTTTTGACTATACGTACCTTTGTCGGTAAGATGATGTCTCTGTTTTTTTAATATGGCTGTTTAGGTTTGTCATAGCTTTCCTCCCAAGGAAACCATAATGATATCTTGCATTTGTGTTTGTGAGTGTGTGAGTGTGTGAGTGAGTGAGTGTGATGTTGTAAGGCACTCTACAAAAGCTTCAGACGATTGGACTTAAAGCACTGTCATGAAAGCCATTGCTATCAAGGGCATATTTTTAAATCTGATTCAGCAAATTAGTTAACAGACTGTTGAGCCTAATATTATGCTACCATTTTGCCTCTTGTTAGCAACACAAATTGCTAGCAATTAGCTGTCTGCCTGTTCAAAGGCAGTTCAATTTCTGGTATAAAGAGAATTATATAAGGGCCTAATCTATCTATCAAGCACAAGAGGACCAGCAAATTTTGCTCAGCGAATACGCCAAGGGTGCCAATGGAATAATGATAAGGTGCTTTGACACCCAGGAGCACAGTATGAGTAAACAACTAAAAGACCAACTATTTTCCTAAAAATTCTTTTTGGAGAAAAATACCCAGCCCACAAACACAAACAAAGAGACCTCTAGTACAATCACTAAAATTGTCAGAAGATAGGTTTGCTCTCTTGGCTGCATCAAGGGAGGCTTATTTCAATTTCATTCTACACATCTTGTGCATTGACAATAAACATTTGATTCGATTTGATTTGATTTTGAAAAAGGCAAGGCTACTGACAGAGTAATAATTTGACCCTAGATGGTGACACCAAGAGGGATAACGGAATTAGCCAGTTAGGAGGGACGTTGGAGGTCTTCTAGTCCAACCCCTGCTCAAGTAGGAAAGCCAACACCATTTCAGACAAATAGTTGTGCAATCTCTTCTTCAAAACCTCCAGTGTTGGAGCAGCCACAACTTCTGGAGGCAAGTTGTTCCACTGATTTAATTGTTCTAACGGTCAGCAATCAACCTGGATCTCAACAGAAGTTCTAAATGATGCTCCTATTTATATAACAACTTTAAATGGAGAAATAGAGAGATCAATTTTGTGGAATCATTTTTCGGAATAATCAAAGCAAGCAATTTTTTTGGACTAACCAGTTTTCCCAAAATAGCTGGTCTGTCTTGGGAGCGCTGCTCACGGATCTAAAATTAAGCCCCCCCCCCCATACCACCCCCACATGCCACAAAAGAGAAGGGCAAAAGATCACCATTTCTAGCCCTCCGTTCAGCCCTGGAAGTTCCTAACAAGAGCTGATCCTTTTCCCCTTCCTATCCCTCTCTCTCTCTCTTTTTTTTTCCTCCTGTTTCTTTTGCTAATAGTTATGCGAGGCTGCACAGCCAGCCTTCCCTCTTGCATGCCAGCACACCAATAAATTAAGATATTCCTGGCCGCATCTGCACTGGGGAAATTAGAGCATTACCTGTCCTTTGCCAGTGTGCCAACTTCTTTGCAGCATGCACAACCCATGCTGAGCGACCAGCTGTCTGGGAATGTGCCACTCCGATCGGTACACACGAGCCAAGGGATCTCTTAGGAGTGCTGCTCTAATATCACAACTGCTTCTCTGTAGGACTCTTCCCTTCATAGCACAATATTCAAACACTTCTCTTTCCTCCCCACTTCACCTCCAGCGCCCGGTGCCCAATCTGCAGCTCTAGCAGAAAAGCAGACGGGTGGGGTAGGCCGTAAAGAGAAGCAGAATGAACCCACAGTTTCTTCCCCTCCAGCTCCCAATGCTTGGGAAGGTGTTTTTTCTTTTCTTCCACTGAACAGAAAGTTATTGTTATTATTTTACTTCCAGGTTGTTCAGAAGGCGTCTTCGCCGACGCGAAGCAGAAGGTGTCAGAATGACTCTTAGGACGACTGATCTTAAGCTGATAGGGGTCTCCCTTCCTAGCCATTGAATAATTGAGTTTAATTGGGAGGTGGGGGGAAGCTTTCCTATTCTTCTCTCTTAGAGGGGGAGGGAGAAAGGGAAGGAGGGGAAGGGGAGAAGAGAGAGAGGGAGACTGGGAAGGAGGGAGAGGAAGAGGGAAAGAGAGGGAGGGAAGGGGAAGGGAGAGGGAGAGGGAAAGAGAAAGGGAGGAAGGGAGATGGATGGAGAGAGGGAGAGAGATGCAAGGAGGGAGGGAGAGTGGGAGGGAGGGAGAGGGAGAGAGGGAGGGAAAGGGAAGAAGGGAGGGAGATGTAAGGAGGGAGGGAGGGAGAGGGAAGGAGACAGGGAGAGGGAAGGAGGGAAGGAGAGGGAGAGGGAGGGAGAGGGAGAGGGAAAGGGAGGGAGAGTGGGAGGGAAAGGGAAGAAGGGAGGGAGATATAAGGAGGGAGAGAGAGGGAAGGAGACAGGGAGAGGGAAGGAGGGAGGGAGAGTGGGAGGGAGAGGGGGAGGGAGAGGGAAGGAGGGAGAGAGAGAGAGAGAGATTAAAAACTAACCCAATTCCCCTTCAATCTCAAGCCACAAAAGAAATCATATCAAGTGATATGAAAGATGATAAATCCTCACCGAGGTGGGAGCTTTGTTCCTGTCCCTTAAACGCACACCTGTGTGGATATTTGCAGCAATTTGCATAACCCAATTTCCTCTGGAAAAGCGTTTTCCCTTTTGACCTGAATCTCGGATCTCAGAAGACAGCTAACACAATCACACCTTCCTGTAGTTTTGTGGGGCAGGGAGGAGGACTGGAGCCTGGAGACACAATTGCTGTAAGGAAAGGCATATTCTGGTGAGGTGGGGGCGGGCGGGGGGGGGGGCAAGATTAATTCTCGAGACCAGTCCGAAGGAGCAGGACAGGGCTGGACAATCTCTGGGGGGCAGGAAACCACAAGTTATGGTTTCAGGAGATACCTTCAGTAAACCTGCCAGAGGTGGGTATTCAGCTGGTTCTGACCAGTTCTGGAGAACCGGTTGTGGAAATTTTGAATAGTTCGGAGAACCAGCAAATCCCACCTCTGACTGGCCCCGCCAACCCCATCTATTCTCTGCCTCCCATTGAGTCCCAGTTGATCAGCTGGGTCTTCTTTGGTTGCCCTGCACAGGAGAACGGAGCTGGAAAGCAGGTTAGTGGGGTGGGGAGGGAATGGAGATTTTGTCCCTGCCATGCCCACCAAGCCATTAAGCCACGCCCACAGCTGATCGGCTGGATCTTCTTTTGTTGCCCTGCACAGGAGAATGGAGCTGGAAAGTAGGTTAGTGGGGTGGGGAGAGAATGGGGATTTTACAGTATTCTTCCCCTGCCACGCCCACCAAGCCACACCCACAGAACCAGTAGTATTATTTTTTGAATGCCACCACTGAAACCTGCAATGGACAAATCCCTAATTTTACCATAACTAGGAGGAGCGAATATGTGAAAGCTGGATTTTCTGTTTAGAGTAGGAAGGATTTTCAGAAAGTGTTAGAAAAGTTTTTTCCCAGGGGGGAAAAGCAGATTACCTGAGGCAATACAGGTAGTCATTGACTTATGACCACAATTGAGCCCAAATTTCTGTTGCTAAGGGAGACATTGGTTAAGTGAGTTTTGCCTCATTTTTGTTGTGTCAGTCACTGCCATTGTTAAATTAGTTCCATGGTGGTTATGAGCCCAAAAGTTCTGTTGTTAAATGAGACTATCAGCTCTGGAAGCCATAACTGAGACCAGATGCTCCCACGCTGCCACATTCTTGAGCCTGGGAAAGTGGGAGGGGGGAATTTCTTGGAGTGTATGTAGTTAGACATAATAACATTCTTTTTCTAATTCAAGGTCATGTCATTTCTGCACCTGGGTGAGGGGAAGTCTCAACTTGGGACGGATGGTGATTGGGGCATGTGATGTGATGATGAAGGGTACAGGGGGTGGATTTGTAGTTTTTACTTATTGCAAGGAAGCCCGGAGCTTTCAGATTCAGGATTCCCCAGTTGTGCCTCAAGAAACACTATTGTTCAGCTTACCAAAAAATTGTGGCCTAGAGGTGGAGCTCTCACCTCAGAATCAGGAGGCCGTGAGTTCGATCCTAGGTAGAGACTAATATTTGGAATAGACTCTCCTGCTCGAGCAGGGGGTTGGACTAGACGACCTCCAAAGTCCCTTCCAACTCTGTTATTCTACGTTCTAAGGGGGAAATATACCACTTTTTCGTATCTAGTACTCAATCTTCAATAGCCTGTCAACTCTCTAAGTTGGTCAAAGCTTCAATCACTTGAACCCGTCTAACAGGCATAGAAGTACCCTCTTTATTCAAAACCCCCTTTTTATTATTTCCATTTTTTTCCCCCATTTACGAGGGACCGACCCAAGAAGACCGGATCAGAGGATCGCTTTTCCGAGGGCTTAAATCCCTGTTAAGATTTAGCGTCTAGCTGTGTACGTTTTGCTCGGTATTAACATGTTCAATGGAACACTTTGATTTTTTTTTCTTTTTTCTTTCCCTCTCTTCGCCTTTTCCTTTTTTTTTTTTTTAATCTAGATGCCAGGAGCTGGTGAATATATGCTTCATAGCTTCAGATAAACCTTTTGTTCTTCTGGGGATGATCAGCTGATACGGCAGTCGGAGAGAGAGGGGAAGAAGGAAATTCACAGGGGTTCCACAGTTTCAAAAAGTCAAATTACCTCTGAGCCATAGCATTGCAGTTAATTTAAATTATATAGAATATATATGTGTGTGTGTGTATGTATGTTATATATATATATATATATACACATACATACATACATACATACATACACATACACATACACACACACACACACACACACACACATGTATGCATACACAAACACACACCCCTCTCTCTGACATGCATGTGTAGACACACACAGGCACACCGAGGCTCTCCCACACAACATCTCTACTGTCAGGACTTTTAATGAAGCCCCAGTTGTGATGACACTAAAGCAGGCAACGCGACGGTGGGATAATTATTTGGCTCCCTCGCAGCTGAGTTTCACAGATGCATTATTAACAGCGCATTCCATGCCATAACGAGCACCGAATGTACATGGGATTCGCATCCGCCATTAGCAGCTTGGTGCAAACCCAAATGAGTGTTTTCACAAAAGCACTCCAAGGTTGTGAAATTCCAACGAAATCCTTTCTCCCCAGGAAGGAAAGGGGGGGAGGAGGAGGAGGAGGAGGAGGAGGAGGAGGAGGAGGAGGAGGAAGAAGAAGAAGAAGAAGAAGGAGTGCAAGTTTCCATGACCAGCTATGTCACCTCTCTGAGCACCCGGTGCTCCGAAGGAAGCACCCTGGGAAATTATAAAATCAGAAAAGCATTGATTTCTTTCGTTCTTTGCTCCTCCTCCCGGGCGAAGGAGGGAGAAGGGAGCTGCTCTGATAAAGAATTAAGGAGGAAATGTAATAACCTAATTCTTCCTCAATCTTCTGGGCTCCCCAGCCTCCCACCCGGGGTGCACTCGCAGCTCCTGACAGCCCCACCCGTATCTCCGTTGCCTTCCCTTCTTCTGCCAAGCAACTGCCTCTCTTACGAGAGAAGGATTTGCTCCCAAATTGCAAAGAGGGTTGGTTTGCATCGTGGGGGGGGGATGGGGGGGAGCACTGGGTTTTCAGGAGAACCGGGAAATTCTGGGCCAATCTTTTGACAGTGTCCCATTGGTGGCATTGATCTCCTTCTGCATTCGCCCTTAAAAATCGCCCGATATTAGATGCTTAGGTCGGAAAGGTTTTCTTCCACAGAATACAGCATATGGTATAAGGAAGCTATTAATAATTCTTCCTCAAGCCACTTTATGTAGGTGCGGGGGGGAGAAATGCTCAGGAGAATTCAATGAGGAATTGTTTTACGCACTTGGGATAGAGTAGGATGGACAGGTGTGCCCTTCTTGGCATGAAAGTCAGAATTGCTCAGAATGGGACGGACAATGTTGGCCTTTCTCTCGCCAGTGCTTAATAATAGGAGACACCCATTACAAAATAAATCATGGTGTTCCGGACACAGGTGACTCCTGTTTAATAAATCATCTGGGGAAATTTAAGAAACTCAGCAGAGCGAATTCAAATTTCTGTTTTGCCTCTTTTCTTCAGCATGGCCCAAGGTTTTTTTTTTTTCTTTTAAAAAGAAAATTGGGGATATTAATAACAATAGCACTTAGACTTATATACCGCTTCACGGTGCTTTACAGCCCTCTCTAAGTGGTTTGCAGAATCAGCCTCTTGCCCCCAACAATCTGGGTCCTCATTTTATTGACCTCGGAAGGATGGAAAGCTGAGTCAACCTTGAACCCGGTGAGATTCGAACTGCCAAATTGCAGGCAGCCAGCAATCAGCAAAAGTAGTCTGCAGTTCTGCAGTCTAACCACTGCGCCACCGCGGCTCAATATGCCTGTTTTCCAAAAATGACCTACAGTAATGGATGAAGACCAGTTTCTGCCATTTGTACAGTACAGGAAAAAATCCCTGATTGATTCGTTTTGCTGTTACATTTTTTGCACAATTCAGTTCATCCTGCCACAATTATATCCACTCCTCTGAATAGCTGCCCAGCTCCAAATTCTCAAATGAAGGAGTCTAATCTTGCCCTGGATATCAGAACACGAACCTTGCCCGCTAAAACCAAGTTGGAGAACTAGTTCCGTTAAAATTAAATCTCGACTTGTTTAAATCTTTCAGATGGTCTTCCCCTGCAAAAGAAGCATGTTTGAGGATCTTATTACTAGGGTGCTTGAGAATTTCCTCTTAATAGCGCCTAGTGATGTTTTTGAGTTGATTATTCATGTGGAAAAATGGAGAAATGGTCTACTTGATGAGGCTCTTGTCGTCAGTTAACACATTTTTCGTCGGGATGAAGATTCCTGTTAGCATTTTCTAATTTAAATAAGCCAAATGGGAATAATTCTCTCCGGAAGGATTTCACAGAAGTCTGGGAAATCAGAAAGATGGTAGACCAACAGACCAACAACTGTATATCAGCAGAACAAGATTTCCACAAACATTTCTAGGCCATTGTGAAACTTAAGTAGGTTTTATAAGAATATATTGCATTCTACAGAGGAATGATTGAGTCTGTCATCTGCACCCCTATAACTGTCTGGTTTGGTTCTGCAACCCAACAAGACAGACACAGACTTCAGAGAGTAATTAGGACTGCAGGAAAAAACAATTGCTACCAACCTGCCTTCAATAGAGGACCCGTATACTGCATGAGTCAAAAAGAGGGCTGTGAAAATATTTACAGACCCCTCATATCTTGGATATAAACTGTTTCAACTCCTACACTCAAAACAATGCTTGTGTCTAGTTATTCTGCACACCAGAACAACTAGACACAAGGACAGCTTTTTCCTGAATACCATCACTCTATTAAACAAATAATTCCCTCAACATTGTCCAACTATTTACAAAGTCTGCATTACTAATACTATTGATCTTCTCATTGTTCCTATCACCCATCATCTCCCACTTGTGACTGTATGACTGTAACTTTGTCTCTTGTATCCTTAAGATTTATATTCACTGTTTCCTAGTTAGCAATAAGATCTGATTGCTTATTGTACCCTATGACTATTATTACATGTGGTACCTGATGATTCTTGACTCTTGACGAATGTATCTTTTATTTTATGTACGCTGAGAGCATTTGCACCAAGACAAATTCCTTGTGTGTCCAATCACACTTGGCCAATAAATTTTATCTGTGAAAAATTCACCTAGCTTCTCCCTTCCTTCGAAACAACAATTTGGAAAAAAAAATATTTCATCAAATTAAGGAGGAAATGGAACAGGAGGAAATGCAAGAAAATTATTCTGCTTAATATTTAGTCAGAACAGTGTTTTCTGACCTGAGCAAGCTTAAGAGGTGTGGACTTCAACTCCCAGAATTCACCAGCCAGTATGCTGGCTGGTGAATTCTGGGAGTTGAAGTCCACACCTCTTAAGCTTGCTCAGGTCAAGAAATCCTGACTTAGAACATTGAAATTGGCAGAAGTTCTAGAAATTATCAGATAAGGTCATCCCGCTGTAAAAGTAAGACTATTGAATAACTGAACTACTTTCTTGAGACTTTAACAATGTGTTATGCTTATATTCTGTCAGCGGGTGTCACTGCATTGCAGCAAGTGGAAAGCATATACCCCAAGCAAAGGTACCTGTGTAGGCCAACCTCTTTCCCCTTTTTATATTTCTAAGCCTGCATTCACAAAACACATTTAACTTGGTTACGGAGTTCAGCCATTTTCTGGGTTCACACATTAGACTGAACCATGCATTAAGCCAACGGGCCTGATTCATACCGCAAACTATGCTACAAAACATGGCTTAACCATGGCTGGAATGAACCAATCTTTGCTCATTGTGTAAATGCAGCAGCTGCTAGACCTTGAAATGATTTAGTTCACAACCGAATGTACACTGAGAGCTTATGCACCAAAGACAAATTCCTTGGGTGTCTAATCACACTTGGCAAATAAAGAATACTATTCTATTCTATTCCATTCCATTCCATTCCATTCCATTCCATTCCATTCCATTCCATTCCATTCCTATTCCTATTCCTATTTCTATTTCTATTCTATTCTATTCTATTTTCTAATCTATTCTATCCTATCCTATCCTATTCTCTATCCTATCCCATCCCATCCCATCCCATCCCATTCCATTCCATTCCATTCCTATTCCTATTCTATTTTCTAATCTATTCTATCCTATCCTATTCTCTATTCCATTCCATTCCATTCCATTCCACTCCACTCCACTCCACTCCACTCTATTCTATTCTAGAAACAATCTGGTTATCCATATATTTTGCACATTTGGCAAACATGGACACAAACATTACTCCCACATGCCACTAGAGGCCAAGTTAGCACAATGAGATTTAAAAAAAAAGACCTGAAGAAAAAATAAAGAATACTGGAAAAGGAGGCATAAGAAAATTTTGACCCATACAGGTTTTACTAAATGCTATCGAAGATGCTAGAGCCCCAACTTGCTGGCTGGGGAATTCTGGCAGTTGAAGTTCAGACCTCTTAAAGTTGCCATGGTTGAGGAACACTAGATGCTACATATATCCAAAGAACCTTCAACCGAGCATCCAAGTTTCAAAGGAACAGCACAGGAAAAACTATGGAATAACTCTTTATTTACTTCTGCATACAGTACTTACAATTCCTGAACATAGCGATTCAACTCAACGGCTGTGGCTAACAGCCATTGACAGATCTTGTAAAGTACCTGTTAAGAACCATTATTCATTACTACATATATAATGACTGAGGTTATTGAGTGACCCTAAAAGATGATCTCCAGCCACTTTCCAATCTGCACCATGCATAATTTTAAAAAGAGATCACCTTTGCAGATTTTTTTAAAAAAAAATCTCTGAAAACTCCAAGAGCTATTTTGAAGTGTCCAACAGTATCCTATCATTGATACCAACTTCCACCAGAATATAAGGAACTGAGTAGAAACGGAATAAAATTATCAACAACTACAACCAGATACTACAACTTTAAGAACTTTTAGTGACAATACCATCCATGGTTTTAAACCCCGATGATGTCAAAATATCAACGCATCTTCGAAATTATATTATTGTCAGGCACCTGCATCCTGATTTTTGAACCAAGTACACAAGTTGCTAGAATTGTGGGCTGACATGGTCATGGACATTTTTCTCTTACTCTTGAAAGGCACCTATGGTGATGGCTAGAATTCACCTCTCAATTTTAAGGCATTGAATTCTTGTCTTTCTAAGGGTTAAAGGCAAAGTGAATGAGCTAACTTAATTTGTCCTTTCGGTTTAAAACACAGGGTGTTACAGACCAAAGGTTTTTCAAACCTTCCCCAGATGTGTCTGCCAACACTAATGTAGGTTTCAGAAGTTAAGATGGATCTTTAAGAAAATTTAAGGAAAATTGGCTTTGTTTTTGCCCATTTACTAGGAAAGCCCTTCCTTCCTTCCTTCCTTCCTTCCTTCCTTCCTTCCTTCCTTCCTTCCTTCCTTCCTCCCTCCCTCCCTCCCTCCCTCCCTCCCTTCCTCCCTCAATGATAGCATGTGGGGACAATTCTTGAGATGTTAAAACTCTTCTTCAGCATCTACTTCAAGGGTCTTCAAACTTGGCAAGTTTAAGACTTGTGGGCTTCAACTCCCAGAATTCCTGAACTAACGTGATTGGAGGAGGAATTCTGGGAGTTGAAGTTCACATGTCTTAAAGCTGTCAAGTTTGAAGACCTCTGATCTACTTAATCTTGAACTAAAACCCATTTCTATTGTCTTCTTTTTTAGCCGTGATAGCAACAGCATAAACAAACATGGATGGAAGGGAATATGAGGTTTTCCTTTTAATATGTACCTCCTTTTGTTCTTTGGCAAGATTCTGTACTTCTTCTACAAAGATTAAAAGAGCCAAGATTTAAAGGGCTTCTAGACGGAATAACTATCAGCAAAGACAGATTTGCTTCAAAATATGGATCATCTCATGTTAATTGAAAGGGAAGGGATTCTTTTATCATTTTTTTCCACAACGTAAAGGCCAAAAACTTCATTAAGTCCAAATAAGTTTGCCTCGCCTGGGGAACCGGTGACCTATGCCTTAAAGGGAAAATTAGGGGCACCTCAATACAATTTATTTTCGATTGTAAATTGATTTTTTTTGCAGAACATTAATGAGACTGGGTTGTTTTCCATTTATGCACGCAGATCAGCCTGGCTTTTTCTTTTCTTTTGCTGCTGAGAATAATGATTTCTAATGTGATAAAAGGTCTTAAAGATACACCTCAGAAGGAGGAGGCTAATTTACTTTTCTGGGAGCCAATTTATAGAGGAACCCTTGTATGAATTTGCATCAGGGATTCCCAACCTCATGGACAGTAAAGGTCAAACTTCAATCTTGAACAATGATCAAAAAAAAAAAAAATCCAGCAAATTCATAATCTCCACTGGGGCTCAAACCTGATTGCATTTTAGGGGACCAGGGCATAGAACAGAGAGACAGTTCCTTGGGCCATCTCATGTAATTTCCATTGAACTCAATGGGATAAGCAAGCTGAATTCCCAGGTCTGAATGTGGTACACAACTTCTTCCATCTCTGGCCTCTAGAACCTTCTCTGATCAGATTTTGTGGCAATCTGGCCACAAAATTTAGACAACCTTGGTTACAGGATCATAAAAAAATAAGTTCTCCACATAAGTCCAAGGATATTTATCTAAATCAGCAGCTTTCATTACCTCATTCTTCTTCCATTTTGATTACAGATTGACTACAACTTAATTTGGAAGTAATTTACCATTCTTGTTGCACATTTACAGTAATGCTGTAGGCTAACAACGTTATGCTCCTATCTACAAGGGTGTCTGGCTCAGAAGGAAGAATGCATTTTCTTATTTCATTAGACATACATCATGCAGTGTCATCGTCTTATAACTTATATAGGCACCCTCTCAACAAATAACTCATAGAGTCATACGAAATAAAACAACAACTCTGAGGAAAAAAATGATTGTAATTTTTTTAAAAAATAAGCATACAGTCCTTTCAATCAGCGTTTTTCAAATTTGGCAACTTTACAGATGTGTGGACTTCAATTCCCAGAATTCTCCAGCCACCATGCTGAGTTAAAGTCTACTTCTCTTAAAGCATGTTGGCTCTGGAATTCTGGGAATTGAAGTCCACACGTCTTCCAGTTGCCAAATTTATAAAAACACTGGTTTAAAAGAATGGTGAGCACATGTTGGTGTACAAATCTAGGATCCCCGTTAAAAAAAACAACAACTCATGAATATGTAATAGTCCAGGAAAAGATACAGATGCTTTAAGGAGTTAAATAGCAAGAAATACCTTCACAAACCCTATACTTTTTAGAACTAGCATGTCCAACTCATGGCCCACGTGCTACATGCAGCCCCAGATAACTAGTAATATAGCTCTACAAGATCATAAACTTTTAACATTATTATGTTATTTATATAAAGTATTATATATTTTATATGTGGCCCAAGATGGTTCTTCACTCAACGTTGCCCAGGCGAGCCAAAAGATTGGACAGCCATAGTTTAGAGCAGGCGTCTCCAACCTTGACAATTTTAAGACTTGTGGACTTCAACTCAGGGAGTTGAAGTCCACAAGTCTTAAAGTTGCCAAGGTTGTAGATCCCTGGTTTAGAGGTTGAACCCCAAAGGCCATGCAGCCTGAACCCAAATACCAGTCCTGAAACCTCAGGCAGCCAGGGTAAAAGTTCAGTGATGCACTTAAACACTCCATTCTCCAAGATTGGGTGGAAAAGATGCTAGTTGAAAATCTCCCAGGTCCCATCTATGGAAAAGTCATGACCCATCCTCTGGCTTAGTGTTGGAAATGATTAAAGGGATCAATATTTTTCAGTCCAGACAGCAAAACTAAACCATTAACACACACACACACACACACACACACAATCCAACAATTACTTCATGGCTTGGCTGCTTCTCTCAATGCCTCCATTTATGTTAATGGAGGAAACAATGGAGGAAAACAATCCCATTGATGAGTTGAAGGTGGCTTGATAAAGAAGAGAAAGGTAAGAAGAAACTTACAAACATTTCCCCATCCCACATTCCAGGTTGCCCAAACTATGGTGGCATCTAATTAAAGCTAGTTACCAATGGCTACCCTCCCCCCCAATGATATTTGTGGTCTGAAGGCCACAAAGAGAGGAGGCCATATCACCCCCAGTTGAAGTTTTCAAAGGCCATATGTCTCTTTTGAGAGCCACAAAAACCAGCAGACTAGAAATCAGGACACTGTGAGTTCTAGTCCCACATTAGGAACAAACCCTGCTGAGTGACCTTAAGCCAGTCCCTTTCTCTCAGCCCTAGGAAGGGAGCAATGGCCAACTACTTCTGAAAAAACCTTCCCAAGAAAACTGCAGGGAATTGTCCAGGCAATCTCCAAATATCAGACATGACTGAAGAAGAAGAAAGCGTCCATTTTAGGGCCTATGCTAAGCTTCTCACCCCATAAAGTAAAATGTAAATTTCAGTAACTAGGATCTGAGGGACTATAAAAGCTGAAAAGGGGGAATTAAGGGGATGAATGGAACCTGAGGCACCAGCTAGCCCATCCAGCCAAAAAAGCCAAAGCAGTTCTAGGCTGCATTAACAAAGGGATAGAATCAAGATCACATGAAGTTTTAATACCGTTTTATGGCCTTGGCAAGACCATACTTGGAATGCGCTTTCTAATGTCTTGGCAAGACCACACTTGAAATACAGCATTCAGTTTTGGTCGCTGCGATATAAAAAAGACTCGAAAAAGAGTGCAGAGAAGAGCAACGAAGATGATTGGAGGACTGGAGGCTAAAACATATGAAGAACAGTTGCAGGAATTGGGTATATAATTTAATGAAAAGAAGGACCAGAGATTACATGATAGCAGCGGTCTAATATCAAAGGGGTTGCCCCAAAGAAGAGGGAGTCAAGTTCTTCTCCAAAGCACCTGAAGGAAGGACAAGAAGCAATGGATGGAAACTAATCAAGGAGAAAAGCAACTTGGAATTAAGGAGAAACTTCCTAATAGTCAGAAGACAATTAGCCAGTGGAACAGCTTGCCACCAGAAATCGTGGGTGCTTCATCCCTGGAGGTTTTTAAGAAGAGACTGGACAGTCACTTGTCTGAAGTGGTGTAAGGTCTCCTGCTTGAGCAGGGGCTGGACTAGAAGACCTCCAAGATCCCTTCCAACTCTGTTATTCTGAATTTGAAATTCAATTGCCTTTTTTTTTTTTTGCTTCACATTCGCTGTCCAAGGTAGGACTGGGCTCACCTGCCCCGGATGTCCAAGCAACAATAGGAGGAAAAGAGGTGTCAACCAACACTACACAACCTTTTGACATGTTCCTCTTCCTCAAATTTATAAATAGCCCAGAAGAAAAAGGCCCTTTTCTTGGGGTGAGGCTTCTTAGCAAACCTGATACCCTGTCAAACTAAGATGATTTAACAGAAGAAGAAATATCTTAATTCAAATTTCCCCAGTTCAGGGCAGGGACACGTCCCCATGAAATTATAGAAATGTTATATCTGTCTAAAACATTGCAAGGTGATGAGGTTGTGGTTGTGGTACACTACACACCCAACTGATTCTCTGCTTCTGCTGTCTAGGAAGTGAAACACCAATTGTTCTTAAAATCTCAGTGGTATTTTGTCAATATTTTTTATTGCAGCAAAGCAAATATAAATATTTTATGGTAAACGGAGGGCCCAAAATAAACAGTTTAGTAAATAGATATTACATTACAAGGAAGGAGCAAAAAAAAAAAAAGCGTCTGTAGAAAAATGTTTGCCATGTAATTATTTTTCCTAGTTTACATTCACTCGCAACATGCTACTCTCTCTCTTTCTCTCTCTCTCTCTCTCTCTCTTTCTCTTTCTCTCTCTCTCCCCACCGTTTTTGCTTGTTCTAAATCTTCCTCCTTGTTGCTATTATTAAAACCTTTAAAAGGTGCCAAATCTTAAATGAGGAAAAAAAAAATGATTTGCTAGAAATTATTCATATCACAGTGAGCCTCTACTAAACCTGGCAGGGGTGCAATATTTTCGGTGAAATTAACATAAAATATACAACTGCAAATTATCCAGGAAATAGCTATGTTCTTTACAACGCACATTTACATTCAAGGGAGAGAGAGGAGGGGTCGAGAAAGAGAAATGTTTCACTTATGTTTCCACCCCCAACACAGAGTTGCAAATAGATTTTTCCCCATACGAGTTCCAAAAGGGAAATGAGCAGCCTTCCATAAGGAATATGGCCTTTAAGGATGATGTTGAAAAATAACGTGGCTGAGCCAAAAAAAAGGGGAAAAAAATATCAGCCCAAAGAGAATTACTAGTGACCACAATCAACAGAGGACAATTTTAAGTGCACAATGCTGTTGAGTTCATTTCTAGATGTAGTCCTCCTCTCCTCTCCCTCTGAACACACAAACTTCGGCTTTTCTTCCCAAAAAAGGTAGTGCTAAGTAAAATGCAAATCTCGCTGTAAATATTTTATAAAATTGTTGCTTGCATCCCAAAAGCTATAGGTCTTAATTGAGAGGGGGTTATGTTTCCAGTCAATATATGGAAATGGAAAATGCTAATTCATGTTTTTCTACTTATGAAAAACCCAAGAGGACGGCAAAACCGCAAATGCACTCAACTTTAATATTATAAATATAATTTGGCTCTCTCTTTGTAATCCCCAGTGTGCTGGCTTTTATCTCCCAATGGCTGCGAGAGTTTTTGCACAGACACTTTTACATCATCCGTACAGGAAGTCAACCTCCAAGCCCTGCCAGTTTGGCAGAGAAGCCAGTGGCTAAGTAATATTGAAAACAGGAACTGAAATAAAATCTCCTTTGCGCAGGAAAAACAAGCCATGAATGAATTCTGAGCACAGTCCAAGCAATGTTCAGACATGGAGAGGAATGGGAGGGGATAAATGAATGCAGCTTCAGGAGCCAACTCTGGCTAAGGGTCCTTTCCTTGCAATTAGCAAGTGAGTAGCCATGGCGGTTCTGTCCTAACAAAAGGAAAACAATTAACTTTCTGGCATCCTCTCCATCTGGGAAGTTCAGATCTGCTAAAGATGCAGCCATCATGGAAGCCATGGGTAGGGTTTTACTTGGAAGTAAACATTTTACACCCCCCCCCCAAAAAAAGATACGAAAAGGATGAGGAGACCCTATAAAAGGTGCAGAGAAGAACAAAAAAGATTCTTCAAAAAAATAAACCGGACAACCCTTTGACCGGGATGGTATAAGGTCTCCACTGCAGGCTAACTCTACCCACTGCCAGCAGTTCGATCCTAACCAGCTCAAGGTTAATTCAGACTTCCATCCTTCTGAGGTCGGTAAAATGAAGAGCCAGATTGTTGGGGGGCAAGAGGCTGACTCTGTAAACTGCTTAGAGAGCGCTGTAAAGTACTATGAAGCGGCGTATCAGTCTAAGTGCAATTGCTAATTCAATAAAGGTAAGCCATGTCTGACTCTAGGATGCGGTGCTCATCTCCATTTCTTGGCCAAGAGAGCCAGCATTGTCCAAAGACAATTTCCATAGTCATCTGGCCGGCATGGTTATATGACAAAGGTGCACAAAGCGCTGTTACCTTCCCATTGAGGTGGTACCTATTTATCTATTTGCATTTGCATGCTTTCAAACTGCTAGCTGGGCAGCAGCTGGAGCAAGGAACAGAAGCTCACCCTGTTGCGAAGAACTCGGGTCTCGAACACAGTGCCTTTAACTATTGAGCCACTGTGCTCTCTGCCAATTAAATTCCCAAACTGTTATAAACATAAAAGCATATACTGTAATACCTGTGTTGGATAATCAAGATGATCAAAGGATAAGAATGTTTTTTATTACAGACTGTAAAACAACTCCATTAAAACATCATCCCAGGAATTATTTGGGTTTGTGGATTGGATGGAACCCCATGTTTTCCTGTTTACTCAGCTTACTGACTTCAAGGAAGAGGCGGGGAAAAGCAGTGGAGAAAAACAAAATAAGAATTACAGTGACATACACTGCAGCAAGAAGAGAAGCTGAAATAAAGATTCTACCCTCAAGGCTTCTCGAAGGCTTAAAAGGCAGCGAAGGTGCCCAAAGGTATATTTTTCCTTCCAAACAGGTAGATGTTTTCTTTAGAAAAAGTAAGCAACCAATGGGAAGATTTAATGTTTTTAACCTATTTCAAAGCTCAATCAAAAAACGCCTTTTGTCTTGCACTTTAATTTCAAATGCTGTTTTGCTAACTATCCATCTGGATTTCTGACAAGAACGTTCCTGAAGCAGTCTCAGGGAAAAGAGGAGGAGGAGGAGGAGGAGGAGGAGGGGGGGGGGAGGAGGAAGAAGGAAAGTAGAAGGGAAAAAAAGAACGAACGAAACAGAGCCAGAGGGGAGAAAAAGTTCCATAACTCCTCTTGGCTTTTGTCCTGTCTACATATTATCCCCAAAGGAACATAGCTCTGAAAAAGCAGATCTCCACCCCTGCATTTGGACATGCCTGGAGATTACATGACCCTTGAGAAAATGAAACGACAATTCCAAGGATTTGCAAGAAAAAAAAATTAAAAAAGAAATGGTCAAGAACACAGGCCTCTTTATTTTATAAGAAAATAAAACTTTTGGCTCCTCTTGGGCTAAAGAACCTGGAGACAATTATTTTATTGGGATCTCAACTGAAAGGAGAGCATTGGAAATGGACGGAGAGAAGGGAGTCAACCAGCCGAGAATGCTGATGTTTTGCTACCAAAGGTCACTCAGTCAATTGGTGTCCCCTAAACTTTGAAAACTGAATGACTGTTTTTCTAAATGACTATTATTTCAACCTAGAAATAAAGGAGAAATTTTCTGGCTGCGAGAACGATCAACCCACGGAACAGAAGTTGCCTTCAGAAGTTGTGGGCGCTTCATCACTGGAGGCTTTCAAGAAGAGACTGGGCTGCCATCTGTTAGAAATGGTGTAGGGTCCCCTGCTTGGGTGGGGGTTGGACTAGATGACCTACAAGGTCCCTTCCAACTCTGTTATTCTGTATGGTATGGTTACTAGCAAAGGACACTTCAGTGAGGTTTCTCCAGTATAAAACATTTAAATTCCAAAGTCAAGTCAAGGACTATTTGTATTCTCTTTGAATCTCTGGTTTGTTCTTAACATTTTCCCCAGGTAAGGGTTATCTTCAGGTACATAAAAACTTGTTTTGTTTTGTTTTTGAAAGCACTAATACAAGTAGTCCTTGACTTACAACGACAACTGAGTCCAGAATGTTGTTGCGAATTGAGAAATTTGTTAAGTGAGGCTTGCCCCGTTTTACTATTTTTCTTGCCACATTTGTTGAAGTGACTCACTGCAGTTGTTAGATGAGTCACACGGTCATTAAGTGAATCTGGCTTCCCCACGGACTTTGACCGTCATAAATATGAACCACTCGGCAAGCATCCAAATGCAAATTGCAAGATTTATGGGGATGCTGCAAGGGTGGTTAAGGGTGGAACATGGTCATAAGTCACTTTGTTCAGGGGCATCGTAACTTTGAATGGCCACTAAACGAATGGTTTGAAGGGGAGGACTACCTATATAGCATCATAAAGATTTCTGGCCAGTAGAACTTGGAAGTCCAAAACTGAATTGCACCAATCTGGACTAAGAGCTCCGACTGGACGGTGAATTGAAACCTGGAAAATCTGTGAGCATTCCAGGCTGTGACAAGCGATATTAATGCCTCCCACTTTGACTCAATAAATCAAAACAGATTTAGAGGAACTATTAAGACTCATGTCAAGAATCCACACTTCACTTTAATAACTCCCTATTAACATATTTAACTGCTGGGCTGTATATTTTAAACATTTCTGACTATTGGGTATATGAGTAATTAGCAGCTTTTAAGAAATGCATTAATAATCAGAGAGACGTGGAGGGGATTACAGAACACAGAATAACTGAGTTGGAAGGGACCCTGGAGGTCTTCTAGTCCAGCCCTTTGCTCAAGCAGGAGAACCAACACCATCTCAGACAAATGGGAGCCCGATGAAAAGTTGCTCCACCGGTTACTTGTTCTCACTGTGGGGAAATTCCTCCTTAGATCTAGGTTGCTTCCTTCCTGGATCAGTTTCCATCCATTGCTTCTTGGTCCTGCCTTCGGGTGCTTTGCAGAATAGCGTGACTCCCTCTTCTTTGGGAAAAGATAAAACATTTAGAAGAGTGTTCACTTTTGTTTTTAAAGCGGGGGTGCGGGGGGGATAGAATTGTTGGACAGAGTGGTGCTGAGCACTTAAACGCCTTGTAAGTTTGCAGAAGAAACGAGCGGAGGAGTATGGAGAGAGGCTATTAAAAGAGCAACGATGGGCATAAACAAAAAACAAACAAACAAAGAGAATTCTCATCTCTGAAAGGTTTAGAGCAGGGGTGCCAATCTCAATTTCATTGAGGGTTGCGTTTGACCTGGAGGCGGGGTGCAGGGAGGGCATGGCCAGCTTGATATCACTCGTATCGCGGGTGCCTATGGTGGCCCAGGCACTCTGCTGGTGAAAACGGGCTCCCGAGCTCCGTTTTCGGCTCGGATGGCCTCTTGTAGTCCTCTCCCAGTGAAAACGGAGCTCAGGAAAGCTGCCTGTGGCAGATGTCAGCTATGGAATCCTGATTCATTGCTGCCACATAGGGATTAAGGACACATGGGGTTAAGGACATCGCATTAACCCCTGGTTATGTTTTGTTTCTTATTTTCTTATAGGAGGTGAACTTTTCAAGGGGGGACGCCTGTCAGCTGTGGAATTATGATTCATCGCTGCCACATAGCTGGAGAAAGTGGGAAGGGGGCTGATGTAAATTGAGTAGCTCTTAGTAGACAAAACAGAATTCTTTTAATAGTTCAAGGTTAAAGAGTGTGGCGCAGAAAGAATTGGAACTTACTTTGGGATTGGTTCATGTGATGCAATGATGAGTAAAAAGCGGATGGTTTGTAGAGGTTGGGACATTGTGGGAAGTCTGGGAAACTTTTAGTTTCGGAATTCCACAGATGTGCCAGGTGCTATTCTAATTAAAGTACTTTTGAGATTATGCTTGTCTTTGAGTTACTGTCCGGAATGGATTTTCCCTGGAACGCTGACAACAGAGGAACCGTGGACCGGTCCTTTGTTGCTTCGAGCCCCACCCACCCCGAGCCCCGCAAGCCAGATCTAAGCACCCCACGAGCTGGATTCGGACCACAGGCCTTGAGTTTGACACCCCTGGTTTAGAGGGTACATGAACTACAACCCCGCGGAGACACGGATGTGTCTCCAAAGGTCCTGTGGGATAATCAGGACTAACCAGACCCTGCTCAGCTTCTCAGCTAGACAAAGTCCCCTCAATGCTGCCGTCTGGCTAGGTTGCCGTCCAACAGTTGCTGCTGAATTTATAACTTTTAATATCACCGAAGGGGGAGAATTAATAAATGTGTGGTTCTAATCATATTCTTTCTATGTTAAGTAATTTCATTTCATTTTAATTAAGCTTACATTTCAGTTCAATCAAATTTTGGTGTGTGTAGGTTTTTTTTTTTTTTGTCCTGATTTTGCCTGCTTTGGGGAAACGCGTCTTTGGAAGGCCAAGGGTGGATCTTAACCCAAAACCCTGTGAAGGACCTGGGTGGAGAGGTGACCCTGGGAAGAGAGGTTGGGGGAACATGATGTTGGACAACAGGAATGATGGAAGACCTAGCTGCCAGAGGAAAGACTGAGGATCTTTATAAGTCTTTAGAGTAGGGTTTTTTCCCCAAAAAATCTGGATCTAAGGAAAGCAGAACTGAAACTTATATGCCAACTTATATGTCGCTGTTTCAACTTCCTGCATGCTAGCTTAACCCCAGGGTGAGCTATTACTGGGGAACTTCTTAAATCATCTACCATGGACACTGTAAGATCTTCCCCACTCCTCTTCATTATGCATTCTCCAGGAACCCTCAGGGCAAGGAGAGAAAATCCCAAGGTAGACTTATATGTGTTCTGCATTTGTAAGAATCTAGCCAATAAGCCAGGATTAATTTCAACCATAGTTTCGTTCAACGTGCGAGCCCGGTCTTCAAAAGCATGCTGCCTGCAGCTCTGGGAAGTCTTGAAGGCAGTGGGAGGGAAAAAAAGATGTGCGAGAGGGTTGCTTTCAAATACGAATCACATTCTGTGTTTTCCTACCTGTGATAGCATTTTTGCTAATCCTCCTCTCCAGTAAGATGGGGGTTGGAAAAGAGTGGAAGACCTCACCATGGGGAACAGGAGCTGCACCTATAAGAGACAGGAGGCAGAGAAACTCAACTCCTCCCCACGTGGCAAGGAGTCTTCGTGGGTGAATTCAAAACAAAGTCCTGCCATGTGCAGAGAAGGTAGGTGGGTGTGTCACAGGGTTGGAAGGAGGTCTGTGAAAAATAGCATCCTATATTCCCTCACCCTCTGCCTTCATTGGTCCTGGCCGTGGAAAGGAAACCCCATGCCCTAACCATTCGGAGGGAGGGAGGGAGGGAGGGAGGGAGGAAAATAGAGGGAGGGAGGGAAGGAAGGAAGGAGACAAAGAAGGAAGACGAGAAAAGGAAGGAAGAATGGGAGGGAGGGAGGAAAATGGATAGAGAGAAGGAAAAAAGGAAACAAAGGGAGAGGAAGATGAGAAAAGGAAGGAAGAATGGGGGGAGGAAAATGGATAGAGGGAGGGAGGGAGGGAGGGAGGGAAGGAAGGAAGGAAGGAAGGAAGGAAGGAAGGAAGGAGACAAAGGAAGAAGGAAGATGAGAAAAGGAAGGAAGAATGGGAGGGAGGGAGGAAAATGGATAGAGAGAAGGAAGGAAGGAGACAAAAGGAGAAGGAAGATGAGAAAAGGAAGGAAGGAAGGGAAGGAGGAAAGGAGAAGAGATATACAGATTGAAGAAAAGTGGATAGAGAGAGGGAGGGAGGTGGAGGGAAGGACAGGATAGAGAGATGGAAAGAGGGTAGAGAGATGGAGGGAGGGTGGAGATAGATTGAAGGAAGGTGGATAGAGGGAGGGAGGGAGGGAGGAGACAAAGAGAGAAGGAAGATGAGAAAAGGAAGGAAGAAAGCGGCGGAGGGGGGAAGAAAGGAGAAGAGATATAGAGATCGAAGGAAAGTAGATAGAGGGAGGGAGGTGAAGGGAAGGACAGGATAGAGAGATGAAAGGAAAGTAGAGTGGTGGAGGGATGGTGGAGATAGAGAGATTTAAGGAAAGTGGATAGAGGGAGGAAGGAAGGAATGGACATCACATTTGCACTAGATCTTTCAAAAATGTTTCAAAACATTGACCCCTTTCCAACAGTGCGCTCCACATTTCCAGCGCTATAACGTCGATTGAGATAACCACGAGTTCTTTCCCCCGATCCTTTGATAAACCCTTTATGCTATCCAATTGGAAGACCATTACCCCAACCAAATCGCTAACCACCAGGCTAACTTTACATATTTCTGATCCAAGCAAAATGCTCTCTGCTGGAATCACCAAGAAGAACCGAAAGGCGAGGAAGCCTCAGAACGTTGACTGTCCTTGTTCTAAACCGGGAGTAACATTATACTACTAACTTGCAACTGAACGGGTTCAGTGGCAATCGAATGAAATCTGCTGCAAAGGACCCTTCCTAATGGGCAGCCTTGTAGCTTCACAGGCCAGTTTAGAGCCTCCCTGAGGCTCGCAGTTCAATTTCCATTGACCTTTAATTAAAGACAATGCACTAAATTGACACCAAGAGATTTAAAACTACAATATAAATTTGGCTCCATAACTAGCATCCAAATAATTTTTTGGGGAGGGTTGCCGCTTCCTCCTGCTTAAATGTAACGATTTAATAAAAAAAGATGGTTAATGACATGATAAATCTTGACTCTCCGTCCTTAAAAGAGGCTGAGTTTTAAAAAGGCTTGGCTAGAGTTTTGCACCACTGTAAGGAAATAACCGAGAAGCATTATAGTTATCAAGAATGCTTCTCCTTTGTCCATGCCTCCTTCTAGGTGGTTCAAACAAGAAGCACCAATCACAAGAGCAGCACGCACCTTGTAGGCTATGACCAGGCTGAGCCTGAGGGAGGGATCAAACGTGTCATAAGTCTCGAGTCTCTTCACACCCACAAAAGATCTTTCACTCTCCTCACCCCAGTCTGGTCTTTACAGTCCAAGAAATTTGGGAGGGTTCCATCCAAGATGTTTGCCACATTCTTATTGCTTCTGCAGCAGAGGTGGGACTCAGCAGGTTCTGACTGGTTCTGGAGAACCGGTAGCGGAAATTATGAGTAGTTTGGGGAAGCGGACAATACCACCTCTGACTGGCCCCTCCCCATCTAGTCTCCACCTCCTGAGTCCCAGCTGATTGGCTGGGTCTTCTTTGGTTGCCCTACACAGGAGAATGGAGCTGGAAAGCAGGTCAGTGGGGTGCGGAGGGAAAGGGGATTTTGCAGTATATCCTTTCACTGTCACACCCACCAAGCCACACCCATAGAACACCATGCCCACCAAGCCACGCCCACAGCTGATCGGCTGGTTCTTCTTTGGTTGCCGGGGTGTGCATGGCCAGGGTGGGTGGGGCTAGCTTAACATCACTCATGTCGGGGGTCGCCTGTGGGGACCCAAGCAATTTACCAGCGAAAACAAGGTCCCGACCTCCGTTTCAGCTGCAACGACCTCCTGCAACCCACTGCCAGCAGAAACGGAGCTCGCAAGGGCCGCCCATGGCCCTCCCAAGCTTTGTTTTCCCTAGTAGAAGCATCGCAGGCTGGTCTTTCATTGTTTCCAGGACTGTCCCCTGTTCCAGGGCCAGACCTAAGCACTCCACAGGCCAGGTTTGTTCTCGCAGGCCTTGAATTTGACAGCCCTGCTCAAGATGGAAATCCAGCTACTGATTTCACAAATTTGCTTTAATTTGGCAGAAACCAAAGACTTCCTGATGTTGCTTGGGTGGAACAAGGGAATGTTCCACCCAAAAACTGCCTGCCTGTAAAAGCTCAGCACATCAAGGACACAAGGGTTCTCCCCCTTCAGGACAAGCCTTTTATTATGTTTGTGCAATCTCAGATTAATTTACATAGGAAAATGCTGAAGCCCGCTTTCTTCTCTGCTATATTTTGAAGTGCTATCATCCCGGGAGGGTTTGGGCCATATGGTTGATGAAAAACCAAAAGCAGACACAGTGGTTTTTCCTTGGTGTTCTTTGGAGACACTGAAGAGAAAGCCCTCCTGGAAAATTAAAAAGTTATACACTGGGACTTGTTTTCCAAATATGGCATATAGGTAGTTCTTGGCTTATGACTGGTCATTTAGTGACCCTTCAAAATTATTGTTCTGACCCAAACCCTTTTCCAATAAAACAAACACGAACCAAAGGGAACAGAAACCTTTTAATGATTCTTACGAATCACCGATTAAAAGGCTGCTGCTATAAACTAATTAACTTTGATAAGCACGAGCCTCGCCAAAACTGTGCAAGGCTGCCAAGAATAACAGATAAGAAATATTTCATAACACAAGAGTCTTCAAATCCCAACTTAAGAAACTGCAATCTCCACGAGGCTGAGTTTGAAAACGTCTTTGCTTCCTGCAAAGAACATCTGATTCACAGCTGGCTTTTATCTTCTTGAAGGAGGGGCCATTACCTTGCAGCCTTACTCCCAAGTCGCCCGTGGTACTGCAGCTGCTCTTTCCTATGAGCAACCCTGCACACATGCGCACTTGGCACAGGCTCCTCGGGAACCTCCTCATTGCTGCTGCCAGCTCCCACAATCTCTGAAGGCAGCAGTCCACTCCCTAATGGTCCTGGCCCCTCATCTGTTCTCCTCACTCTCCTCAGCCGTCCGCACCTGCTGCCGGCTAACCACAACAATTATGATGGACTCCCCAAAAGCTCCTTAGGACACGGTTTTGAAGTTCCAACATCTGACACAACACAAATGAAGGTGAATACACGTGTCCGAGGATACACGTGTCCCCTAACTATGTGGGTCAAATGGGTAGGAAGCTAACCACCAGATTGCAAGAACTCAAGCAGGCAGTCAGATGAGGAGACCCAAATTCATTGGTAGCCTCACATTGCAACGAACAAGGACACACATTCAATTTTGCAGCTACTAAGATTGTCAGACGAGCAGGCACAAAAACAGCCAAGAAGTAATTGAAGCCTGGGAAACAGGCCCTTTGTCAGTCAGTTTACCACCAGCCTATCAAATACTTAGAAGGTGAGGTCTTGGCAGCACAAACAAATGACAGCTAATGACTTAAAAAACAGCCATCTACACACCCTAATCGACAACTAAAAGGCCACATGCAACAGGCACAAGATAAACACCACACAAAACAGCCCAAAGCACAATCTGCTAGAGCGAAGTTCCCTGAAGCTCCAGCATGAGCATTTATGTACACCGAGCGCAAATGCATCAAGACAAATTCCTTGTGTGTCCAATCACACTTGGCCAATAAAAAATTCTATTCTATTCGATGAGTCCAAAAGCTTGGAAGACAAAACCTCTGACCCAGATTGTATCCTGCCACAACACAAATGTATCCACAAGCAATAAAGGAGAATATCTGTAGGTCAGGGTTGAAGTGAAGGATCCTTGGTGATCACTGAGCTTGGTTGTTTTCTTGAAGACGTTTCATTGCCTGAACTAGTAATATCATCAGTTCTACTGTAGTAGGGTAACATCATCACTAGGTAGCATCGTCACTAGCGTAACTGATGATGTTACCTGGTTTGAGGAATGAAATGCCTGCAAGAAAACAACCAAGCTCAGAGAGCACCAAGTACCTAGAATTTCATGACCTCATTTAGAGAGCTCAACAAGCGGCCTGCATTTATGACCATTTGCAGTGCTCTGTGGTCATGTGACTGCAATTTAGGGTAGTTTGGGCATTTACTTCCAATTTCTGGCAAAAACCTGCCCACCACGAACAATGGGTTCACTTCATGCCTGCAATGTTCATTTAACAGACGAGGTATTCACTTAACAACCATCGGAGAAAAGGCCATAAAATCCGAGTCTGCTCATGTGGTCAAACATCAGCCATCATAACTTACATCTGTTATGGCCAGGCTCAATTGATATAGTCTCAATTATCTAATTAAAAAGGTCCAAGACAGCAGATTCAAAGAAAATTTCACACTGCCTTTATAATTAAAGCTTCCCTTAGATGCCTACATAGTGTGCAAACTTTAAGGAGAGTGTGTGCTATATTAATTAGCAGATGTTGATGGATATCCAACCCTCACGTTAACTCCAGGCTAGACGCAGCTCAAAGCTTACACCCCATTACAGAAAAGGTGTCTGACTCCATCACTTCCTTTTCCTACCTTTGTATGCAAATAGCAAAACCACTTGGAATGTTTAAAGAGGGCTAATCACAGCCACCGATGAAAATTGATTTAGGGGGCTGAAAAAGGAATTTTTAACATGTTTAAAAAGGTGCAGAAACAACAGGACGCTGAGATGACAGCCAATTATGAACGTATCAGGCGACATGAAAATGTTGACACAAGAGCTGCAAAAATGTCAGCGAGAAGGATTCTCTCCTTATTCAACTGCTAAATGAAAGAAGGCTGAGGATAAAATGTAAAAAAAAAAAAAAAGTGGCTGAATATATTAGGGAAAATTATGCTTAACTCTCAGGGACATCGGGGAAGAAAGCAACGTAGCATTTGATCAAATGCGCTCTGATAGAAAGGATAAAAACACATACACAGAGAGAGCAAAGAAGTGGGCACCAATATTTTACAAAATCAACTTTGTTCCAGAAGGGGCTGTACCAAAAGGAAAGGAATATAAAGCTTAGGAAACCCTGTTCCTACATAATACAGGATATGTTCATTTATTGATTTGTGTCCCAACTGTATCATTTTTTATAAAGAAACGCAAGGTGGTGAACATATATAATAGGAGCCTCGGTGGCGCAGTGGTTAGAGTGCAGTACTGCAAGCTACTTCTGCAGCCAGCTGCCTACAATTTGGCAGTTCAAATCCCACCAGGCTCCAGATTGACTCTGGCCTTCCATCCTTCCAAGGTGGGTAAAATGAAGACCTGGATTGTTGGGGGCAAGAGGCTGACTCTGTCACTTAGAGAGGGCTGTGAAGCACTATAAAGCCATATATAAGCACTATTGCTATCTCCGAAACAACTCCTTCCTTCCATTTTCCCTACAACAGGAACCCAGTGAGGTGAGATGGGCTGAGAGAAAGTGACTGGACCTAATTATCCAGCCAGCTTTCAGTGCCAAGAGGAACTAGAACACCCAGTCTCCTGATGACTGGCCTGAAGTCATCCAGCCGGCTTTTATGGCTAAGGAGGGACTAGAACTCCCAGATTCCTGGTGATTGATCCTAAGTCAGCCAGCCAGCCAGCCAGCTTTCGTGGCTAAGGTAGGGTTTGATTTCAGTTTCCTTGTGATTGGCCCTAAGTCACCCAGTTGGCTTTCATGGCTAAGGAGGAACTAGAACTCCCAGTCTCTTGGTGTTTGGCTCAAGTCACTCAGCCTGCTGTCATGCTTAAGACGGGACTAAACTCAAGAACTTTTTATTTTAAAGTGCCTCCATCCTGAGCTATAGTTTGTTTTTTTTCTCAAGCAGGTAGCAGAAAGAAATACGATATCAGTAGTATAATCACGGATAAATAGCAGATTTTAAGAATAGTATTTCTTAACTGGAAAAAATATTAACCCAATGTTCTCATCCACTATCCTTTTAAAAGTGGGGGGGATGAAAAGGTGAACAGATGGTGAATCTCCTGAACTACTTGAGACCTCATTTAATGCTAGCTCTCCTCTCAAGCCAGGCCACAGAAAACCAAATCCTAAATATGTTTCTTGTTTCCTCAACCGCTGCAATTTTTCAGTGCAAAAGAATTCCCACCTAAAAAATCTTGGATTGGATAATGAACACATCAAGAAACAAGCAGATGCAACCTAATTGTTATTCACAGCCAATTAGCGGGTCTGCTTATTCAAAACATATACGGATTTCAAAACAGGAAACACGGTTTCAATCAATGCTTCCCATAGACTTTTCCTCTGGTAATTTCCATTATCTCAGGTGTGTGTTTTTTTTAATCAATCTACCCAAACCCCAGTCAAATTTACTGCCAGGATACAATGAATTGTGTTAAGATTGAAGAATAGGATGTTTTCAGTGGGAGTGTCAATTTGTAATATTGTCAATATCAGTATAGGCCTTGCTCCTCCTGTAGCTAACAGTGGCCTTTGCACCTGTCTGTCCCCCCTCTCTCACTAGCTATTGTCTGTCTGTCTGTCTCTGTCTCTGTCTGTCTGTCTGTCTCTCTCTCCTCTATTTCTGTTTCTATCTATTCCTGTTTTTGTCTGTCTGTCTGTCTGTCTATCTATCTATCTATCTATCTATCTATCTATCTATCTATCTATCCTGTTTCTATTTATTTCTGTTTTTATCTATTCCTGTTTTTATCTATCTATCCAACTATCTATCTATTTATCTATCTATTTATCATTTATCTATGGTCTGTGTGTCTGTCTATCATCTATCTATTGTCTGTCTAGTGTCTATTTTCTATCTATCTATCTATCTATCTATCTATCTATCTATCTATCTATCTATCTATCTATCTATCCTCTGTTTCTATTTATTTCTGTTCCTATATATTTCTGTTTTTATCTATTTATCTATTTATCTATTTATCTATCTATCTATCTATCTATCTATCTATCTATCTATCTATCTATCTATCTTTTATCTATTGTCTATTGTCTGTCTATTGTCTATTGTCAGTCTGTCTGTCTATCTATCTATCTATCTATCTATCTATCTATCTATCTATCTATCTATCCATCCATCCATCCATCCATCCATCCATCCATCCATCCATCCATCCATCTATCTATCTATCTATCTATCTATCTATCTATCTATCTATCTATCCTCTGTTTCTATTTATTTCTGTTCCTATATATTTCTGTTTTTATCTATTTATCTATTTATCTATCTATCTATCTATCTATCTATCTATCTATCTATCTATCTTTTATCTATTGTCTATTGTCTGTCTATTGTCTATTGTCAGTCTGTCTGTCTATCTATCTATCTATCTATCTATCTATCTATCTATCTATCTATCTATCTATCCATCCATCCATCTATCTATCTATCTATCAATCATCTATTTGATTTATATACATGCCCATTCACTCTCAGTGACTCTTAGTGGCTTACAAAAATAAAAACTCAATATACAAACAATAAAAACAATAACCCGTTAAACCCCTCTGATCGACAACAATCAGTCAAACAAGCCACTCCATCCCACTCTGGGTTCTCTAGGCCCGTTGGCCAAACCAGGTCTTCAGGGCCTTCAGAATGAGTGTCAAAGTGGAGGCAGTCTAATCTCTATGAAGATGATGTTCCAAAGGATGAGAGCCACCATGGAGGAGGCCCTTCTTCTGGGTCCCATCAGATGGACCTCCTTAGAAGACACGATCTGCAACACTTCTTGCTTTACTGCTCTGGTGGATTGGGTGGATGTAACCAGGAAGAGATGGTCCTTCAGATAACTGGTCCCAAAACATGAAGAGATTTAAAGGTAACACGAACTGCAGCTCCCGCAAGAGATGCACATCTGGTTTTGCACAAAACCATGCAGACCATTGCATTATGAACCAATTGGAGCTTTGGATGCTTTTCAAGGATAGCCCCATGTAGAGTGTTTAAGGGTACCAAGAAAGTTTATGGAAGCACGAAGATCACAGGGTTCCTCTCGAGTTGAAATATTTGCTATGGGTCCTGTAATATTTCAGAGATATTGAGACCACAATTCCCAAAATTGCCATCTACTGGTCTTGAATTTATTTTCCAAAAGATCTGCCCACCACCAGTTTGAAGAAAAGACCGAGATGTAAAGATAACATCTAGGGAATAAAAGAGCAACCTCCTTGAATTCTATTAGATCCTGGCTTCCAGCCAAGGTATTTAAATTTTATATTTCCTTCACAATTAACTTAGCCTTTCCCAATGTGGGGCTTTCTAATACATTGGGATTATAACTCCTAACAGCCCTAAAAGTCCTCATGGGATGATGGGTACTGTAGTCCCATAGATCTAGAGAGCATCAAAAGGCCATTCGACTATGCTCCACACAAGGTCCTCGGAACTGTCCAATTCAAAGGAACAACAATGTGAAACATGATTTAATTAAAGAATACTGGATAGAGATTTAGAGTCTGTAATGTATCCATAATTAATTAACACAGTCAATTGTGAAGTCCAGAAATATGTTCATTTTCATGTAATGCTTCAAAAACCATCTGTCCCATTTTAAAGTTTAGCTGTCTTAATTCTTCCATGGTCCGCTATTCTCTTCAGTATCAATTTCAAATTTCCCTAAGCCAGAGTCTTCTGTATATGCTGGAATTACAACCTCCATAAGCCACAGCTAGAACTTCCAATAACCACAATAAAACCAGTGTTTGCTCACCTTTTGTCAAATGTTTGGGGATTGCAACTTGAGGCCTTCATAATGGAAAATGTAATCCAGGTCATGAAAAAACATTCCAGATGAAGAAAGATAAGGTAGAAATTTCGGAGATACTTAGTGCAATCCGCAAACATCGAAATTAACTTCGTCTGAGATGGCAAAGTTTAGAAACATGCAAGAACTAAGAACCCCGAACAACAATTTATAACGCAGTCCCTTTCAGCAGTTCCAAGGTAGTGTCTCAGGGCAGTAACTTTATTGAATTCTACTGTACAGTGCAATATTAATGCAATATCAGGGGTTTTCAATTCAATGTATAGAATGTGAAGGATGTGTGTTTGTGTTTATTTTCATAGTCATAATGTACACTGAAGATGGTTGTACAAGGTGCAATGACAATAAAGTAACCTAAACTAAACTAAACCAAGAAGGTTCCATGCCCATTTGCAGTGCAAATGTCTTCTTTGTCTTCTTCTGTGGAACCAAGGTTTCATACCTTCTTGGTTCCACAGAAGAAGACAAAGAAGGACAAGCACTTGTTCCTCGTTGTTCAGAAATACAGAACATGGAATAACTGAGTTATGGAAGGATAAGGTCTGTTTAATACAGAATAGTTCAACAGTAAATTCACAAGTATGATTAATCCCTTTTAAAAGGGTATTTTCAGGCACAGATTGGAGAGAAATCTGAGTGGGCAGATTTAATTTGAATTTCTGTACTAGGGCCTTTCTAATTCTACTTCCCTAAAGGAGAGGTGTAGACTGGAATATTTCACTACAGGTATTATCTGTTAACTGCTATCAATCCCAGAAGCAGAATATATCTGGATCTTAAATACAGGAGACAGATATCAAACAGAATAACACAGTTGGAAGGAACCTTGGAGGTCTTCTAGTCCAACCCCCTGCTTAGGCAGGAAATCCTACACCACTTCAGACAAATAGTTGTCCAATCTCTTCTTAAAAACCTCCACTGTTGGAGCATCCACAACTTCTGGAGGCAAGTCGTTCCACTGATTAATATTTTTTTTAATTGTCAGAAAAATTATTCTTATGTCTAGGTTCTTTCCTTCATTAGCTTCCATCCATTGCTGTCTTTGGAGAATAGCTTGACTCCCTCTTCTTTGTGGCAGCCCCCGAGATATTGGAGCATTGCTATCATGTCACCGCTAGTCCTTCTTTCCATTAAACTAGACATACCCAATTCCTGCAACCATTATTCATATGTTTTAGCCTCTAGTCCTCTAATCATTTGTCTTGCTCTTCTCTGCAATCTTTCATTTTTTTTAAATATTGTGGCGACCAAAACTGAATGTAGTATTCCAAGTGTGGCCTTACCAAGGCATTATAAAGTGGTATTAACACTTTATGTGATCTTGATTCTCTACCTCTCAAAAAGGAACTCTGGAAAAGGAATTTCTTTGACTTCATCATCTTAGACAGAAGATGGGCCAGTCTTCCATCTTAAATGCCTGCACTTTGCATGCTCGTGCTTCCTTCCTTCCTTCCTTCCTTCCTTCCTTCCTTCCTTCCTTCCTTCCTTCCTTCCTTCCTTCCTTCTTCCCTCCCTCCCTCCCTTCCTGGGGTGGAAGGTATCTGCATCATAAAACATCTCCTACAGTCTTAGGTGCCAGACCGACTGACTTTTACACCCCCTGTGGATTCAGACGTCCATCACATCTAACACAGTAGAACCACAGATCAAACCGGAGACAGCGAAAGGCAGTACAAGAACAGAGAAGTGGGAGACATTAGCAAGCCAGCATAGGAAGGAAGGAAGAACAAAGTCTTTTATATAGAATCTTAGGGTGTTCTACTCAAAGCTTTAAAAGGGAGGGAGGAAACCACAGGCAAAGTGGAAGGAATTCTAATCCTTGAAAAATGAAAGTATGTCGAAGGAATTCTTTCCATCATACCTAGATCATAATGCTGTATTATTATTATTATTATTATTATTATTATTATTATTATTATTATTATCATCATCATCATCATCATCATCATCATCATCATCATTATTATCCTCAACCCTGAAATCCCAGTTTGGAAACCATTTCCTATCAGCTTCATTTTAGAGCAAAGATCTTCAAACCTAGCAACTTTAAGACTTGTGGACTTCAACTCCCGGAATTCCTGAGCTAACATGACTGGAGGAGGAATTCTGGGAGTTGAAGTCCCCAAGTCTTAAAGTTGCCAAGTTTGAAGACCCCTGTTTTAGAGACTCGGTTACAGTTATGAGGTTGGGGGAAGGGGGGTCTTTCGTTTGTTTTATTTTAAAAAAAACAACACCCCAGAGGTCTTAGAAAAAAAACAAAGCAACATATTCCCTTTCTATCTCCTCGTAGGGAGGCAGGCCTGCTGAAGAAGCTGGGCAGGACCCCTTATGCCACCACAGTTATGGGATAGGAGAAGGACAGAGCAAATACAGATAGCCCCAAAACTCACAGAAGGATCATCCTTCAAAGGGACATACACCTCAGCCAAATCTTCCCGGCATGTTAATTTTGATGAATGTTAACCACGACTAAGGAGCTTTGCAAAGGAAGGAGATATTCCTGTATATTTATCAGTGTCCCAATTCCTCATTAGGTTGACGAACGACTTTTGCTAGCAGCTGGTAAAGGAAAAGGGGTAGAGATTTAAGGTTTTAGGAAATGCCTGGAAGACCAGGAAAAATGGCTGGAGCTATTCATGGGACTCAAGATAAATTCCTCCTATAGAAATTGATATACTGTAAATATAGATATTAATGAGGGAGAGAGAAAGAGATAGGAACAGAGAGACAGAAATAGATGGAAATAGAAGAGGAGGAGGAGGAAGAGGAGGGATAGATAGTTGATAGATAGATGATAGACATAGATGATAGATAGATGATAGATAAATGATCGAATATATATATATATATATATATATATATATATATATATATATATATATATATATATATAAAATCAATAGATGATAGATGGATGGATGGATGGATGGATGGATGGATAGATAGATAGATAGATAGATAGATAGATAGATAGATAGATAGACAGACACAGACAGACAGACAGACAGACAGGCAGGCAGGCAGGCAGGGAGAGATGATAGATAGATAGATAGATAGATAGATAGATAGATAGATAGATAGATAGATAGATAGATAGATAGATAGATAGATAGATAGATGATAGATAGATAGATAGATAGATAGATAGATAGATAGATAGATAGATAGATAGATAGATAGATAGATAGATAGATAGATAGATACATCTATGATAGACGATAGATAGATAGATGAGAGATGATAGACGATAGATAGATGGATGGGTGGGTGGATGGATAGATAGAAAGATAGATAAATTGTTTGTCCATGTCACCCAAAGCAACTGTGCCCCTAATTCCAAGAATCCCAGGAGAGCATTAAAAAAAAAGAATTCCATGCTGGAAATTGGGAGATGCCATCCCAATAATTGAAGAGGTCTGAATCAAGAGAGCAGAAAGGAAAACAGTGGGGAACATATGCAGCACCAAGGAAGTTATGACAGTATTTTGAAATGAACCAATGAGGAGTAACTTGATCCATACACAACCCCACAGAGGTAAGACTCTTCTAAACTCCGTCTACATCTCTCCATCGTCACATGCTCATCACCCTGCACTAATAGAAGAATTTCCAGTTGCTGGAAGAGTCCCGACCAGACTCTTCTGCACTGATTAAGCACCACCTTAACTATGATATAGAATTCTGGATGTTAAAAAAAATCTCAAAGAAAAGGGAAGTAATGCAGAGGAAAAGCAACAAGGATAATCAAAGTAAGTAAGTCAATGAAAATCAGGAAAGATCAGGATTACTCCTCACTCCTCCCCCCGCACTCCCAGTTAAAACAGAAAATCTATGGCAGAAGATCTTCAAAGTATCATTTTCATAGGAGGAATCTGACTCTTAACTATGCTTCAAACCAATTTTTTTTTTGTTAATGGTGGTTTACTGTTTCCTTTGAATCTCCACCGTTCTATCTCCAGAAACCACTCCTTCACAAAGACAATAGAAACTTAGCAGGGAGAAAACAAGGACAAGTTTATGGTCTCCCTGCTGTAGATACATATATTGAAGCAGCAACCAAAACAGGTTGTCTTAACTAAGATTGCTACAAGCTACGATTACAAGATAGGATCCCAAACCAGAAGAAACAAAAGATCTTTAAGAAAATCCAAAGAAACTACACAATCTTGAACCCTTGAACATGACTTAAAGGTCTTCATGAACCAGAAAGTTGAGCTGGAAGAGAGTAACTTATAGAGAAACCCTAACCATATCAAGCAGTCCATCTAAATCAGACCTAAGCAGACAGTGTCAAATCATTGTCAAAAACTCACAAAATAAAATGCTACAGACTAAGTATGAAAGTTAACAATGACAATTAAGCCCAAGGAAGCGAGGCTGAGGACTTCTTACCAATCATATGATTTGCAACGTGGATCTGTATTTCTCTTTCATTTTCAAAGGTCATCTGGCACTTGATACACTGGTAAGTCTTCTTCTGTTTCAGAAAGAAAGAAGAAAAATGTATAAGGCAAATCATCTGTATTGCTATGCTAGAATTCTTGGTGTTGTAATATTAACACAGAACTGTTTTATGGCTTTCTGAAATGGTTTATATCATGGTCTTATTTTAATCTGTATCCTCCTCTTTGGAATTTCAGTTACTATAAAAAGTAGATAACAAGTTCTATACATAAATACTGTCCATGTTTGAACATCTCCATAAACTTTTCAAATTCCTTCAGCAGTACTACTCTTTACAAAAAGAAGTACTGTATACACCAAACTATCAGGACTTTAAGAATGAAGAAGTCTGTTATGTTGGATGGATTCAGAGGTTGCGCCATTCAAAAATCAGAGGACCAAGTTAGAGATAGATCAATTATGGAAAAAAAACACATCTATATGGTAAGTAGATATTATCACCACTAGTTATTGAGCGCAGGAATAACAGAATAAGAGATTTGTAAGGGACCTTGGAGGTCTTCTAGTCCAACATACACATACACACACCCAATAAACAGGGAAACATGTTTGGTCTTTAAATAAGAGAATGTGATTGCAGAAAAATATGTTCAAGAAATTAGACAATATCGACAAAATAGCTCGCACGCATTCCCTTGGAAGTAAAAATATGAATTGTAGAAAATCCCAGCAATCTATACTGAAACATGACTTGGGATTTTTTTTCCTCTCTTTATTCTTTTTCCCTTTTTCTCGTTTATTTCCTGTGCCAGGCTATATAGAAGCTTAGCTGGAGAGCAAGGAAGAAGCAATGACACTTGCTTGTTTTATTCAATCTGACAAGAGGTTTGTATTTAAAAATGGCGAGGTTGTACCTTCTTAGCTATGACAACAAGGACAAAATGTCTAGGAATGATTAGCATCAATATTAAAATTTAAAGCAATCACGTCAGAAGGTGAAGTCCATTAGAAGCTTGGGAGCTAAAATTTCCTTCTATTTTTATTCCTTGCAGAACAAGTCACTTCACATTACCAAACCAAGCAGCAAAAAATCTCGCTGCTTGGAAGCAATGTCACGAAAAATAGCTTAATGTCCAGGGTAGGAATTCAGAAAGAGAGAGAGAGAGAGAGAGAGAGAGAGAGAGAGAGAGAGAGAGAGAAGAAGAAGAAAGAAGAAGAAGAAGAAGAAGAAGAAGAAGAAGAAGAAGAAGAAGAAGAAGAAGAAGAAGAAGAAGAAGAAGGAGGAGGAGGGAGGAGGAGGAGGAGGAGGAGGAGGAGGAGGAGGAGGAGGGGAGGAGGAGGAGGAGGAGGAGGAGGAGGAGGAGGAAGGAAGGAAGGAAGGAAGGAAGGAAGGAAGGAAGGAAGAGAAGGGAAGGAAGGAAGGAAGGAAGGAGGAAGGAAGGAAAGACGTACTCCTTTTCCGGTTGTGCTATCATGTCATTAAAAGAGAATTACCAAATCAAACAAAATTATCTTATCTATAATTGTTTCTCAAATGCTTCTTTATCATGATACTTTCCCCCTCAGTGTTTACTCTTAAGTTATTTTGAAAATGTTCTAAGTCTCAGTTGCTAAGTTTCCCAGATGCCCTGAATAGTCCTGTGGTACTAAAATCCAGTGAACTTCCCCTATTTCATGTCTACTTTTCTTTCCCTTCTGAGTCGAGATACCAAGACAGGCTTGTATTTAATCGAAACATGCACTCCTACAGTTTTTCATGTAATCTCAACATAGCTTTTCTCTGACTGTATCTTATTTTTCCCTAATCCTCCACTGTTAGGCTCTGTGTAAGAGGGAGGGAAAAATCAATCGTGATCCAGGAAACAAAGAAGAAGAGGAAGAACTGGTCAAGAATTATAGAGTAGTAACGTCACTTGGACAGCTCAGTTAGTATTTCACATACAAGGCTGGCTGCATAAAAGCTACATTTTACCTGTTGTACTACAAGTCAACAAGAGATTAGAAAACAGAGAACAGTGTGTTGTTCAATTTAGTTTCCCTAGCTATCTTTGATGTAGCTCTTTAACAAGCTACTGAAATTTACTGTTCTCTGAAAAATGCTATGAGCGCTCAGGGACCCCTACCTATAATTCTGAAATCTGCTAAAATATTTGAGTTGACTTTCAAGCAGTCTTATTCAAAAATATACACTGTACCGGTGCTTCGCTACTAAACTATGTGATCGGGCTTAGTTTTGGGGGAGGAAAATAAGGGGGGGTGGAAATTCTGCCTCTGCCTACCAGCATCTATCGGTATTCATCTGGCAATCGTCCTGTCAGTGTGTGAGAAAGTTGAGGGCTGTTTGGAAACTGAAACATGGAAACTGAAACAGTATTTGCTGTGTGAGCAAGGAGACAGCAAGGAGCCTGGATGTGGCTTAGCTCAATTATTCTGTACTAAAGCTGGTTGCTGCTGTGAAAGCAAAACTGAAACTGAAATTCCTCTCCTCTGCTTGTGTTTTGCATTTGATTTGTTTTCAAGTGGGGAGAGAGAGTAGAACTCCTTAGCATCAGAACGTAATAATAATAATAATAATAATAATAATAATAATAATAATAATAATAATAATAATAATAATAATAATAATAATATAGGAAATACTAATGCTCTGTTGGTCATTTCTAAAAATCTTTTCTTAGTGAGCACCTAGAAGCCATGAGGAACATACATGCCAAATTTCAAGTTTGTTAGGCTTTATGATTCTGGAGATTTTGTGACGATGCGTGAGTGGTATTTCGTTTTTAGATATATTTTATATATACACAGAGACTTGTGGACCTCAACTCCCAGAATTCCCCAGCCAGCTTGGATGACTCAGGAATTCTGGAAGTTGAACTCCACAAGTCTTAAAAGTTGCCAAGTATGGAGGCCTCTGGGTTAGACAAAAGGGCATAGGCTCTGTTTGCATCCATCAGTCTATTAGGAGGACTCGCTTTTGTTAACAATAAAGTAGAACGACGGAACTAAAATATGAGCATATACGCCAATACCTTGGGTAAATTGTAATTTGGCACAAATATGAATTCTGATTTTTTTTTTTTCTTTATCTTCTACAGGGGAAGAAAAAAAACCCTGCTCTCTTGGGATCCCATTCAACACATTTACTTTGTTGAAGAACTTAAAAATCTCTCCAGAGAAAAGATGAAATGTGGAAGCGCTTCTTGAAGAGAGATAGTTAAAGGTAGGTGTGAAGGGGACAGCATCCATTTCCACTCATGGCGACTGTGAGGTAGCCAGAAGAATAGTAGGTTTTTTTAAAAAAACACACACACACACAACTGTGCAATGAGAGTTTGAAGTGCCACTGTCTGTCTGCAGCCACACAACGCTAGAATTAGCCTGACATAAAAGCCAAGGCCCTGTTCTTTAAGTGGCAGAGGGCAAAGTGCAACATCGAGAAAGAAAGAAAAAGTAGAAAGATCGGAGGACCAGGGTAATAAGTGGTTCGGGTTGACGAAAGCCCAGGAGGCTTCACGCCAAAGGGAGAGGTGTTTCCATTCTGTATTTTATTCTCTGCAGAATTCGACGTATGTCACAGCTGGAGACCGGTCTAGTCATTGATTCACTTGACCTCCAGGGAGCCCTGCGCCAAAGCACGGAGTGAAACAAAGCCAAAAGGAGTTATAGCTCGGGGTTGTTTCAAAGTCCCCCCTCCCTCCCCCCAAAATCCTTTGAACCCAACATATTGCCCTCACTGGCAAAGGCTTCCAGGGTGACTGTTCCCAGCTTCATCACAGAAAGTTGCTTTGTCAGGCCGTTTCAGACTCAAATGAGAAGAAAGACGGGTGTTGGGCCAGAGTTACACTGTTGGAAGGGACCTTGGAGGTCTTCTAGTCCAACCCCATGCTCCAGCAAGAAACCCTTATCAGATGAACGGTTGTCCAATCTCTTCTTTAAAATCTACAGCGTTGAAGCACCCACAACTTCTGGAGGCAAGTTATTGTTTCACAAATGAATTGTTCTGTCAGAAAATTTCTCCCTAGTTCTAGGTCGCTTCTCTCCTTGATTAGTTTCCACCCGTTGCTTCTTGCCCTGCCTTCTGCGACTCTTTGGAGAATAGCTTGACTGCCTCTTCTTTGGGGCAGCCCCTCAAATGCTTGACGGATGATTGACAGAGCCACTTTTTGATCTCCATCCAACATAATTCCAATGGTAGGATGGCAAAAATATCTGGGCAGCCCCCTCCCCATTTTATTTGCCACCCAGAAAACGTTTTGTGCCTCGATAGCCTATTCAGCTGGGTTTGGGGTGCTCGTGAATGAGGGGTGAGCTGAGCCACAAATGGACATTGGAAGGAAGGTTGCAAATGCCTTGGGAACCTTGGCAGATGTTCACCACAGGATGAAAACAGTCAAGCCAATTCATTACTGAAGCGAGTGGCAAATTTATCTGGAAAAGTTCATATTCAGGAAGCAGATCTTAGTCTGATCAAGGGCCAGTCTGGTTGCTACTTAAGTCAATGCTTTGTGTAGAGCTGAATAGCAATAGCACTTAGACTTATCTACCGCTTCACAGTGCTTTACATCCCTCTCTAAGCAGTTTACAGAGTCAGCCTCTTTCCCCCAACAATCTGGATCCTCATTTTACCAACCTCGGAAGGATGGAAATCTAAGTCAACCTTGAGCTGGTCAGAATTGAACTCCTGGCAATGAGCATTAAGCCAGCCTGCAATATTGCATTCTAACTACTACTCCACCAAGGCCCTTCCTTCCTTCCTTCCCCCTCCCTCCTCTATATTCCTTCCTTCCTTCCTTCCTTCCTTCCTTCCACCCATCCTTCCTTCTTTTCATTTTCCCATCCTCTCTCTCTACTCTCTCTCACACCCCTTCTCTCCTTCCTTCCCCTCCCTCCTCTATGTTCCTTCCTTCCTTCCTTCCTTCCTTCCTTCCTTCCTTCCTTCCTCCCATCCTTCCTTCTTTCCTTCCACCCATCCTTCCTTCTTTTCATCTTCCCATCCTCTCTTTACTCTCTCTCTCTCTCACACACACACACCCACACCCCTTCTCTCCTTCCTTCCCCCTCCCTCCCCTACGTTCCTTCCTTCCATGCCTCCTTCATTTGTCCTTCCTCTTCCTCCCTCCCTCCCTCACTTCCCACTTAGCAATAGCACTTAGATTTATATACCACTTCACAGTGCTTTACAGCCCTCTCTAAGCGGTTTACAGAGTCAGGCTATTGCCCCCAGCAATCTGGGTCCTCATTTTACCCACCTCAGAAGGATGGAAGACTGATTCAACCTTGAGCCTGGTCAGATTTGAACTGCTACTCTACAGCCAACAGTCAGCAAAAGTAGCCTGCAGTACTGCACTCTAACCACTGCACCACCATTGCTCATATTTCTCCAAAGTGGTTGATATCAATGGGACTATCCATATTGTTGTTGTTATTATTTGTATGACCCTGGAACAGTGCAACTGTCATCAATATGACTCAATTGCCAAGCATCTGAAACTGAACCTAAATGAAACAGGTCTAAGAAAATGTCTTCTGCAGAGGATGATCACATTTGTTTGACTCCCAGCGACTCTGCAAAGTTCTGAATGTTGATGTAAAATTTGATGTAAAAACTGAGCACTTCTGAATTCCCATTTCCAACCTCCACATTAGAGGCTGAGCAAAGCAGAAAGATTAAAGAACGTGGGACAACATATTGTGTGGTGGGTCCCACTGTATCCTTTTTCCTTCTTCAAAATTGGAAATTTTAAGAGGACCCCAAGAAGTGGGATGCAAAAATTATCCGGTTATCTTTCCTGCAAAAGTTATTTCGAATTGAAAAAAAAAATATCGGTAAGAAATTAATGATTGACTGAGATGCATTGCTTCCCCGTCCAATAATTTTCAGGCCGATGACAGCAATTTGTAGACATTTTTCCAACTCTGCCTGGAATTAGCGTCGGAGGGATAAGGCTTCACACAAATATATTTAGGGTATGGCACTTCATTATCACTTAACCACGAAACCATCTTTATTTCCAGCAAATGATCCAGTCTGCAAATAAAGTCACATGACATATCCAAAGAACATCTCCACCGCCATGACTTCTAAAGAGTAAAGTTTATCCTTTTTAAAAGAAAAAAAAAAAACCTGAAACTTCTGCTGCTTCGTTTTTGCAATTAGGCATTCATAGTCAAGTTTTTTTTAAAGAATAATGACTGTCAGGAAAGATGTACTCCAATCCAAAATTTTATCCCGTTTCATATGGAACTCCCTTATAAACAGAATTTGATGTACTAACCCTAAGCTTTGGTACACAAAGACATTTTCAGCATGGAATAGAACGCAAGGTTTTTTTTCTCACCTGATGGAACCCAGCACAGGTAATCCTTGCTTAATGACCGGAACTGGAGTTTCCATCACTATACAATGTGGTTGCAAAGAGCAATGTCACGTGACCACATCACTTAGTGATAACAGTTCCAGCAGCGCCCCCAGCTACTATCGTTAAGCAAATCATTGTAGATCATTAGGCAACAACCACAATGATCATGACTTCTGATTTCCTGCAGGCTTCCCCATTGAAATTTCTTGTGAGAAGCCGGTAGGGAAAGTTGCAAATGAGAATCGGGTGACTGCCAGGTGTTGTGTTGGTCAAAACTCTGGGCCAATTGCCAAGCACCCAAAACTATGATCATTGTTGGGACTGCTGGAACTTCAAGGACCAATTGTAAATACCACTCATTCAGCAGAATTCTGCACCTGAACAGTCCCTGAATAAGTGGTCATTCATCAACAACCACCTGCATACATTCCAAACTTGTAAAGGTTTGAACAGAATACAGATTTGCACTGATCGTTCGTAGTGAGAAATTATGAAAAATTATGCCAGTACTTACTCTGGGAATGGGAGATGTCTGTGTACCCTTCTTTTGGCCACTGGTTTCAGGCGTCAGATCTCGGTGATCCAGCTGGAGGTGGCTCTCTAGCTCTTCGGCACTTTCAAATTTGACACTACACTCTGGACATCTCAGGCTACCGCAAGGTCTTTCGCTAATGTCCGGTACGGTCAGGCCGAAGGACTGTCCATTGGTGCTTCGAGCCATGCAAGCAGCACACAGTCCATATGGTAGACCATTAACATCCAGTTTCACCAAGTCTTGCTTGTTTCTGAAGTCTTTCAAGCACAGAGCACACTTGTAGAGTTTCTGCAAAGCCTGGCCGTTGGGCGATGACGCAGCCGAGTTCCCTACCAATTTTTGCATATGGAACGTTCCGTGGATTTTTAGTTCCAGAGTGGAGGTGACTGTCTGCATGCAGACAACACAACGAAATCCGGTGAGGGAATTCCTAAGGTCAGGATGCATCTGGCAGTGCTCAATGAAATCGTCTTCGCTCTGCAGTGGCATTTTGCAGATCCGACAAGTGCCCGTGTCCAAGCTCTTGCTGTGAGTTACTTTATGCTCCGTTAAGGTCAGGAGCGATGGGAAGCGCTCCCCGCAAATAGGGCACATATAATGCTTTGCTGGACCCCGATGGGTCTGCATGTGTTCCCGGAGGCCATTCTCTGAGAAAAAGGTCCTTGAGCAGATATTACACTTGTGACTCCCTTTGATGAATTCTGCTTTCTTCCTGGAACAATCATCCTCCCCGGGTCGGATATTATGATCCCGCAAACGATGGTTCTGCAGCAGGACCTCCATTGTGTACGCAGCTCCACAAATATCGCAACCGTACATAGGTTCAGAGGCATCGATGTCATCCTCACTAGCTTCGTGGCTATTGGATGTATCTGGGTTTTTGATCAGCATGTTTGGGATATCTGTCGACTCAGCCTTCTTGCTGGCTGGCGTCATGCCATTGGCCGTGCCATTCTCAGCACCGGCGTCAAAGACACAATGCTTCTCCCGCAAATGTTTCTCGAGCAGAATAATGGCGTGGAATGCCTTGCTGCAGAATTTGCAGTTGTATTTTTTGCTGTGGGTCGTGATGTGGCACTGCAGCTCCACCTCTGTGCTGAAGGTCTCCCCGCAAAAGATGCACTTGTGTGACTTGGCAGGGTTCCCCAAATGGCTGTGCTTCACGTGGATCTGGAGGTCCGCCTCCTTCCGGAAATCCCAGTTACATGCTGTGCAGCGGTACATTTTTTTCTCGTTGCTGTGCTTGACTGCCAGGTGCACTTGGATGGATACCTTGGAGTCGAAAACCTCTTGGCACAGGGTGCAATGGTACAAGACAAACGTATGCATGTCCAGGAGGTGCTTCTGAAGATCATCCACCGATGAAAATTGCTTGTCACAGCTCTCGCAGACATAATGCGTCGAGGTCGTCATATAATGGATGGTGAGATGCTGCAGAAGAGACTCCTGGGAGTCGAAGTCTTCTTTGCACTGAGGACATGACTGCTTCCTTAACAGTAACTCTAAGTGCAACTTCAGATGGGTCTGGAAACTTTCAAAGTTGGAGAACTTCAGCTCGCATTGATTACATGGGTATTCCCCATTGGAAACAGAATGGACGCAAGCAGAAAGCCGTTGTCTTTTGGGGGAAGAAACTTCAACATCCGAAGACACGGGGCTCTGTTCACCTTTGGATTTTTTGTTGTGTGCCAGTGGAATGTTCTTGTGGTTTTCTTTAATATGTTTTGTTAGCTTGAGGATGGAGCCAAAAATGGGCGAGTTCGTGCAATACGGACAGGAGTACACTTCCATAAAAGACTGGGATGGTTGAACCACGGGGGAATCCAACTTCGAGTTCCCGATGTTGCAGTGAGTTTGCTGGATGTGCTCCGTCAGAGAAGCTTCGGTGAGGAAGCCCATGGAACACTGGTTGCAAAAGAAGGCGTTGTTGCCATCTTGCGTTGTGGCTCCTGGCCCACAATGGGCGACACGGATGTGTTCCTGCAGGCTGTTGATATCAGCAAACATCTCTGGGCAATAGTTACAGTGGAAAGCGGAGATGTTGCTGAACTGCATCATCGGATAGGCGTGGTTTTTATGCACTTTCCGCACATGTTCGTTCAGGTTGTATAAGGTAGGCATGGATTCAAGGCAAATCTGGCATGTGTGGTTCTGCTGAGGTTTATCTGTATGGATGGTCTTCAGGTGGATCTCCAAAACAGCAAGACTGTTGAAGTCACGCTTGGTGCAATAAGGGCAGCTGTAGGCCACCTTTGACCAAGCCTGGCCTTCTTCCCTTTCCAACGATCTCATTTTCTTCTGTCCCCTCAAGGGTTTCAAGGTCGAGTCGGGCGTGGAGCCCCGTTCCACTGATGCGCTGGAATCTGGCGTGGCACTACTCATGGAGGCCACGCTGCCCAAGACAGGGTCTGGGCTGATGCTGTGGTTGCTGGAATCAGGCTGCCGATGGCTATCTAAGTGGCAATAAACTTCTTCCACGGAAGAGAACTGCTCAGGGCACATAGGACACTTGTGTTTTTTGTTGGCATGAGCTTGGTGGATGTGGGACAGGAGAGCATTTTCATCGGCGAAGACCTCCGGGCAATGGATGCACTGTAAGTCAGCCTTTTCGGACAACTGCGGATGGCGGGCCATGACGTGCTTCTCCAGCTCTTCGGTCTGGCTGAAGGTCTCCTCGCAGTAGTCGCACATAAAGTCGTCCTTCTTGGCCTCCTTCTCACTCTTGGCCAGGTGCTCCTTGTTCTTCTTGTGCGCTTGCATGTGGCTCTGCAGGGAGCTGGTGGAAGAGAATCCCCGCTTGCAGACCGTGCACTTGAAGGGTTTGCTGGAGCTGTGGGTCTTCAAGTGGATCTTGAGGTGGTCGCTGCGGGAGAAGGCCGCCTCGCATTCGTGGCAGTGGTACTTCTTGTCCCCCGTGTGCAGTTTAATGTGCCGGTCTCTGCTCCTCTTGTGCTTGAAAAGCCGGCTGCAGTAGGTGCATTTGAACGGTAGCTTGTCGCTGTGAATCTGCTCGTGCCTTTTAAGGTAGCTCAGGCGAATGAAGGACTTATCGCAAAACTGGCAGGGATACGGCAGGCCGCTTCCCCCTTCCTCCTCTCCGATGCCGAGGTCACACCCATCTCCTATCATCTGAGTGGGTGATGCAACGTCTTTGCTGGAGGGAGATGAAGTTACCCAAGAGAGTTGTGGGTCGTCTTCGCCATCTGTAATGGGAAAGCAGAAAGGAGATTAAAAACAATTCCCAGTGCATCTGTGAAAACAGGGACAAAGCCAGCCGTTCCACAACACTGTGGGCCCTTCTGCTACCATCGGCGGTGGGAGGAAGGAGGGAGAAAGAGAAGAGGGGGGGGGGAAGAAGGAAGAAAACAGAAAACCCATTGCTGAAGAAAACAAAACAAAACCCCCGAAAGAACCAACAGCACAACAGCTTAGAGGGGATATCTGAGCAGAAGAACAAGAAGGGCAATTCTCTCTCCCTTGCACAAAACTGTCTCTTTAAAAAAAAAAAGGCATAACAGAAAAAACAGTTTCTATTTCCAGTTACAGGAGATCACTACGAATCCAAAGCCATTTCTCTTTCCCCCTTGCCCCTCCTGGCCCCCACCACCACCCAAGCAGGTTTAACACCTGTCTACTCGATTGCCAAAGCAATAAACAGCCAGTCAAGGAAGGAGAAGGGAAGCAGGCTCAGAGCGACACAAACATTTCTAGGAGCAGCTCCGGTTGCTGCATTCAGTCCTAGAATGCAAACCGTTTTTTTTTTTCTCTCCATGCAAATATAAGTCAGAACGGATTTCAAAACATATGGGCTAGAAACAGCCGTTCGGTCCAAAACGGAGAAGGCTAACAATTAGAGAAGGCAGCCAGGCTCTCTCCTTCACCCACACAGACCCAGAACCACAGAGAACCACTTAATAACTGTGCCACATAAGCAAGATAAAATATTCCCCCCCCACCCCCACCCCCAAAAAACACCCCACTCCATGGGCACTAAAGCAATCCAAAAATGACGGGTCAAAGCTCAATGTGACAATGTGTCCAATGGCTTCCCAGCCACGAATAGGAGCCGGGAAATTTCGTTTTGATGTTTGCAAGCTGGAGAGGCAACTTCTTAAACCGACGCATCTAACTTTAAAGGTGCTCCGTCTCTTCTGTGCTGGGAGAGCCAGTCGGGCTGCAGTGCCAAACCTCGCGCCCTGCGCGTCTGCCAACTCTGCAGTGAGATGGCAGCCACTCCGGCACTAGCCAGAGATGGCAAGCATTTCCACAGCGTGGCGCCTGGGAATCTGTTTGTCCGGGGGGTGGGGGGGTGGAGAAGGGAAGGTGGGGAATTTTGCCATATTGTGGAATAAATACCAGAATTGGGATGCAGACTCGATTTAGGTTGGGTTTGTGTAGCTCTTTCACCTTGCAAAGGAAAGGAAAACGGGGTTCGGCTGGAATCGATCAAACATAAAGGACTGCTAACTCTACATAGCTGCATCTTTCCACCACCCCCCAATCCGAGCATCAATCACCGCAATTGCTTTCCTCTTTCTTGTGTCTGCATTGTTCACAAATGCACAAGAACAATACAGATCCTTGCTCAACTCTCCCTGGTTGCTTCTGCTCTGAGGATCCACATGGATCAGTAGCACTAAGACTTATACACTGCTTCCCGGTGTTTTTACAGCCCTCTCTCAGCAATTTACAAAGTCAGCCTTTTGCCCCCCTGACAATCCGGGTCCTCATTTTACCGACCTCGGGAAGAGGGAAGGCTGAGTCCATCTTGAATGCATCAGGATTGAACTTCGGGCTGTGGGAAAAGTCAGCCTGAAATACTGCATTCTAACCACCATAGCTCCATGCATGTTTGTAATCAGCTGTTTGCAATCCATTTCATGGCTAGCAAACTTCTTCAGCCGCTTCATATTATGACCTCTTGCCTCTTTCCTTCAACATAACCTTCTGTTAGGAGGTCCCTTCCCTACCAAGCCCTTTGACCTAACATGGTGCTGTTTCAGGGAAGCTCAGCAGAAGTGGACCTGGCCGGAGAAGAAAATATATCCGGAGCTCCAAATCCAAAAGGTCATTAAAATCAGATCTTTGGAAGGCTTTAAAAGCCCTTTTAGCTATCAAATCATACTAGGAAACAGTCAATAAAAATCGTTGGGATGCAAGCAACAAGGTTACAGTCACACGGTCATAAGTGGGAGGAGATGAGTGAAAGGAAGGATAGGAAGATTAATAGTAACCATAATAGTAGTGCAGGCTTAGTGAATAGTTGGACAGTGTTGAGGGAATTATTTGTTTAGCAGAGTGATGGCATTTGGGGGAAAAACTGTCCTTGTGTCTAGTTGTTCTGGTGTGCAGTGCTCTATAGCGTCGTTTTGAGGGAAGGAGTTGAAACAGTTTATGTCCGGGATGTGAGGGGTCTGTAAATACTTTCACAGCCTTCTTTTTGACTCGTGCAGTATACAGGTCCTCGACTGAAGGCAGGTTGGTAGCAATTGTTTTTTTCTGCAGTCCTAATTACCCTCTGAAGTCTGTGTCTGTCCTGTTGGGTTGCAGAGGCAAACCAGCTGGTCTGGAAAATGAAAGCTTTAGCATACCAAACATTTCACCCCTTTCTGTCCTTGAGCTAAGTCTTCTGACCACGTTCCTTGCCTGCGTGAGGCTGGAACAGTGGGGAAGGGAGAAGGCGGCCTTCTCTGGAGTTGTACCGCAACTTTATAAAACTCACACCAAGAAGGGTTGTAAGCAGGTGACCTTCTTCTGCAAATCACCTACCCTCCAGCATCCTCTACCACTGTAATTCCCCATCGGCCTCCTTTGTATTGATGGCTGAAATCGAATGTGCATTTTCCTAGGAGAAAGTCCAACCGAACACGGGGCAACCGAGATTCGAGCCTGCATGCTTTGTTTGGACTGCACTGTGACAGCGAAGCTCTTCTCGGCATGAACGACAAGCCATCATCATCTCAGCAGTGTCAAAATGGCTTTTGCCGTAAAGGTGCATTATGGAGACCGTGTTCCTTTTCGTTTTCTTTGCTCTGCTCAGAAACATTTCGGTGGGCAGAACTGGCCAGGCCCTCTGTGTGCCTTGCTTTCTTTTCTTTTTTTTACATTGTTAATCGATCAACGGAATTGTATATGGGACAGACAGACAGACAGACAGACAGACAGACAGAGGCGGACAGACAAGTGAGATAGAGATAGAGATGATGGAGATGATGTTGGGGAGATAAAGAGATAGATGTGAGCGAGAGAGGGAGAGGGAGAGAGATATGATGGATGGACACAGACAGACAGACAGACAGACAAATGAGATGGAGATGGAGATATGGAGAAGATGTTGGAGAGATGGATGGACGGATGATAGATAGATAGATAGATAAATGGATAAACAGATAGATGTGTGTGTGTGTGAGAGAGAGAGAGAGAAATGATGGATGGATGGATGGATGGATGGATGGATGGATGGATGGATGGACACAGATAGACAGACAGACAGACAGACAGAGATAGAAGATACTTAGAGCCAGAAGAGGAGATAGAGATGATAGAGATGATGATGATGATGATGATGATGATGATGATGATGATGATGATGATGATGGATAGATAGATGGATAGATAGATAGATAGATAGATAGATAGATAGATAGATAGATAGATAGATAGATGTAGAAAGACAGAGACAGAGAGACAGACATAGAAGATACATAGAGCCAGAGGATAAGGTAGATAGAAAACATAGGAGATAGAAGACAGAGATAGATACAGAGATGGAAGTTGAATAGAGATAGAGAGATAGGATGGATGGATGAACAGAGAAAAAGAGAGAGAGAGATGAGAGTGAGACGATAGTGAGAGAAAGATAAGGTAGAAGATGGTGGCCGAGATGGAGACAGGGATGTAAGATACAGAAATATACACAATAATTTCACCCTTTGTGTCAGGCAAAGGCTTTTCTTGCAATTAGCTATTTCTTCATTTCCCCACCCCCACCCCACCCCCAACTCTGCTAATTTTGAGTATAACATTTTGGTGCCCATTAGAATACTACACCTTTTTCCTCCCCCCAAAAAAAAAAAAAGTCTTGCTGTCAACTGATCTGGGCCCATTCCATGAGCAGCATCAACCCAAACTTTCCATTTTACAACACCTGAAGGCAAACCAGGTATGAAGAAACGCCTGCCGGAGGACGCTTCTTGCGAGCTCTCTACATCCGTCCTCCTGCCAAAGAAGGCACTGCACTGCAACGGGGGGAAAAAAAAATCTCTCCATTTTGTTTGAGGTGCCTAACGCATCGCCCCGTGCCCGATTTGTGCTGCTGGCGCCTCCGATCATGACTTGCACGGATGAGAAATTAAGCCGAACTCTGCCAATTGTAAATCAATGACAGAGGCCATAATGAGCAAGTTTCTAAACCTTGCCCTGGACAGCCTCTGTCAGCTATTGTCACGGGAGGCCTCCCTCACCGACCAGGAAGCGGGAGGCTGCCTCTCTACCCACCTACCCGAAGGACTTGAATTAATAGGCTCTTCTGGTTGGAAAGATTCAGCTGGCTGCCTGCTTGCTCCCTCGATTAAATTCAGCGAGGAAGGACCAGCAAACCACTGCACAGGCTTATTCCCACCTCGTGCCAGCTGGGGTCCTCCGGGGAAATTCAAGCTGCTGCTGCTGTAGGGGAGGCGGATGGAAAGGGTCAGAGAGTTTTCAGAGCAGAATCATGGAATCATAGAATTCTAGGGCTGGAAGGGACCTTGGAGGTAGTGAATTAGAATAGAATAGAATAGAATAGAATAGAGTAGAGTAGAGTAGAGTAGAGTAGAGTAGAGTAGAGTAGAGTAGAGTAGAGTAGAGTAGAGAAGAGAAGAGTAGCGTAGAGTAGAGTAGAGTAGAATAGAATAGAATAGAATAGAATAGAATAGAATAGAATAGAATAGAATAGAATAGAATAGAGAAAGAAATTGGAGTGGAGTGGAATGGAATGGAATAGAATAAGGAATGGAATGGAATGGAAAGGAAAGGAACAGAATAGAATAACAAGAGTTGGAAGGGACCTTAGAGGTCTTCTAGTCCAACCCCCTGCTTAGGCAGGAAGCCTTACACCACTTCAGATAAATGGTTGTCCAACATCTTTTTAAAAACTTCCAGTGTTGAAGCATTCACAACTTCTGGAAACAAGCTGTTCCACTGGTTAATTGTTCTAACTCTCAGGAAATTCCTCCTTAGTTCTAGGTTGGTTTTTTTTCCTGGATTAGTTTCCACCCATTGCTTCTTGTCCTGCCTTCAGGTGCTTTGGGGAATAGCTTGGCTCCCTCTTCTTTGTGGCAGCCCCTGAGATATCATAACACTGCTATCATGTCAATCCTAGTCCTTCTTTTCATTAAACTAGCCATGCCCAGTTCCTTCAACCGTTCCTCATATGTTTTAGCCTTCAGTCCCCTCATAATCTTTGTTGCTCTTTTCTGCAATCTTTCTAGAGTCTCAACATCTTTTTTACATCATGGTGACCAAAAACGTCTTCTGGTCTTCTAGTCCAACCGTGGAAAACGTCTGTCACCAGGAACTAAAAAATATGCAAGCAACTTTGGAAAAGGGGTAGTAGGAAGGAAGGAAGTTAGATGGAAGTTTAATTAGAAGGAAAAAGATGTTAAGCAGTTGATGGAAAGCCGCTTGGTTGAAGAAAAAAATAGGCAGGTCACGGTATGTCCACCACAAACAGTCAATAATCCATCACTAAACAGTGCAGTCATTTAGCAGCGTAATGTTCAGTGCATTATACAAGGCTACTTACATTTATCTTAATCACGAGAAAGCTAATTGCAAACAGGATACACCCAAATAAACACATTGCTTCCTCTCGTAACAAGAAGGTTCTTCAAACCGTCATATAAATCATACCCAGACCTCATTTATCTTTTAGACTAGGCTTCAGCGCCACAAAAAAAAATTTTTTTTTTCCAAAATGGGAACCAAGAGATAATGAAGATGAAAAAGATATTAGTATTAGGAGAAAAGCCCAGAAAAAGTCATGATTTAAATAATTTGGATGAACGGAAAAAGTTCTTCTTCACCTGATGTTAAAACCACAGATCTGGAACCCAAAACCAGAACTCAGAACTGGGATCCTAATAGTGAGTATAGCAGTAGAAATCAGTGGTGGGATTCAAATTTTTTTACTGCCAGTTCTGTGGGCGTGGCTTGGTGGGCGTGGTGTGGCTTGATGGGCGTGGTGTGGCTTGGTAGTCATGGCTTGGTGGGCATGGCAGGGGAAGGATACTGCAAAATCCCCCTTCCCTCCCCACCCCACTAACCTACTTTCCAGCTCCATTCTCCTGTGCAGGGCAACCAAAGGAGACCCAGCCCATCAGCTGAGACTCAATGGGGTTGGCGGGGCCAGTCAGAGGTGGTATTGGCTGGTTCTCTGAACTACTCAAAATGTCCGCTACTGGTTCTCCAGAACTGGTCAGAACCTGCTGAATTGGGATGGTTGGGATGACCTCTGGTTGGGATGCTTCCAAAGTGTTACTGGTTTAAATCACAGGGGAACCAAAGAAGAGAATTAGGAATTGCGAATTCCTTGGTTCTGTTAGTTCTTGAAGATGAAAGTCTCAATGGAATTGTACCTGTCTGATCTGATTGTTCCCCATTTTCCAGTGCAAAATCTTGTCTAGGCAGCTTAGAAAAGACTCTTCGAATCAGGAAATCCTTTCCCAAAATAGACATAAAAAGCAGCCTAATTGTTACCTATAAACTAGATTTGCAATCACTCATCTCTCTCTCTCTCTCTCTCTCTCTCCTCCTCCCTCTCCCCCCGCCACCTCCTTGGGGCAAACCCCCTTGAACTCTATCTGGCTTGCATTCATGCAACGAACTGTCCTGTCAATCAAGCAACCGACTCACCGAACTTTGAAAGCCTTGGGTCAAGAGATAAATAGCTCAAATCAAACTCGGGATGTAATTCAGACCCCTTTGTTGCCTCCACCCCATGAATTTCATTTAGCAAGCTACACCATCCTCCTCCCTAAAAGATGTGAAAAGGGGTGGAGCAGAGAAAGAAGTTTTATGTGAGATTCAAGAGTAAAACTCAATGCTTTCAGGATTGGATCACTGTTTTTGCTCTGCTCCCTCTGGACTAGCAGAGACAGTATATTCTTCGGAGCCTCACGGTTTGGGACTGCAAACAGCTGCACCCTAATTACATGTAAAGTGTACCAAAACATTTCCTTTTATCACAGACTGTAAATCTGTTAGCATCTGTCTCTCCTTTGTTTCTTCCACAAGATACAAGCTTGTTTCTACATTTTTCTCACCTGTAGCAGTGATTAAAATTCATTATAAATGAAAGGAGTGAACACTAAAACAAGTTCCTCTGTGTACAGTTCTAAACTCAAATTAGAAACAGCTGTTTGCTAATTCATGCAGTGATGTTTTGCTGTGCTCTGTGAATCAATAATAGCTGAGCCAATTCCTATGGAAATTTTTTAGGATTATCTTTGTATTTTTATACACGCGTACGTACATGCCCACGTATATATGTAGGTTAGGTATCAGTGGTTTTCACAACCCAGGGATCTGGTGTGCTTTGGCACAATGAGCAAGAAGCCTAGCTGCTAACTTTTACCATCACAAGATGGGTAATGATGCACTGTTCTGGATTATCATAAAGAAACTACCTTTTTTTAAAAAAAAACCACACTCTGTCCATGTGTCATCCCTACTAGATAGATCAGTCCAGGAAATCAACCCTACAAGAAGGCTCAAACTACTTTTATTAAGATTGGCTATAATAACTTGAATTCTTTTCAAATTTGGTTGTACGGTCCTTTTCCAACTCCTCCTTTTACGCCAGCGAATCAGGGAGGTGTCCATTCAAGCTACTTCTGAGAGTTACTGGCTTGTTCTGGACTTAAAAATTGCTTTAAGCCCAGGTGGTAGTCAGCAGGTTCTTATCAGTTCTGGAGAACCGGTAGCAGAAGTTCTTAGTTCGTAGAACCGGCAAATCCCGCCTCTGACTGGCCCCGCCAACCCCATCTATTCCCTGCTTCCCATTGAGTCCCAGCTGATCGGCTGGGTCTCCTTTGGTTGCCCTGCACAGGAGAACGGAGCTGGAAAGCAGGTTAAGTGCGGTGGGGAGGGAATGGGGGTTTTGCAGTAACCTTCCCCTACCACACCCACCAAGCCACGGCCACAGAACCTGTCGTAAAAAAAAGTTGAATCCCACCACTGTTTAAGCCCCCTTTGCAACAGAGCTTGGGTCTCCATGAAGGCCGTCTTCTCCACTGCCTACAATATGTTTGAATGTGTTTGAGAGAAAAAGAGAGATAGACAGGAACTGGAGTGCAGAAAGGAGAAAGAAAGAGGAGAGAGAGAGAAGGAGAAGGAAAAAGGAGAAAAAAGAAAGGGGAAAGAGATGGTAGCCCCTAGTTACCTTTAGTTGATTTCCCAAAAGTTAATCAAAGTCAGAAACAGGTACGACGTGTTTATGAAAATTCTGGGAGTTGAAGTCCACACATCTTACCTTGCAAAGTTTGAAAAGCACTGCTCTGGGCACGCTGATCCCAGAAAGAAGTTACAACCTGCTAGGAATTTCTCTAAGGATCACACATCCTTAGTTGTTCCTGAACTTAGAAATGGGTTTATTTATATCCAAGATGGGGGGTTGTGGCTCTCCCAAGAAAAGAGGCCAATCTGGGGATGCCCCAAAGAAGAGGGAGTCAAGCTATTCTCCAAAGAACCAGAAGGCAGAACAGGAAGCAATGGGTGGAGACTAATCCAGGAGATAAACAATCAAGAACTAAGGGGGAAATTTCCTGACAGTGAGAACAATTAATCGGTGGAATAATTTGCCTCCAGAAGTTGTGGGTGCTGCAAAACTGGTGGTTTTTAAGAAGACAAGCATTTCTCTGGAATGGTAGGGTCTCCTGTTTGAGTTGGGCGTTGGGGTAGAAGACTTCCAATCTCCCTTCCAACTCTGTTATTCTGGGAAACAGGCCACTCACAAAACACCCACTTCTTTGTTCCAAGTGCCTCTTAAATTGTTTCTCCAAAAACCTGCATTTTCCTGTTGTAAAAATAACAATTGAGAAAGGGCTAAGATCAGGCAATTTGAGTGCGGTAGCTCTTAGTAGCCCCAGGGTTTCCCACAGAGGCAGTCAACCCCTTTAGGAGTCTCCATCATTTTGTCTTTTTCCCCACAAACAGGTGAACGCACTTTCAAATAAAGCCCTGGGTTGCAGACATCCTCCAGTTTTGTTTCCTATTTCCATAGGGTTTTTTTTTTTATTGCTGATGGAATCTGCCTGAGGCTCACAGACATTTGTGAAAAGAAAATGAAGATGGTAGTTTACTTCACAACATGCCAGGAGGAGGAGGAGGAGGAGGAGGAGGAGGAGGAGGAGAAGGAGAAGGAGAAGGAGAAGGAGAAGGAGAAGGAGAAGGAGAAGAAGAAGAAGAAGAAGAAGAAGAAGAAGAAGAAGAAGAAGAAGAAGAAGAAGAAGAAGAAGAAGAAGAAGAAGAAGAAGAAGAAGAAGAAGAAGAAGAAGAAGAAGAAGAAGAAGAAGAAGAAGAATTATTTAATTTTCAGTCTATTAAAATTCAGTTGTGGCTACACAACCTATTTTGCCTGTATGAATTCTAATTTGAATCAAAATATCAACTGTTTTGAGCTGATAACCCTGGAGAGGATGACTTTACATGGATCAACCCCGAGTAGAAAAAAAAAGGCCATAAAAAAGGATGAGTAAAGAAAAGATGTCGTGTTCCAGAAATATATAAAAAGGAACCTTCAGAAGAAGTTCAGGCTTAGAATGGATAAGTGCTCTTTTTTCCCTCCCAAAGAGGGAAAAGAAATCTGGAAAGAAAAAGCAAACCCCAAATTTCTGACTCTTGTTTAAGATTCATTTTCTTCTGAAAATCTGAACCAGTTTCATACAAGGTCCATGATTTGGGTATATAGATATGTAGGTAATTTTTGTTTAAGTCATGGTTATGTAGTATATATCGGAAGGGGTGACCCTTTGAGAGCTGCATGCAATGAAATTTTCATTTTAATGCATGCCGATTAGTGTACATTCAAAGTGACAATAATCTTATTCTAAGTCAGTGGTGGGATTCAATTTTTTTTGCTACTGGTTCTGTGAGCGTGACTTGGTGGGCGTGGCAGGGGAAGGATACCATAAAATCCCCATTCCCACCCCACTCCACTAACCTGCTTTCCAACTCTGTTCTCCTGTGCAGGGCAGCCAAAGAAGACCCAGCTGATCAGCTGGGACTCGGGAGGAAGAGAATAGATGGGGGCGGGACCAGTCAGCGGTAGCATTTGCCGGTTCTCTGAACTACTCAAAATTTCCGCTACTGGTTCTCCACAACTGGTCAGGACCTGCTGAATAACACCTCTGTTCTAAGTCTAAGTCATGATTTTGTGGGGAGGGGATTTCAGGTTTAACAGTGATGACCCAGCCTCCTGCAGTCTGATAGCACAACTCACACTGCCCCACAAAACGCTTTGCCGCAGAGGCAACTTCCTTTCTTTACAGAGATCTCTCTAACTTCTGTGATGGAGTGAAGCAAAGATACATCTCAAGAGATCTCTAACAAGCCGTTTTTCTCCCAGCCCCACCGTTTTTCTTTTAAAAGGTGGAGCTCCAGTAACAATATCTTTCTGGAGATGATGTTATATCCTTGTTATACTACAGCTGAAATCAGTGTCACAATTCCCAGCTGAATCCAGTTTATTCATAGCTCTTTCCTTGCTTGGAAGTGAGACTGGAGTCCTGGACCCTCCTCAAAATCTGTCAGTCCTGACAAGGTAACAAGATAATAGATCAGGAGATGTGTTAATTGCCTAACAGATACTCATGGATGACAGAAGCAAGTAGTGTATTTTCAACAGTGGAATTCCTAGAATTTTATTAATAAGGTTCATGGTACTGTCAGCCAGATGTTCAGTCTGAATTTGGTATTTTGGGTATTTTTATCCACCTATCAAGTCCTTCCCGAGAATCTGGGGTGGGCAGATGTGGATCCTGATGTCTTTTGCACATTACAAACTCAGTGATTAAACAAACATGGTTAGGAAATACTTGAACGTCCTTCACGATTTCCGACTTTTTTGTGTTTCTTCTCATTAGCTGATGTTGACCATGAGGGGTCCTTGGTGCTCTCTGAGGTTGGTGACTTTTTTGTAGACTTTTCATGACCCAAACGAGGTAACATCCTCAGTGCTAGTAAGGAATGGGATTTGCTCTCAGTTCATGTTTTAGTGGCTTGCCCTGGGGTGATCTTAGAGGTTCTTTGGTTGGGCTGTATGACTTCTTTTAAGACGTTGAGTTTGTCGATCAGAAAGGTTGGCAGTTTGGCAGTTCGAATCCCTAGCACCGCATAATGGAGTGAGCTCCCCTTACTTGTCCCAGCTTCTGCCAACCTAGCAGTTCTAAAGCATGTAAAAAATGCAAGTAGAAAAATAGGGACCAGTTTGGTGGGAAGGTAACAGCGTTCCATGCACCTTCGGTGTTTAGTTGTGTGTCCACATGACCACAGAGACGTCTTCGGACAGCGCTGGCTCTTTGGCTTTGTAATGGAGATGAGCACTGCCCCCTAGAGCCGGAAATGACTAGCATGTATGTGCGAGGGGAACCTTTACCTTTACTTAAACAAAGAACCTCTAAACACCACCTCAGGGCAAGCCGCTAGAATATAAATTCAGAACAAATCCCATTCCTTATTAACACTGATGATGTTACTTGGTTTGGGGTAATGAAACATCTGCAAGAAAACAAGCAAGGCTCGGAGAGGACCAAAGACCCCTCATGTCAAACCTGAGCTACAAATGTTATCCTTTATTGATGTTGATCAGGGATCAAACTTGTTATTGCACTTTTCTAACACATCCCAAAAAGCTAGTAACTGTGTTGGGGGGAGAAAGTTGGAACACGGACAATAGTCCCACTGTTTTACCACAGGTGACATCACTTTCCACAATGTACATTTTTGCCTCAAAATGATGCCCAGGAATGTAATTGTGTATCTTCCACAAGTTAATTTGCTCTCTCACTTAGTGCATCTAATGGATTAGTCTAATCGTGGCTAAGCTTTTTTTGAGGGCAGAGACGGAAAAAGGGTAAAGAAGTCAAATTTTCACAAGCATTTTACGCACATCAAGATTATGGCAAAAAAAATCTACTTAGTTGTCTGTTCCTGGGAAGCTACACTTAAGCCATCTGGCTACCAAGCTGCTTCCATTTAAGGCATCTCCTCTGCAATTATAAAGAGAATAAAAGGTGCCCACTGAAATCCCGCCTTATAAAAATACATTAAAAAGGTAAGTTGGAAGGAGGAGGAGGACTGAAACGAGAGCTCGGAAAGCTTTTGTGCAGAAAATGGGAGGAGAAAATTGTACAAAAGAATTCAGAAAACTTCCTTCTTTCTGTGTAAGTGCATTGCCTGATTACATTTGGTGAAATGTATCTTGATGATCATATATGTTCCTATACCTATACATACATACATACATACATACATACATACATACATATCTGCAAAAGCAACTTAAAAGCATAATTTTCTTTACAGGCATTTCACTTCAACATTCTTCCTAAGGATCAAAGCAAAAAATTAAACACACACCTACCACGCACACTTCCAGCATAAGGCTGGGCTAACTTAGAGAACCACCTTTAAACAACTGCCTTAATTTATTCCCCTCGGAGAAAGGAAGAGTTGCTTCTGTCATGAAAGTATTGCATTAAAGGCATGTGGCATCATCAATTTAAGGATGCAGAGAACTTCAAAAGGCGGAATTTGACCCGAGGGCAAACATACTTTCTGAGAATTATGTATATACAACTATATACAGGTAGTTCATGAAGTACAGCTACAATTGAGCCCGAGGAGTAGTCTCCTTGCTAAAGGAGACGTTTGTTAAGTGCCCCTATTTTATGACTTTTCTTGCCACAGTTTTTTAAGCGAATCATGGCAGTAACACGGTTCTATAAGTTAATTGTCAACTCATAAAACTTTTCTACCAACCTGCCTTCCATGGAGGACCTGTATACTGCATGAGTCAAAAAGAGGGCTGTGAAAATATCTACAGACTCTTCACATCCCTGACATACTGTTTCAACTCCTTCCCTCAAAATGACGCCATAGAGCATTGCACTCCAGAACATCTAGGCACAAGGACAGTTTTTTCCCGAATGCCATCACTTTGCTAAACAAATAATTCCCTCAACACCATCCAACTATTTACAAAGTCTGCATTACTACTACTATTAATCTTCCCATCACCCCTTATCACCCATCTCCTCCCACTTGTGACTATATGACTGTAACTTTGTCGGTTGTATCCTTACTATATTGACTATTTCCTAGTATGATTTGATTGCTTTTTGTACTCTGTAACTATCATTAAATGTTGTTCCTTATGATGCTTGATGAATGTATCGTTTCTTTTATGTACATTGAGAACATTTGCACCAAGACAAATTCTTTGTGTGTCCAACCACATCTGGCCAATAAAGAATTCTATTCTATTCTATTCTATTCTATTCCATTCCATTCCATTCCACTCCACTCCACTCCACTCCATGTTCTGTTCTGTTCTGTTCTACTCTACCCTACTCTACTCTACTCTGTTATTCTGTTCTGTTCTGTTCTGTTCCGTTCCGTTCCACTCCACTCCATGTTCTGTTCTGTTCTACTCTACTCTGTTATTCTATTCTATTCTATTCTATTCTATTCTATTCTATTCTATTCTATTCTATTCTATTCTATTCTATTCTATTGAAACTGTTACTCACAATTTAGCATGACTTAATCATGCAACATGGCTACAACAAGGTCAATGGAAATATCAATGAAAGTGATGGTCTCACCCTATTCTACATTAGTCGAATCCTACCTCAGATACATGCCCAGTTGTAGATATCATCCTAAGAAGAATTTAGAGAGGGGGAAATGAATTGGTCCCGGAAAGAGCAAGGCAGGTGATCTGAGAGGTGGGCATGACATTCTACGAAGGCAGCTCTTGAAGACCTTGAGATGTTTAGTTTGGCAAAGATAGGATGGATACAACCGTGCTCTTTTCTACTGTTGTAGATTTCAGGACACAAAATTGTGGAATTAAGCTGCGGGATAGGGAAGAGTTTGGTTGAAGAGTGGGAAACAAACTGAGGAGGAAAGTAGGAGATGACCACAAAGACGGTAACTGAGATGGCACCTGCTGCTTTGAGCCAAGATGTCTTCTCTTCCCACCGCTACCCATCACAGCCTCCTCCAACCATCCTTCCCCTTGGAGCAAATTACAATTAGCTGCTGTAATCAGTCCTTAATGGTTTAATCCTCCTGAGCCGCAGCAAAGTAAGGGAAAATCACACCAGAGAAATATTGAGGACAATGTCAGCTTATCACACAACAAAGGCCCTTGCTTAATAGCAATCCTTTAAAATCCCGTCAAGGTTGAACTCCTAGGAGGAGGAAATGGGGCAGCCACCATCCCAGCATTGTATTTAAGCATGTCGCAAGGAACACCGTTATTCTTCTGACTGATAATCTGAAATATTTACAGGTTTTCTTTCTTTCTTTCCTTTTTTTAAAGAGGGGGGGGGAGCCCAAAGGAAGCATTTTCAAAAAATAGCTGCCAGCTCCATAGCATTTCAAATACTTTCTGTCATCTATCACAGTCCTATTTGAGTGCTTGGCTTCTTCTTTTTTCTTAACACCAACTTTTACATTTGTAAAATTGGCGTCTTCTACATTAGCCTGCCCCACATCCAGAAATGTTGGGACTACAACTCCCAGAATGCCCAGCTGCATTCAGGGTAGACTGGCAATAGTCTAGACAAGTCCCTGGAGTTTACTTGGCAACGTTCTGGAAATGGTTTGTCATTGCCTTCTTCCCAGGGCCGAGAGAGCGTGACTGGCCCAAGGTCGCCCTTAGCTTCGTGCCTAAGGCAGGACTAGAACTCGCAGCCTCCTGGTGATTGGTCTAAAATCACCCAACTGGCTTTCTTGCCTAAGGTGAGACTAGAACTCTCAGCCTCCTGGTGATTGGCCCAAAGTCATCCAATTGGGTTTCATGCCTATGGTGGAACTAGAATTCACCGTCTCCTGGTGATTGACCCCAAATCACCCAACCAGCTTTCAAGCCTAAGGCAAGACTCACACTCTCAGTTTCTAGCCTGGTGCTTTCACCAATAGACCCAACTGGCTCTCTTTCCTTATAATGTACCTATTTAATTCATTATTACACTTCTATCCATAAAATAAATAAAATAAAATCATCAGTATATTACCCTGGAATGAGCAGTTAACATCTTATTCATAATTCATTTTAGGTTTGTACATACATAGGTATACGTCCCATGCTACATCTAGGCACAATAACTATTAAAATAACAAACACAAAGATTTACACTATAATATTAGTTACACACCCATCATACAAACAGACTTTTCTGCCCGTTTGAAACATGCATTATTGTATTTAAACTAAAATTTGACATTTGTAATTAGAGAACAAGAAGATAAACAATTTTATAAGATTTGGGATTTGTTTTATCAATGGTTAGAAAATAAAATATGGTAATGAAATATGTAGAACTTTAGAACAGAACTATATAGAATATATAAAGATGTATTATATTATAATTATGGGATGGATTTAGGATGATAATATGAATTACTATAAGATAAAATAATTTAAAAATATGGAATATCTCGCATAATATGAATGAATAATAGTATAGTCAAATGATTGAGTAACGATGATAATAATGTATTTAGGAATATTTGATTGATAATATGAGAGTATATACAAGTAATTGTAAGTGAGGACTATGGAGTGGATGTACAAAACAATCTGTAACCAACCGACACACTGTATGTACGTAAGTGGAAGATGGCTTGATGTTTTTATGTTGTATCTGTGTATGTTTGTCTAAAAAATAAAAAAATTCATTTAAAAAAAACCGAAAATCTGGGACTTGGTATGCTTTTACTAGCAGTATTGTTGTTTTTTGTGTTATCAGGGGAAATGATGGCAAATGCCCTGAGCATACACCTCCAAAGGATAGCACAGGGTTGTAAATGATCAAATAGATGAATATTCCTCTTCTGAGGCAGTAACATTAAATTATCAACTAAAATATAATATCGAACGCCTTGGATTTGGGATCTTCTATCAACTTCAGTGATCAAATAATTAGAATCATACAATCCTAGGGTTGGAAGGGACCTTGGAGGTCTTCCAGTCCAACCCCCTGCCACAAGAAGAGAGCTTATTCCATCCCAGACAATTGGCTGTCCAATCTTTCTTGAAAACATCCAGCGATGGAGAGTCCACAAGGATTGATTAATCATTCTTGCTGTCAGAAAATTCCTCCTTAACTCCAGCTTGAATCTCTCTCTAAGCAGATTCCACCCATTGCTTCTTGTCCTGCCCTCCTTCCCTCAAAACGACACTGCACACCAGAACAACTAGACACAAGGACAGTTTTTTCCCAAACGCCATCCCTCTGCTAAACAAATAATTCCCTCAACACCATCCAACTATTTACAAAGTCTGCACTACTATTACTGTTAATCTTCTCATCACTCCTTATCACCCATCTCTTCCCACTTGTGACTGTATGACCGTAACCTTGTTGCTTGTATACCAATGGTTTTTATTGACTGTTTCCTAGTATGATTTGATTGCTTATTGTACGCTATAACTATTATTAAGTGTTGTACTTGATGATTCTTGACTCTTTACAAATGTATCTTTTCTTTTATGTACACTGAGAGCATTTGCACCAGGACAAATTCCTTGTGTGTCCAATCACACTTGGACAATAAAGAATTATATTCTATTTTATTCTATAGGTTAAAAAAAAAAAATTAAAGACTACCCTCAGAAGGGCAACAAGAGAAGATTTGGGAACTCAAAAGTCCTTGGAGTCTCACAGCCTTAAAAAGCTAAAGACTTTTCATCCTAAATTTTGTCTTGGGACCTCAGAGCACGTTGTAAGATTCCACGAAGTGAGAAACACTCCAGAACCACTACATTCCTGCATGCTAATCCTAGAAATATTAATTTGGGCCAGCTTGTGTAAAACCACCAACCCCAAGAAAATCTCAAACATCTCTCAGAAACCAAAGCAGGCAAGGGAAATGACAATGTGGCGGCGGGGGTGTGTGTGTTAGGTTGTTTACGGATGGAGTCTAGCAGCTGGGTTAAATAATGACTGCAAGGATCTAGAAAAAAAAGAGGCGAGAAGAAGATTTAGAAAGAAAGCGTAACTGGCACATCATTAAAGCTCATCAAAACTGCATTAGAGAACACCTGATAATATACTCCAAGCATTAATGATCTTTAAGCCATGCCTCATTAATCTAGATGTTGTCATACGAATACACGCAAACTGAAATTTCCTGTTCACGTACACTGTCTGTAAGGATGTTCTCAGGCAATTCTCAAAGCAATATATGCTTGCTTGCTTTTGTATCTGTGCCCCAGAAGAGCAGACTGGACAGCTCACCCAGGAATAATGGAGAAAAAGCAAATTTGAACAGCATCCTACTTTCTGACACAGCCATTCCTGGTACCCTGATGATGTTACCTCGATGGGTAAAGAAATGTCTGCAGGAAAACCACCAAGCTCAAAGACCACAACCCCCCCCACCCCGTTCTCCTCCTCCTCCTCCTCCTCCTCCTCCTCCTCCTCCTCCTCCTCCTCCTCCTCCTCCTCCTCCTCCTCCTCTTCCTCCCTCCTCCACAAACCCCACTTCCCTTCTAACAGAGATAAAGTTCCCTAGTTGGGTCATGAAATGTCTGCAAGAAAACCACCAAGCTCAGAGAGCGCCAAGGACCCCACAGTTCAAATCTGAGCTACATGCATTCTCTTCTATTGAAGTGTTTTACTAATATCTAGGCTTGTGCAAAATTAACCAATTGTAGGCAGTGCATCCACTTCAGATGTGCATTAAGTATTTCATCTATCCAAATAAAAAATCCCTCTTCTGTATGAGAGAAAATTTGGAACAGGAATGATAAATTAACAAGAGCATCAGCATACACATATATAAGATGTTTTATCTACCTCCAATGAGATTAGCAAAAATGTATCCCAAAATGAATCCAGCATGCTGGAAATGTAAAAAGAGACAAGGTACTTTCTACTTCATGTGGTGGTCTTGTCCAGAAACTCAAAGATATTGGACCAAAATAAGGCAACGGTTACAATTGTCAAAGAACAAGTAGAATTTGAACCGGAATTATTTATGTTAGGGATATTCAAAAAGAAACATGATAAGAAACTTAAGTATATTGTATTATACATATGAACGGCAGCTAGAATATTTTATGCACTATGTTGCAAGTACAATAGCACACACACCCCTGACAAACTGGTAATTTAAAAAATCTTGGACTGTGCCCAGAGGTGGGATCTGACCACTGTAACTACTGGTTCGGTGATTTTATGTTTGCACTGAGAACATATGCACTAAGACAAATTCCTTGTGTGTCCAATCACTCTTGGCCAATAAAGAATGTTATTCTATTCTTTCCATTATATGGGAATGGTCAGAAAAAAAAATCCATGTGTATATGTTTCAGGCTGTGTTTTCCCCCTCCCAATCTAGGTCAGGGGTAGGAAATGATGGCCTCTTTTTACGATCTGAGGACTTCTAACTCCCAGAATTCCATGGTTGGGTGTCGAGGTCCACAGGTCATAAAGAGGACCATCGTTCCCCACCCGATCTAGGTTTGTATACAAAACCCGGTTGCCCTGTGCAATGGAGCTCTTTGTTTCTGCTGCATCCACCATTCCTTAACCCTAAGCTTGGTGAAGATAAATCATAACTTGGGGCAAACCTCACTTAATAAATGTTTCATTTAGCAACATCAATGTTGGGCTCAGTTATGGTGGTAACTTGAGGATGACCTGTAATGGTGATAGCCCACTTATTTATCCAAAGCAACAGAAGGCAGGATAAGGAACCATGGATGGAAACTAATCATGGAGAGAAGCAACCTGGGATTGAGAAGAAACTCCGTAACAGTGAGGACAATTAACCAGTGGAACGACTTACCATCAGATGTTGTGGGTGCTTCATCATTGGAGGTCTTTAAGAAAAGACTGGACAGCCACCTATCTGAAATGGTATTGGGTCTCCTGCTTGAGCAGGGGGATGGACTAGAAGACCTCCAAGGTCCCTTTTAATGATTCTATGATTGCCCCCATTTGGAATTTTAAGGAAACTTAAGTTTGTCAAATGTTTGTTGTCCTAGCTGTCTTCAAAATTAAATGACAAGAGACCAAAAGGCTGTTTTAACGGTGAGCAGTGGCCTCATTTCCCTAAAACGTTGCCTTTACAAAACAATTGTTCCTGCTTTTCCTAGACAAAAACCCATCCATTATTTGTGTGTGTGCTCACTTTGATGATAATTGCAACTCACCTGACACTTGTGTTGGAAAGTAATTTTGCCAACAAGGACTCCGATAAATATTCAACAGCATTTGGATTAAATTATTCAATTTCACTGGAAGCGGCTTGCCACGCAAAGCGTTTCAAAATATTTGAGTAGAGAGAAATAAATAGGGGATGAGAAAACGGTGGAGAGGAGCAACTTCTACAGGTAGTCCTCAACTTGCGACCACAGCTGAGCCCAACACTCCTGTTGCAAAGCGAGACCGTTGTTCAGTGAGTTTTGCCTCATTTTATGACCTTTCTTACTACCGTTGAGTGAATCCCAGCAGAGGGGACGTGAATCCGGATTTGCCTGACAGAAGATCGCATCAGAGGAAATCACATGACCGTTCCACACTGCAACCGTCATAAACGTGAGTCACTTGCCGAGCTTCTTAATTTGGATCACGTGACCATGGGGAAGTGTGGAAAAACAGCCTTTTTCAGTCCTGTAACTTTAAACGGTCACTAAACAAACGGTTGTAAAGGGTGGGATTCTACCGGTTCGAACCGGTTCTATAGAACCAGCTGTTATGATTCTGCGCAGTTCGGGGAACCAGCAAATTGTGCCCCTGGCTGAGCCCGCCCCTCTCTGCCCACCCCTCCCCACCCAGTCAGTCCTTATTGTGCCTGCGCAACATCGCACGCATGCCCAACATCACTGACTGCCTTCTTCTCTGCCCAGTCGCTCCTTAAGGTATTTCCTTTTTTTCCCCTCCCAACGATCAGCTGTTCCGATGATCGGCTGTTCAGGGATCCCCCTCGCTGTCTTACTGCTTCGCCCAACAGGCTTCCCTGAGGCCCAGGAGGGCCCCCCCCAATAAAACAGGGTGGGAGGTGCTGCAAAAAAGAAGAAGAAGCCACGCCCACCCAGTCACATGGCCACGACCACCTAGCCCACAGAACCGGTCGTTAAAAAATTTGAATCCCACCCTGGTTGCAAGCCAAGGACTATCCATACTATAGAATGGAGCACGCCTGGATTTTGATCGGGGATTGTCGGCGCATCTGCATCGCACGGGCCGTGACAGTTTTCAAGTTTGGTGGGGAAACGCCAGAGATGGAAAAATTCTGATTTCCCCCCCCCGCATTACAAAATAATTACATGATAATTAGAGGCACATTAAGTTGTCTACCCCCCCGAGTACAGCTTCTGCACCCAACCGCTAACTGAGGCAGCCCCAGAATATCTCCGCTTATTAAGGAGAATTCCAGCGTTGAGCAAAAACTCCAACAGAAACAGATGTCGATTCCCATCGTCCTCTGATTTCTAATTAAGGAAGGAAGGAAGGAGCTCCTTTCTCCCCGGTCCTAATTATGCTTGGGCATTAACCCTGCAAACAAAGCTTTTCTTTTTCCCACTGATTGAGTTACTTGCAAGAAGAGAGACCAAGATAGCAAAGAGCAAGCGCACTTAGACTTATATACTGCTTCAGAGTGCTTTACAGCCCTCTCTATAAGTGATTTACAAAGTCTGCATATTGCCCCCGACAATCCGGGTCCTCATTTTACTGACCTTGGAAGGATGGAAGGCTGAGAGTCAGTGAGAATCGAACTGCTGGCAGTTGGGCAGAGTCAGCCTGAAATACTGCACCTTAACCACTGCGCATCATGGATGGATGAGTGGATGGGCAATAGCAATAGCCCTTAGACTTATATACCGCTTCACGGTGCTTTACAGCCCTCTCTAAGCGGTTTACAGAGTCAGCCTCTTGCCCCCAACAATCTGGGTCCTCGTTTTACTGACCTTGGAAGGATGTAAGGCTGTCAACCTTTAGCTAGTGAGACTTAAAATGCCAAACTGCCGAATTGCTGGCAGCCAGCAGAAGTAGCCTGCAGAATTGGCTGGACATTTTTACTAATATAATCCAAATTTATTGGAGGCTTTTTAAAAAGTTTCCTTCTACAACTGAACTCTAAATAATCCCCTTAGAATGCAAACATTTGTCTGAAAATGTTTCAGGAACATCTTCACTTTCTTTGCCTAATGACATGTTCCAGATCAGAACTGGATGTTTTAGGGAAGGTTATGGATTGCTTTTACAACATTGAACTTGGAGTCACTCCTCCTGCCCCAAAGGTGCTTTTTCAAGAGGCCACTGGACTTTCTTGGTTTTTTTTTCCCTTTAAAGACGTTTCCCTTCTCATCCAAGAAGCTTCTTCAGCTCTGACTGGATGGTGGGGAATGGAAGGATTTATACTCCTTGCAGACAGCTGGTTATTTGCATCCTTTTAGAGGGTCACTAAGGCCACTTGCAGAGGTTTGCAGACATGAAGGTAATTCTTGACTTACAACCATTCATTTAGTGACTGTTTAAAGTTACAACAGTGCTGAAAAAAATGACTTATGACCAGTTCTCACATGGACGACCATCCCAGCATCCTCATGGTCTCGTGATCGACCAGCGTGTGTTTACGAGGGTTGCAGCCTCCAGAGTCCCATCTTTTCCATTGGTGACCTTCCTAGCCAGCTTTGGACAAGCAAAGCCACTTAACCACCTTGTTCATCAATGGAAATTCTGGTCCCAATCATCATAAGTCGAGGACTACCTGTATGTGAGAACAGCTAAGATTTCGAAGGGTGCTGAAAACTGGTGATATTTCCATGTTCTCACCCACGTCTGCTGAACCCACCGAAGTCCTGAAGCCAAATTATGTAGTCATCTAATCAAACCACAATGGAAGGTGTGCCTCAATCACAAACCCGATTATTGATGCCGCTACTCCACATTGCAGCACGGCTGCTATTAACAGGTCAGGCTGCAGGGGATCACAGTTAAGCAGACCTGGTATGGCAAATGACTTATAATTTTCAAAGAAGGCTAAATTAGTGAGCAAGTGAGAGAGAGAATGGTTTTAGACCGGATGTGGATTTCCATGGAGAAATGGGATCATTTAGCAGGGACAACCCAAGAAACCAGCTACTCCCATTATTCTACATAGCCATCATCATTTCTTGGAATTATGGCCACCCATCATATGTGGTCGCGTGAGAAAAAATTGGGACGCTTGGCCACCGACTCATACTTGTGATGGTTGCAGTGTCTCAGGGTCACGTGATCTCCTTTTGCGACCATCTGACAAGCCAAGTCAATGGGGGAGCCAGATTCACTAAACAACCATGTTAACTCACTTAAGAACTGCAAGCGATTCCCATAACAACCGTGGCTCAACCAATGTCTCATTTAGCACCTGAAATGTTGAGCTCAGCAGTGGCCATAAGTCGAGGGACTACCTGTAGAGAGATCTCCGGCTAAATACGGTCTGGGAAGCAGGAGTCTACCTGTCTGATTTGTCTTTCAAAGAGAGAAGACCAGGACTGAGTGGAAACTACAAAGGTTGAGCGCTTTGATCAATAATTGAAGCAAATATGAATCTTTATCTTAACTGCGGATGAAAGATTACCAAATCCCTTTACAACAAGGAGAGTCTGTGTTATCTAGCAAACGGTACAGGTGTTCAGAAAAGATGTAAGCTGGAAGGGGGGGGAGTGCAACTCTTACTACTGGTAGCAGCATTTTTGCTGAAATTTGTGATGACCCAAAGTGTAACACAAGTGTAATAAAATCCAAAACGTAAATAAATGTCCTTTAATGCCTCCAACTTGGCTCCGCTGTTCAATAATTCTCAGTTGGAGATTAAACTTATTTAAATATAGTCTTCAAAAGAAAGCAATACAGTCCGAACCCAATGAGCAGATGAAGGTGAAATAAAAAACCAAAACAAACTACAATGAAGGAAATTCCAGAATGGTCCAGGATAAGTAATTACCAACTTCAAGAAGATAACAAGGCACTGTCTGTTGGAAGGACGCCAACCAAGATAACTTCAGCCCGCCCCAAAACACACTTTGCTTCTGGCAACGCTGTGTTTTAACCATCTCTCTTATATACTATTCTCCCCAGCTGCCACCAATGAGGGAGATCATGGCCGCTTCCTCTCTCGTAAGCCAAGTTGTTTCCTTCTCTGTTCCTCCCTGTGTGCCCTAGGATGCAGAGGCGATGGGCCTGGTTCTTCCTCTAACTGCCTAGCTGACCTCTACCCCTCCCCAGCCTCCTCTACAACCTCCAAAGCCACACCTCCACTCCCTGTCGGCTGTTCCTCCTCTTCCTCAGAGTCCAACTCTAACAACGACATGACAAAATTTTTGAAGTTGGCTTTGGGGAAGAAAAGGAAAAGTGAGTCTATAAAAGGCATGCTGGGTAGACATGTATAGCTGGTTTGGATTCGTGGTTAAAGCACCTGGCTAAAAAGCGGGAGATTGAGTTTTAGTCTTACCTTAGGCATGAAAGCCAGGTGGGTGACTTTGTAGCTTAATGATCACCACTCCAAACTCGATTGCAGGAAGTATGATTTCAACAACAGAGTGGTCAATGTCTGAAACTGACTACCTGATTCTGTTATCACCTGCTCAAACCCCCACTCCTTTACCCTCAAACTAACCCCAATCAACCTCACCTCATATTCCTAAGAGGTCTGTAAGGGGCGTACATAAGCGCACAACTGTGCCTACTATCCCTGTCCTATTGTCCCCAATTATTAGTTCCTATTTCTTATATTTAAACTTAAGTTTATTCTTATTTCTATTGTATTGTAAGCTTTTGATAAAATAAATAAATGAGTAAATGAATAAAATAAAGGTTAATCCCCCTTCCCTCCCCACCCCACTAACCTGCTTTCCAGCTCCGTTCTCCTGTGCCGGGCAACCAAAGACGACCCAGCTCATCAGCTGGGACTCGGGAGGCAGAGAAGAGATGGGGGCAGAGCCAGTTGGAGGGGGTATTTGCCAGTTCTCCGAACTACTCAAAATTTCCACTACTGGTTCTCCAGAACTGGTCAGAACCGGCTGGATACCCCCTCTGCTTCCAAATCTGTTAATCTAATCTAATCTTGATCGACCTGCAGAATCCGCTTCCCCAGCCACTGCCTGATTTACTGTCCTTTTTAACGCAGCCAAACTGGAAAAAAACAAACAAACCCAGGATGTCTATTGTGATCAGGGCCATTTCAAAAGGAGGCAGCGCAGGAAGACTGGAAATGAACTACCTCTAACAACCTTCCTGGGGAAATGTATGTGGAAAAGCCTGGAAGCCCATCCTCAGACAACAGCCGGTCCCTCCTGACCGGCAAGGGGGCCCCCCCTCTGAATAAAAACCTCGGCAAACACCACCTGCCCTCCCCCAAGGGGGATGGGGTCCCTCGACAGCCCCGTGCAGAATGAGGGGAGCTCTGCCAGAAGGGACTAAATTTATGCCCGTCCCTTGGGGGATGGAGAGAACAGAGGTCGAGGCAGCTTCTCGTTTGTACCCAAGGAGAGGAAAAGAGAGGGGGGAGGGGACTAATGGGAGGAGGGCAAGCTACAAAGATGTGGCTTTCTAAGTTCCAGGCAGGATTCCCTCCCTCTCTTTCCCTTCTAACCCTTCAAATTTGATTAGGTTTTCAGCATATTTTCACATACGTTGAATGAGAGACAGGAGAGAAAGAGGGGGAAATGGGGGGAGGAAGAAAGGAGGCTGAAGGAGACAAGGAAGGAAGGAAGGAAGGAAGGAAGGAAGGAAGGAAGGAAGGAAGGAAGGAAGGAAGGAAGGAAGGAGAGAGATTAAAGCAGACAAAGAGGAAGGAAGGAAGGAAGGAAGGAAGGAAGGAAGGAAGGAAGGAAGGAAGGAAGGAAGGAAGGAAGGAAGGAAGGAAGGAAGGAAGGAAAGAAGGAAGATTAAAACAGACAAAGAAAGGAAGAAAGGAAGGAAGGAAGGAAGGAAGGAAGGAAGGAAGGAAGGAAGGAAGGAAGGAAGAAGGAAGGAAGGAAGGAGGAAGGAAGGAAGGAGGGAGGAAGGAAGGAAGGAAGGAAGGAAGGAAGGAAGGAAGGAAGGAAGGAAGGAAGGAAGGAAGGAAGGAAGGAAGGAAGGAAGGAAGGAAGGAGAGAATTAAAGCAGACAAAGAGAGGAAGGAAGGAAGGGGATTGAAAGAGACAAAGAGGAAGGAAGGAAGGAAGGAAGGAAGGAAGGAAGGAAGGAAGGAAGGAAGGGGATTGAAAGAGACAAAAAGAAGAAGGAAGGATATAGAAAGAGACAAAGGAGAGGGAAGGAGAGAAGGAAGGAAGGAGATAGAAAAAGATAAAGAGGGAGGGAGGGAAGGAGGGAAAAGAGAAAGTGAGAGAGAGAGAAAGACACCCATTTTAGCACGAAGGACAACAACCCACAGAGAACTAAATGGCACTTTGTGGCTTCAGGATTGGAGCCCTCCTCCCTTCGCCCCTTTAATTTTTTGCTAATGGCCTTCCCATCGCTATCTAACCTACCTGGGCTCGCATTTCCTCCCGCGACCACCTGCAGCCGATGCCTTATAAGTTTATTAACATCCCCTCATAAACAGCCTCACTCTGCTCCCACTGCGCCTGCCAAGTGAAGCCAGCAGAATGAAGGCTGCTGTTCTTTTCCAACACATTGGCTCTCTCATGTGGGAACAATTAAGGCCAAAATCCCTCCAGCCTGCAAGAGGGACAAAGCCCACCATATATAATTTTAAAAATACCCCCAATGCTTCAGAGAGGGAAGGAGGGAAGGGAGAATGAGAGAGGGGAAGAGAGAGGGAGGGAAGGAGGGAGGGAGGGAGGCACAAAGACAGAGACAGAGACGGCCACCAGGCCCCTACGACCATCCAGAACAGAATGGAAACTCATATTTTGGTTGGGTTGCTCAAGTTCCTGGCCTCAACCTTGTCTCTTTTCCACCCCTCCCCATATGGGTCTTCCTACTTCTATATATGCAGGCAGGGTCCTCTATAAGGAAGATGTGTGACACCCCCATCCCCGTGCTTCGTATTATGCCTCTCCCTTCCTCTCCTCCCCTTTTGATTTCAGAATGGATGGGCGCCATTTTTCACATCAAAAGGGCTGGAGAAGAAGGAGGATGGGGGGAGAGGAGGAGGAGGAGGAGGAGGAAGGGACAACGAGAATCGCTGGCTGACACCACTCAGATCAAAGACGCGGGCCCAGAAAATGAGGAACTTAGGGGGTCCTTTAATGACTGTCCACATCCTTTAAGTCATGGGGCGAAAAAGACAAGCGAGGGCCGTGGGGAAGCAAGAAAGTTTTGAAGAAACTGGCTTTGTTTGTCGAGGGGCACTCTCTCTTGCACGCGCGCTCTCTCTCTTCTCTCTCTTCCCCCTCTCTCTGTCTCTTTCTCTCTGTCTCTCTTCTCTCTCCCTTCTCTCTTCTCTCTCTCTTCCCACCCCCCTCTCCATCTCTCTCTCTCTCTTTCTCTCTGTCTCTGTCTTTTTTTCTCTCTCTCTCTCTTCTCTTCTCTTTCTCTTCTCTTCTCTCTCTCTTCCCTCCTACCTCTCCATCTCTTTCTCTCTCTCTTCTCTCTCTCTTCTCTCTCTTCCCTCCCCCTCTCTCCCTCTGTCTCTTTCTCTGTGTCTCTCTCTGTCTCTTTCTCTCTGTCTCTCTCTTTCTCTCTTTTCTCTCTTCTCTTCTCTCTCTCCTCTCCCTCTCTCTCTTCCCTCCCCCAGTGGCTGTAGTGTGTTTTTAATTTGTGAAATTTATGAAAGCAAATAGGAAAATGCCGGTGTTTCTGACGCCTCCTCCTTTACCAAGAGGGGAAAGGGGTTGAGCAGGAGGGCAGCAGTGAAAGGCGGAACGGAAAGCGTGCATCCAGGAGGGAAACAGTCCATCCAGTGCAATCGCTAGGAACTGTTTCAGAAAGATGGCTTCGGGCAGTGCCTCGGGAGCATCTGCGGGAAGGAGAAATCTGGCTACCTGAGGCTATTCTTTATTTCCAGGCCTCCCTGGTTGAAGGGGCAGGAAGGGAGAGAGAGGAAGGAGGGGGAAGCCCACCCTCAAATTCACCTAGGACGTAAAGCTCCACGGGCAGCATATCAAAATTGGCGACTGGCTGTTGAAGCTCAGCAGTCAGGGGGAAAAAAAAGGACTGTTCAAGGATAGAATGAAGTAGAAGCTTTATTAAACTTCAAACATGTATCAGTCTCACCAATTAGAGCTCTTCCTTTTCTTTATTTCTTTCTCTTCCTTCCATTTTCCTTCCCTTGCCTCTCTCCTTCGTTCTTTCCTTCCTTCCCTACCTCCTTCCTTCTTTCCTTTCTTTCCTTCTTTCTTTCCTTCTTTCTTTCCTCCCTCCCTCCCTCCTTTCCTTTCTTCCTTTCCTCCCTCTTTTCTTCCTTGTTTCCTTTCCTTCTTTCTTTCCTTCTTTTCCTCCCTCCCTCCTTCCTTCTTTCCTTCCTTTCCTTCCCTCCCTCCCCTAGGTACAAACAGTAATGGCAAGCATTTGAATACAGACTTTTAAAGCAAACACACCTTAAAGGATTTATTCTGCAAAATATACTTGGAAAGGAAAAAAGAATTAAAAGGTCAAACCAAACCATGGTAGCCTTGCTACAACACCAGTGTTTTTTCAACTTCAAAACATTAAGTGGCCTTCAGCTTGAAAAGTTCTGCTTAAAAATGGAATTGTGCAAAATGCCAAGGCCAACCATCAGCTATCCAATAACTGTATAATAAAGTCTGATTTTTACAGGAAGATGTGCTTAATGGAGACATTCAGAGAGAAACAATGTAAAACAATGTAAAGGAAAGGAAAAGTGGCTAAGATGGAAGAAGAAGAAGGAGGAGGAGGAGAAGAAGGAAGAAGAAGAGGAGGAGAAGAAGAAGAAGAGAGGAGGAGGAGGAGGAGGAGGAGAGATCCAAGACCAAACTACCGGTATGTAATGGTGGCTCTTCTGGTCTTGTGATGAAAACTGGAAGAGGAAGAGCTAGGCATATTTCTTGAGCTCCAAAAAGGATAGAAGTCCAATTAACGATAAATAAACAGTGGGATTATTTATTTGGTTTTTGGCTGTTATCTGAACTCAATGTCTTCTGTCTTAGTGATGGCCTTCATCTTCTCAGAATAGCCAGAATCTAGAAGTTTCTTGCCATTGCCTCCTTCCTAGGGCTAAGAAGGAGTGACTGGCCAAAGGCCACCCAGTTAGCTTGTACCTAAAGTGCGGCTAAAATCCATAATCTCCTGGTTTCTAGCCTGGTGCCTTCACCACCACGAACTGCTTGTCTAAATCGATGTAAGGTAAAGGTAAAAGTTCCCCTCGCACATCCCTGCTAGTTGTTTCTGATTCTAGGAGGTGGTGCTCATCTCCATTACAAAGCCAACATTGTCCGGAGACGTCTCCGTGATCTTGTGGCCAGCGTGACTAAATGCCTGAAGGCGCATGGAACGCTGTTCCCTTCCCACCAAAGGGGTCCCTATTTTTCTACTTGCATTTTTTAACATGCTTTCGAACTGCTAGGTTGGCAGAAGCTGGGATAAGTAACGGGAGCTCACTCCGTTACGTGGTGCTAGGGTTTCGAACCGCCAAACGGCCGACCTTTCTGATCGACATGCTCAGCATCTTAGCTGACCACGTCCCCTATATCATTGATGTAGCTGTTCCCAAGTAAATTTACCCATCTCTTCAAAGCTTCTCTTCATCCTTTCTCTTTACCTCCTTCAATTTCAGTTCACTCTTGTTTGAAAGGATACCGGCAAAAGACATTCTGGCACACCCTTCCCTAAACAGAGAATCCTCTAAAAGTTTGAATTTCATAACTCGAGAATTCCTGAATCAAGCTGCCCATAACTCTTCTGGCAACCCTAAGAACTGGTGCCCACAGCAGCTTGGATGCAGAATGCGTGTTCCTTCGCCTTAATTCCCTAGACCAGCAGCCAGAAATCTATGACCTTTTCAATGCTGCTGGACTCTTATTATTCTGCCATCATAAATGTCACTGATCACTCTTCTCCAAGCAAGCATGAGTAGGCTTATGACCCTATATAATATACTGTCAATTAATGTGGCAAGAGTATGTCCTGCCAGAAGATACAGACAGGACTAATTTTACTAAATTTTGCTGATTAACGTGAAGCGCAACAGGCTCCAAGTTGACTCAGCCTTCCATCCTTCCAAGATCGGTAAAATGAGGAGCCAGATTGTTGGGGGCAACAGGCTGATTCTGTAAGTCTAAGTGCTATGTAGACCAGGGGTCTTCAAACTTGACAGCTTTAAGACTTGTGGACTTCAACTCCCAGAATTCCTCCTCCAGTCACGTTAGCTCAGGAATTCTGGGAGTTGAAGTCCACACGTCTTAAACTTACCGAGCTTGAAGACCCTTGATCTAGACCAACGTTTCTCAAACTTAAAAGGTCTGGACTTCAACTCTCTTACTGGCTGGGGAATTCTGGGAGTTGAAGTCCAGATTTCTCAAAAGCAAAAAAAAAAAGAAAGTTGTCCAGACATCCAATGAAAGCACATCGAAACTTGTCGCTCTCTATCCTCCTGGCCTTTCTTTTTCTTTTAAAAAGAAAATGAAACTACAATCTGATTACAATCCTGGGAGTGAAGTGCAATTCTTTTTTCTTTTCCGCCAACCCAAGGCAATCTGGGATGAGGAGGAGAATGGGGGGGGGGAGGGGGGATCTGTTTGTTTGCTTCTTTAATCATCTATTTTTATTTGTTTTGTTTTGTTTTTGTTTTGCCTGCCCCAAAGAGGCCCTTCTGCTTATTATCGGCAAGAGCAGCTTGGGCGCGTTGCAACCTGAGCTCCTAGGATGCTTTGCGGGGGAAAATCAGGGGAGGGGGAGAAGGGAGAAAGGGGGTGGCCAGGAAAAAATAATAATAATTATGAGAAGAAGGGGGAGGAAGGGAAAGAAGAAGGGGGCAAAGCATCTCGGAATAAAAAGACAGAAGGTTTGTTGGCGCCGCTACTTTGATTCAATCAACTATCATTATCTTCTCCAACAGTTCTGCACCTACACACCCCAGCCCGGTTGTGTTTAACTTTCTTGTGCCCGTTGTGTTCTTCTGTCACATTTCTGAGAGGGGGGATGCAAAGGGTTTTTCTTTCCCTTGCAGGGGTCTTATCAGGCCCTCCCAGCCAAGGCCGGTCCAGCAAAGCAATCACAAACTCTACTTTATCTGCTGGCGCAGACCGCTGCCTGGCAGAGAGAGGAGGCCGAGGGGAGGCTTTGGGGGGGCCTCCCTGGGAACCAGACGTAGAAAGGCTGCTTGCACGAGTCCCCACCCTCCACTGGGAATGCATGAGGCAGGCGGGGTGCTCCCGCTAGCCAGGCAGAGGCAGCCGACAAACGGCAACGTCCCCTCGGCCCAGGCGCTCTTCGCCATCGTTACCATGCAAGCCTGTTTGTTGCTAAATGTGTGTGTGTGGGGGGGGGGGGGGAGAATCAATGAAGGACTCAACCGCAACATGGAGAGTCAATCAGCCTGGGTTGGTTCCTCCAAGGAGAACTTTGCAGGGTCTCTCTTTGGAGAGTCCACCAGGGACCTGCACAGATTCCCTTCCTTTTCTGGGATGGGATTGTATCTTATGATTTATGATGGCTGTATTTTATGATGATGATCATGATTTATCACTTGTTGCTTGTATGCACACTGAGAGCTTCTGCACCATAGACAAATTCCTTGTGGGTCCAATCACACTTGGCCAGTAAAGAATTCCTATTCTATTCTATTCTATTCTATTCTATTCTATTCTATTCTATTCTATTCTATTCTATTCTACTCTACTCTACTTCTATTCTATATTCTATATTCTATACTCTATATTCTATGTTCTATTCTATTCTCTACATTCTATATCATGTTCTATATTCTACTCTATTCCATTCCATTATATATTCTATTCATCATCATTATATTATTATTATCTCTTTTCTTCATTAAACATGAAACTCAGTCAACTGAACATTTAAAAATGTATCACAAATACCAGTGACTGGTGCTAATGGTTGATACGGGTTGCTGCCAGCCCCCTAGGTATCAAGGAAGTATTTTCTTAAAATATATGATGTTCCAAGTAGCGCAGTTTTCTGCAATTGTTATTGCAGGAAGTGTTGTTGTTGTTGTTGTTGTTGTTGTTGTTGTTGCTGTTGTTGTTGTTGTTGTTGTTATTATTATTATTATTATTATTATTATTATTATGGTGGTTAATCTTTGGTGAGATTCACAGCCTTTGGGGCTGGTTGGTAGTTCAACAGCTCAAACCCTAACCAAGGGCTTAGGAACTGTTCAAGTAGGGTCAAAGGATATAAGCTGTTCCAAGTAGGGTTGTATTATTATTATTATTATTATTATTATTATTATTATTATTATTATTATTATTATTATTATTATTATTATTATTATTATTATTTGCAAAGACTTCCCCCCATGACGGAGGTATCCCCAACAAGGCTCAGTGAGGATGGAGAGAAAGCCAACTTATTGGGCTTTCACCTCTGGCCGTTTTTACATAGTTTTTGGATCTGGCCCCCACCGAGCTTGCATCTTCTGCCAAGGAAATAACAGGCACTTAGCTAGTCAGCTATTAGCCTTACAAAGGAAAATATGTAGGCACCCCAGGGAGATGGGGGAGACGGTGCTGACGTCAGGGGGTAATTGGGTGTCTGGGAGAAACTGCCAACGGCTGGCCCAGCTCTCCAGGGGCCCTGCAAAGCCTGAGTTGCGGCTCTAATAAAGGAAAGCCAATTTGAGAAAGGAGTCTGGCTGCAGAGCAGGCTAACGGCTACTCAAAAGACCTTCCTTCTCACAACTCCACATGCAGCCCGAGCTTTACTCAAACCCCCAAAAGAGCAGCCACAAGTTTTTGCACATCTGTTTTGGAACTAAAAGCGGTTTCTAGTTTCTTCTCTCTCTCTCCCTCCCTCTCTTTTTGTCTCTCTCTCTTTTTCTGTCTCTTTTTCTCTTTCTCCCTCTCTCCCCCCCTCTCTCTCTTTTCCTCTCTCTTTTCTCTCTTTGTCTCTCTCTTTCTCTCTCTTTCTTTCTCACCCTCTCGCTCCCTCTCTCTCTCTTTCTCTCCCTCACTTTCTTTTTCTTTCTTCCTCTCTCTCCCTCTTTCTCCCCCTTTCTCTCTCTCCTCTCTTTTTGTCTCTCTTTCTCTTTCTCTCTCTCTCTCTGTCTTTTTCTTTCTCCCTCTTTCTTTCTCTCCTCTCTTCTTTTCTCTCTTTCTCTCTCTCTCTATCTCTTTCTTTCTGTCTTTCTTTCTCTTTCTCTCCCTCTCACTCCCTCTCTCTCTTTCTCTTCCACTCTCTCCCTCACTTTCTTTTTCTTTCTTCCTTCCTCTCCCTCTCTTTCTCCCCCTTTCTCTCTCTCTCTCTTTTTGTCTCTCTGTCTTTCTCTTTCTCTCTCTCTCTTTCTTTCTCTTTTTCTCTTTCTTTCTCTCTCCCTCTCTTTCTTTCTCTTTCTCCCTCTTTCCCTCTCTCTTTTTCTCTCTTCCTCTCTCTTTTCTCTTTTCTCTCTCTCTCCTCTCTCTCTCTTTCTTTTTCTTTCTCTCTCTCCCTCTCCCCCCCTCCCTCCCTCCCTCCCTCTCCCTCTCTCCCCCCCTCTCTCTCTGTGTCCTCCTCCTTCCTCCTAGCCTGCCCACCCTCGCCATCCTGGTACCCCCATGGATTTTTATGTCACACTGTATGTTTCTCCATCTATTTTTATAAGCCAGAATTCAGAGTTTGCAAAGAAGAAAAAGGGTGGGGGGGAGGAGAACTTATGTTTTAATTACCGTGATGCTAAACTGAAGGGGTTTTAATCATCTTAAACCCCTCTTGCCTCTCCTCAAAGCCATTAACTGTTGCTTGGAAACAATTTGCTTGTTTGTTTGTTTTGGCAAACCTCTAAGTAACTTTTTAAAACCATTCGTTTCAAAAACAAGAAGGAAAACAAATAGCAGATAAACAGAATCAGTGTATTCAAAGTGAAGCACCTGATCAAATTTTAATTTTTTTTTCCTTTAGAACACACACACACACACACACACACACACACACACGCTTTTTCAGAATTCGAAGAGGCAGGAATGGAATGGCATGGAACTGCCTGTGTGTACACCTGCCCTAAAGTCATTTGCCTGCTTTACACAACTGGAAATGCCAGAGAAATGGATGGTAATGTCAGCATCCTAACGAAACTCTCTATATGCATTCAGAAACAAAGTTCATCCAAGTAAGAATTTATTTAAAAAGTCATGTTGGCATATCTGGGAAAACCCGAATTTGAGAGTTTTGGGTTTTCCCTTCCCATTTGAAAATCAAAAGCCCACCCCATGCACCCATCACGTGGCCCAATCAACCACCGTCCCAACTGGAGACATTCCTCTAGCCACTCCTTGTCAGGTGCAGGGTGACTTGTCCTTGACTTTAAGAGAAGGATGTTGTTATGCCTAATCTTCCACCTCTCCGTGAAATCCCCCTCCCAATTTCCCAGGCACTACTGTGTGGCAGCTTGGAAGCTTCTGAATAAAATATAGCTTCCAAAGCTGACAGGTAAACTGTGGTTTACAAACAACAATACTTGGATTCAAATCATAGGCTTATCTCCAACCCAACTAACCACGATCCTCCTAACCATACTATGGTTTTAGGGAGGCTACTCTGGGCAGGCACCGAGATGAGTTGTTAGTCTGGATTTGTGTATATTTTTTTTGCAGGGCTCTGGATTTGGATGGTCGTGTTTTGATCATCCGTTCCCCTGGTTAGATAGGTGGCACCTGATCTCTGGAACAATTTGTCCCCCAAGACTGAGTTCAGAGGCAACCCTCTCAGTCTAAGGTCCTGACTCTGTCATTATCTTGGGGTTCCAGTAGGGGACCCTCAGAGTGGAGGTGGTTGATCGATTAACAACATATCCCATTTCTCCACCCAATCCTTCTCCTGCCTTCCTCATCTTTTCATTGTGCTGAGGGTTTGACGGTTTGTACTAACTTATTTGGTACTTATATTTCTTTTATTTATATAGGTTTTTTTTTACAGATTGTAAGCCACTCAGAGTTACCTTGAGGTAAGATGAGCAGCCAATAAATTTTACAAACAAACAAACAGGTTTCCTAAATAAATAAAGGGTGCCCCAGCAACAGTGGTGGTATTCAAATTTTTTTTTTTACTACCGGTTCTGTGGGCGTGGCTTGGTGGGCATAGCAGGGGAAGGATACTGCAAAGTCCCCATTCCTTCTCACCCCACTAACCTGCTTTCCAGCTCCATTCTCCTGTGCAGGGCAACCAAAGAAGACCCAGCCGATGAGTTGGGACTCAATGGGAGACAGAGAAGAGATGGGGTTGGTGGGGCCAGTCAGAGGTGGGATTGGCCGGTTCTCCAACTACTCAAAATTTCCACTACCGGTTCTCCAGAACCTGTCAGAACTGGCTGGATATCACCTCTGCCCATGACGGTGTTGTGCCAACTCTGATTTTCCCTTCCTTGCCGAGGATATTATTATAGAAAGGCCGCATGAGAGAGCTTGCATCATAAGATTGCAAACTGTGCCTTTCATTGTTTTTTACCAACATCCTGGTTAGGAACAAACCCCAATGTGGCAAAGTAACCACTCATAAATCTCCATATTGAGATTGATGGCTGTACAAATCCTTGCAATCAACCAAAGAACAAACAGTTTACTCAACAGCTTGTCGTTGGTGCAGGAAGAACTGTGACCTACATTACAGAAAGACGATAAGCATTTTTGTAGTACATATGAATTCAAACGGGACACTCAAAGAGATCTTTACACTGTTTATTAGCAAGGTTTAATTTCAGAGACTTTTTTGGTAAGGAAAAACCCATGTGAGTACGTGTGTTTTAAAGAAAGAGTCCCTAAGTTGGGTTTAGATCTGATGGCCACCAAATTGCATTGAATTTAAACTTCTAATCATCGCAGCTGGCATTGATGGGAATGTAGCTTAAAGTCATGTGGGAAGTTCCAATAATGGAGAATATTTGTAGCTCAGGGTTCAAATGAGGGGTCCTTGTTGCTCTCTGGGCTTGGTTGTTTTCTTGAAGACATTTCATTAGCCAAACTAGGTAATATCATCAGGACTAGAATGGAATGGGGTTTATGAGAAGCAGGGAGGGAGGGAGGAGAAAGAGGAGGAGAAAGAGGAGAGGTCAAAGAAGACTGTGGAGTCCTTGATGCTCTCTGAGCTTAGCTGTTTTCTTGAAGTTGTTTTATTATCCAACCAGATAACACATCATCAGTACTACTGGTGGGAATGGGGTCTGTGAAAAGGAGGAGCGGGAAGAGGAGGAAGAGGAAGAGGAAGAGGAGGAGGAGGAGGAGGAGGAGGAGGAGGAGGAGGAGGAGGAGGAAGAGAAGGAGAAGGAGGAGGAGGAGGAGGAGGAGGAGGAGGAGGAGGAGGAGGAGGAGAAGGAGAAGAAGAAGAAGAAGAAGAAGAAGAAGAAGAAGAAGAAGAAGAAGAAGAAGAAGAAGAAGAAGAAGAAGAAGAAGAAGAAGAAGAAGAAGAAGAAGAAGAAGAAGAAGAAGAAGAAGAAGAAGAAGAAGAAGAAGAAGAAGAAGAAGAAGAAGAAGAAGAATCTGTTTATATTCTGGGGGCTTGCCTTGGTGGAGGTGGTCTTTGAGTTATTTGGTTGGGCTGTTTACTGTTAACCTGCTTGGCAGTTCCTTGATTGGGGGTATCCAGCACCCAGATACAGTAAGTAGATTAATTCCAAGATTAACATCAGACCATCAATCAAGAAGGAGACAATACCCCAGTCAAGAAACTGCCACACAAACTAACCAAAGAATCTCTTAAAAACATCTCACCAATACTGGCAGGGCAATGTAAAGCGAGAGCAAATCCCATTCCTTCCTAGCGCTGATGATGGTACCTAGTTTGGGTCATGAAACATCTGCAAGAAAACCACCAAGCTCAGACACCACCGGGGAGCTCTCAATCTCCAGCATTTTCAGCCATAAACCAACCAACCCCATCAACCAGTCCATGAAACTTGCAAGTTCAAAAACAAAACAAAACCCTGAGCTTAACTGATTGAAGAAGAGTTAAATTAACCACAGAGAAACATGTCGTGCAAACAAAGCCAGGATAAGCACTACAAAGCTTGATGGTTGACTTGGTTTTCAAAGGTGCTAATGGTTTACATGTCCTGTTAAGCAAGGAGATTCTCCAGCTGTTTTCTTTCTCTTTCATTTCTTGTCCAATTTGGTGGGAAATAATTGGCTTTCAAAAGAGACAAGAACTTCAGTGGACTTCTCACAGGTGAAATATAACACATCTATTTGTAAGGTGTCCAAAGGGTGGGTGTTAAATGTCTTATGGATTAACAGAGTTGGAAGGGACCATGTAGGTCATATAGTCCAACCCCACCCACTGTCCATTGGGCATCTCCGAGAAAGCTTTGATTATGGATTAACAGAGTAAGAAGGGACCTTGTAGGTCATCTAGTCCAACCCCCCCACCCAAGCAGGAGAACCTACACCATTTCTGACAAATGGCAGTCCAATCTCTTCTTGAAAGCCTGCAGGGATGACGCTTGGAAAGCCACCTCTTGCTGACCAGAGGGAAAATTTGGCCAAAAGACTAAAGAAACATCTTCATCTGTAAGATTTGGGCTGAGCTGATCTTACTCCTACACTGCCATCAAATCTTCAGCGATGTACAGTCATCTTGACTTCTCCCAATGTTTTCAAAGGAAACGAAAACCCAAGAAAATCCAGTTGGCCTTTTGGAAAAAGTGCCAGTTTGTCTATGGCAAGTTGATATTTGGGGTCTTACACTGCACGAGAAGGACCACTTCATTATCCTCAACTTTAATCACACAAAAGATCATTCCCTATCTCTTTATCGTAATCCAACTTCCTCTCTGTTTCTCTCTTCTGGATTTTGCTGCGGGTTTTCCCTTCCTCTTTAATTTCTTTAAGCAAGCGGGAGGACTTGAATAGAGCAAGTAATAAGCAAAGCTTACATCTGTTTTTTTTAAAGATATTTTTTTAAAATAACAGCACACTTTTTATATTTTTAAAACAAACTATTTCTTAAACGTTGGAAGGAGGGGAGGAAGCGCCAAAATGACATCACGAAACGTGCAGTTTGCATCGATGGCGCCCGTAAAAAACAACAACAAACAAATCTGCCGTAGAATTGGGCTGCAAATCTTCTTCCCGGTTAGCACAATAAATACAA